>NC_140298.1:30394372-30831872 GCF_964211825.1 Aythya ferina
CTCCTGAAGTGAAAGAAGCATATACTCTATCTCGCTTACCAAAAAAGGAGCTGTATGCCTGATCAGGATCTGCATCAAATCTGTAATGTCCCCACACCAGTGCGTGGATTCATTATTCTGGAACTGTGGTCTTAAACCGGGAATGCCAGCTGGGAGATGCACATATAAATCCTCTTTTCACAGTCCTGGGTCTGGGAAGAGATGTGAGAAGTTGTGCCATGATACTCTGTCGGTGCGCTTCTGATAATGTAGTTCCTTGTGTCAACAGCCATGGTTGCCAGAAGAAAAACTTGCAGTTGAATTACTGATTTCTTAACTATTTTGCTAAGTGATAGGAAGTATGCGTTCCTTTCTGTGGGAAAGCAAAAAGGTCAAATCAGCTTAAAAGTTAAAAGTAAATAGAGACATTGAAAAACAGAGTTGTCTTTAGTGCATGATTTGTGAGTACATCTGTGGAGTTGAGCCTTATTCTTCAAAACAGTATCTGGAGAGCAGGCAGAGTTTTAACTCTAGCAAGGCCTTCCTTATCCATTATTCAACCTCCTCATCTGTTTTATAATAAATTGGTTTCACTTGTGGACTTGTATAACAGTTCTTTGCAGTCATTTTCCTGGTCATCAATTAATGATTCAGGCTTACCTGTGAGGTTGACATGTGGAGTTGAGAACAGTAAGGAAAAATATTATTGTACTGGGAGATTAACAGATTGATTTTCCTTTGTTCACTTGACGTGTAAGAAAAGGAGGAAATCAACTGGATTTGTTTTGCATTTTTTTTTTTTTTCCAGAGAACTAATGCTGCAGAACAGTTTGAGCCACTCTGGCCTTGTTATTTTTCATAGATTAAGTTTGTTTTTGCATCCTTTGTATGTAATAGAACAACTCTATCTGCATTTTTGTTTTCCAATTTGTCTCTAAACATGAAACAGCTTTCAAATATATGTATATATATTTCCATGAAATGGCATGTAATAGGGCTGTGGGAATTTATCATTTTATTTACTCGTATTGTGCAATTACCTTTTTTTTTTTTTTTTTTTTTTTTTATCATAATCTTCTGTTTTCAAGCAGGAAAAAATTTCAATAATATTGGGACTTTTACTTCACTTACAAGTTATCAAAAAGGCTTTTTAACTTGGGAAAATATATTGAGCTTATAAGATCTAAAGCAGCTTTTCAGTTTTTTTTTTTTTTTTCTAAATGCTTCTATTTTCAATTGTACTATGAACATTCAGTTAGGTTTAGCCTTGAAGAACTTGGACTCTGCAATTTCCTCTTCATGCTCTATAAATATTTTAGCGGTGTTTGTTTAGGAGGGATACTAATAAGTTCTAACACTGGACTGGTGTGGCACATGGGAAACCACCTGCATGTGCAAGGCCGATTGCTGCTTCGGAACGAAGCACGTTGGATGTGGTTGTCCTGCCTTATGGCTGAGTTGCTGTGGCCATGGGAAATGGGGCCCTCAGGGTAATGGCTTCTCATTGCCATCCCTTCTCTTTGTGCTCATCTGGCTCATGCTGTGCTCTTTGAGGCTGGCAGAGAGCTTTCTGCTGGTGAAGAGCTTTGCCTGTCTCAGTCGTTTTAAATGGCCTACATGGTAAAAAATATGGGTGAAGGGAGAAACTGAAGTGGATGTTATACTTTTCTATCTCACTGTTAAGTAAAGGAACATATCGCTGCAAACCTTGGATAAGAGTTAAAAGCTGTAACGTTACCTTCAGTGCTGTTGAAACAATCATTTTTCTGGCAAGTATGGTATTTGAGATTGTGCTTATTGATTCATTTTTGTATCAAAAGAAGTAAACAGCTCAGTTCTGTGACAGGGCTGAACAAAGCCTTTGGGCATGCTTGTTCTTGTGCATTTGCTGATGGGGGTTCCAGGGTATTTGCTAGGCTTGGCTTGGCAAAATGAACTGGGAGATGGAAACTTTCTTGATTTGCTCACTTCTTTGCACAACAGAGAGGAGATGATGGAACACATGAAGTCCCCCTCGAGTCTGAGTAATGGTTAACTACAAACCGCTTGGAAGACAAGCTGACACGCTGCTCATCTCTCCCCATCAGCCAGCAGACCGAGCTAGACATGAATGCAGTTGCACATGCTGTAATCTCTCCAATGCGAGCCCTCTATAGGTGCTCTGGGATGCTTTTGCTGCTAGAGGCATACTGGCTTTTACTGGCTTTGTGGAATCTGTGGTGCTGAACACTTCTCCCTGTGGAGGGCCTGCAGGCTGCAATAGTTTAGCTGCCTGTAGCATGAAGTGTTTTTTATAAACTTGGCATGATTATTCTTCAGCTGTTGCTGTGGGCCTCTTTTTTTTTTTTTTTTTTTTTTTTTTTTCATGTGCAGTTTGTTTATAATGCTATAGAGAAAAGGGAGATACACAAGGGCTGGTCTGTGCTTTTGATTTGAGACGGGGAATAGATGTGAATGACACCTCTGCCCTGAGATGCCAGGTCTTCTGCTCCTCCTCTCCATGGCTCAGGAGCTTGATTTCCTCAAACCACTTCAGGATCCACGTTTGATCAATTTTTAGGGCTGTGATTTCAAGGAGACTCTGGTTATTTAGCCTTGGCAAATGTTTGCTACTTAATTAGAAATTCCAGGAATTTGTAGCTAGGTGTCTAGCTACATATTGAATTTCTTTCTTAGCAATGTGTCAGATTGTTTTCAGTAAGATCAGTTGTGTGCATGTGACACACAGCTGACTGAAGTGTGTATTAAAATAATCTGTTCTTTCCTAGTTGTTAGGTAACTTTAAATTGTCTCCATCTTTTTGAACTGAAAAAGCAATAGTGTAACGCATCAGGGCTGTGGGAGATAGCGCTCTGCTTGCTTCTAAAGTCCCTTGTTCAGCAGGTGGCTATCAGTCTGGTATGATAATGTGCTGCACTTCCACAATGGTACTTAGATTGTGAGCAATAAATCCTAGAATCATTAAGTATCAACCTACAAGTGTTTGTAAGGTGTTAATTCTCACACGTTCTTTCACATGGACTTCTAAGAGGAGCAGAGCCAACACACTTCTAATGCTGATCCAGAAGACTGTCAGAGCTGCACATACTTGCTGCATAGGTGTAAATCACCCTTACCATCTGGTAAGGTACGGCACATAAAGAACTTGTCATAGGCCCTTATTGCAGCTCCTGTCACATAATCCGTTTTGGCATCCCTGGTGTTTCTGTGGGTGTATATTCTACGTTTCAGCTCATTGCAACTCATCTTTTACTTTTTTTTTTTTCTTTTTCCCCATGCTAAAGAAACAAAAGCCTTTAAGTTTAAAACCACATTATGGGTGTCCATTCTGAACAAAGTTCACTTTAAAACTTCCTTACGAGGAAAGGCTGAGAGACCTGGGTCTGTTCAGCCTGGAGAAAAGAAGACTGAGGGGGGATCTCATCAATGTGTATAAATACCTGAGTTGTGGGAGACAGGGATTTGGCCTACCTCTTTTCAGTGGTTTGCAGGGACAGGACAAGGAGTAATGGTCACAAGATAGAGCACAGGAAGTTCCGCACCAACATGAGAACTTCTTCACAGTGAGGATGACGGAGCACTGGGACAGGCTGCCCAGGGAGGTTGTGGAGTCTCCTTCTCTGGAGATATTGAAGGCCCACCTGGACACCTACCTGGGCAGCCTGCTCTAAGGAACCAGCTTTGGCGTGGTGGGGGGGGGAGTTGGACCCGATGATCTTTTGAGGTCCCTTTCAACCCCTTCAATTCTGTGATTCTGTGAAAACATCAGGTATGTTAGAATGTCAGGCTGAACAGCCTGTCACAGAGGCATCCTACTACTTTGCATGCTCTCACTGGTGCATCTCTTTTGTCCTGACAAAATTGTTCTTGCTAGCCAATTGTGAAACTTTCTTTTATCTGCTACCAATTTCTTTTGACAGTGCTTTGCAATTCCTACTGTTTTTTGGAAAAACAAAACAAAAAAACTCTTGATGCCTAAACTTGATTTTTTCTACATTATAGGTCTCTTATTCCATGCTCACTAGAGGTGGGAGAAGAGATGTCATACTCTTCATGCAGGGCTTTTTTCTCCCTCCCCCCCCCCCTTTTTTTTTTTTTTTTTTTTTTACAACGAAAATATTTATTTAGGTTTTCTATGTAGTCCATATTTTCTAGACTTATGATCCTTCTTACAACTGTCTTACAGATTCACCTCTGATCAGGCTACTATTTTCTTAATAAATGATGCACTGAAAGTGGTAGTGCTTTGCTTCAGATTTTACTCCAATCTTGCCTCCTTGTGTTTCCATACTGACATTATATGCAAGAAAAGCCATTGCAATAACTCTCGTGTACGCACCCTTACACTGTTTTATATCCTACAAGAAATGTAAATGTTCTGTCTAAATCCATTGTGAAGTCTGTAAGCAGTTGTGTGTAAAAACAAACAAACAAACAAACAAAAAAAACAAAACAACAAAAAAAAACTTTCATTATTCTTATGTATTTTACAGAACAATGAATGATACTGGGATTTCCCATTCTCTCCCTGTACTCCCCAAAGTTCTCAAAACTTTAAACTTGAGGGGTCTCGGTGAACTTCCATGAAGTCATTCAAGTCCTTAGCAACTCTGGTTCTCCAGTTCCTGAAGTGCTCCTGAGTGACTTTTATCAAGTACAGCTGATTCAACACTTACTCTCTAGCATATGTTTTCTACCATTGAATTGTTATGGCTCAAATGAATCAGTGTTTTATTGATGTTCAGTGAGCCAGTCTGACTAGAGAAATGTGGGTTTTCCCTAAGGACTCTCAACTCCGATTTGGTTTGTACAGAAGTAGTACCTTGATAAAAATGATAAACAGAAAAGTGTTGAGTTGTGGAGAGATGCCCAATACTGCTCCAGAGGTGAACATAAAGTGTTTTCCTTAACATCCTTATTAATGATCTGTAAAGTCAAGTAAACAGTAGATTAAAAACAATGTTTGCAAAGGTTTCTGTATTTATTATCATAAAGGTAAAATGGGAAAAATGCTGTGGTACCTACAGAGCTTTGAAAAATAAGAAACAAAAAAAAAATCACAGAATCACAGAATCACAGAATTTCTAGGTTGGAAGAGACCTCAAGGTCATCGAGTCCAACCTCCAACCTAACGCTAACAGCCCGATTTTTCTAAAATGTTTATGATACAGGAAAAAATAAAAGGAAATTAGTGTTTCATATGAGCAAAATAATTTGCCTACCTATGCAGGTTCGTTTGGTCATGTATTCCTGAACTGATGCTGGAGAACACAAGCATTTCTGGTGCTTTGGTTTTAAACAACCAAGTAAATAAAAATCTGTGTTGCTTTGAAATGAACTTGATATACTGATATATTGAAGCTGAGGAGAAAACCCTAGAATAATTAAGGGTTTTAAACTTTCTGTGGTTGACTTGGAATTTGCAAGCTTTGGCTAGTAATTGTCAGATTTTTAGAGAGCTTTGATGTGGCAGGTATTTTTGCTCACCCTTCTCCCTTACACCCCTTTAAAGGGAGCCCCTTTAAAAAAAAAAATAAAAATAAAAACAACGACAACAACAAAAACATCACCACAAAACAAAAAAAGAAAAAAAACAAACACAGCCACCATGTGGACTCTGTAAATTCCTTGTTTAGTGTCTATCTGACCTTGGAAAACAGATTTGTCTTTCTGAAAATATGTTGCTGTTGTAATATGTCTTAGTTATTCTGCTACCTTAGACAGGACTTTGATAGTACAGTCTGTTAGCTGACTAATCTCATGTCTTCTCTGTGCTTCTAATAGCGACAGCATGTTTTTGTGATTTTTTTTTTTTGAAGAGTTCATTTCAACTTAGGTACGTTTTTTTTTTCTAGGGTTTTTGGAAGCTGAATGAAATGGTAACTGCTGACATCCTACCTGGTAATTTAGAAATGTTAATGAACACTAGCTTATATCGCAGAGTCCAGAAGAAATAGTAACATGCCAGACAGAGGCCTGACTCTTGTTTCGGTGGGTAGGTTAACAACAGTAATTTGGCTAAAATAATTATAGTATTAAACACTGAAATTTTTAAAAGCTTTAAGGGATACAGATCTCTTAGAGTAAATCAGATCGTGCTATAAACTACGCTAATCATTATGGCAGCATCCCTTTTTCAGATGAAGCTGTGTCAGAAAACTTCATGTTAGAATAAAATAGCAATACGCTGAAAGACCGAAAGAGAAACTTGAGGTTTGTAGTGACTGTCATTCAACTGCCTGAATAAGTATGTGAGTAGTGAATAAATATATGGTAAAGTTCCTTGAAAGTGTATAAATTTGCATGGAAAAATACTAAAATCTATTGGATCTTGTCAGTTTTTTGTGGTCATAATACATTATGAACACAGTGAAGGGACATACTGAAAGCTGTTAACCTGAAATCTGTAATTCCCTGAGCTCTGTGGGCTTGATCATGTAGCATTAATTTTTCATTATCATAATCTTCTGTTTTTCATGTGAGAGGAATAAATAGTGGAAGAAAACTTCAAATAAAGCCTCTGGAGTTTTCAGTAGATTGATGGCATACAAAAAAAAAAAAGGGCGGGGGGACGGAATGTACAAACTCTTTAGTCCTAAGGCTATTTGATTAGCTACTTCTTGAATTTTGCTACAAGTATTTCAAACTGCATTGGAATTTGCCTGGTCTCATGCAGGCTGGATATTCACTCTGCATTAGAATTCTCCAGTGTTCATCAAATCTGAACCCAGGGTCAGGGCTTCTGGACTGCCATCCTGTCTCTGCTAGTCCACTGTACTGAATAATATGGAATAATAGAGGTAGCTCCTCTACTTCTGTAGCGCAGGTGTTATATGACCTGCATAAATGCATTTTTTTTTCCCTGCAGTGTCCCTTTTGATCTGTACAGGATTACACAACTCAACTAATGTTTCCATAAGACTGCACTACCAGTTGCCTACGGAGCTTGAGCAGTGTGAGAGATCTTATGGTTCACAATGTAAACAACTCATCTTTCCTAGATCTTGCGTGGGAAGCAACTGGATTTGTGACTGGTACAGGCAAGCAAGAAATGGCCTAAGTTTAGGAGAATTATGCTTGCTTGTACTAGAGCTGAATTTGGCCTGACTCTTCCAAGTGGGTGAGTTGATTACACAATGCGAAGTAAACTGCTATGCTAGGGGATTTGGCTAGTACAAATTCAGCCAAGCCACAAATGCCTACTAAAATTTTTTTTTTTAGATTTTTTTTTTTCTGGTTCCTCAAATATTTTCATGAGTCTGGATTTCCTCCATCTTTGTTATGTCTCTAAACATACGTCTCTAAACTTCTTTCTATTCTTCTAGTTAATTTTTTAACAAAATGAAAATCAGTAGTATCTTTATTCTTCCTAATGGGCCCTGTGATAGTAAAATGCTGGCAATGGTGTTTCTGATTAGACTTTTGTTTTAGTATCTAATTTTTTAATCCACAGTAATTATCTTCTGGTTGCTAACTAGTTGCTAAGAAGGATAGATTGCCTTCAGAGACGTTTCTGGGAAGCTGTCCAGTTTCTTGCTTGCTTATTTTAATCTCAAGCTTGCTGTTAGACGTATGCAGTCTTATAGGATAATGCGTCAGACACAACAATCTTGCTTCATTGGTTGGAAGACAACTGAACGCACGTGCTTTCTGTGGAACAATGTCATCTAATATGCTTAGTACTTTGCCATCTCACTGGAGTTTCATTAAGTCATGTGAATTTCTCTCTTCACTAAGAGAAAGCAGGAAAATAGTGCTACGCTGGATGCTGTGTGAAGATGATAAATTTGTTAACTAGGCTACTGGATTTGATGTAGGAGGCTTGATGAGTCTCTTAAAGACTAAACAAATAAAATGAAATTTTCAAGGGTATTGATTGGGCATATTTTGATTATAGCATGCTGAAGATTGATTAGATGGGACATGGGATAAGCTAATGGCATTTTGACTAATTGGTTTTAGAAGAAATGAGAATAAGAAGTCTGGTTAAAAGAACAGCAGTAGAGACTGAAGTGCATTTTGTAAGGATGCATCTGGCCACATTGCAGAACACACAGGACACTTGCTCTAGCCTATTGGCTCAGGTAAAATTATGTGTGCTCAGGGCTAGGCTGTTCATGGCTGCCTGTTTCTCTAAACTGTGAGGAGAAAAAGCCATCTATTCTCCTCCCAGTGCAACTGATGCAGATGGGTTTTATAATAAACTGCAGATGTTATATTTAGGTGTTCTTAGCATTGGAACGGCTGCTCAGCAGTAGGGGATGGTAGAGAGCTGTGTGGCTAATCTATGGTTAGGGAAAAGAAGCAACCAAATTATTTGTGTGTGTGTATGTATGTGTATATATATATGCATCCCAATATATATAAATAGGCAACACTTGATTTTCACATTTATCCTGTTGTTACCATGGATAACTACATATGCTAAATCTGCATCTGGGACCTGCAGCTGTAAGGCAGTGTGTCCACTGCCTGTTGTGGCTGCCACTGCTGCACTGATACGATTCATCCTCAAGTGTTCCATCATTATTTTGATGGAGATTTTCAGTTTTGTCTTTTTCTTTTAATCTTGTGTTTTCTGCTGGGTTCTGAGCTTGGAGCATACATTTTGATACAGCTCTGGTTGAGTTGGGTTAACTTTTAAGAAAGTTTGATCATTCGGGCTTTGGGTGCTAGAATTTAGACTGAGGTTCTGTATGATAATATGCAGGCATGCATGCTGTCAGTGTGTTTTTAAAATGGTTTTTCCTAATGCAGTTTTACGTGCTTTGTCTTTGCAGAGCTGCTTATTCTGCATATTGCACAATTTTGCAAGTTCTCTAACCATCATAAATCCTCTAGAATAACATACTTAGAAGTAAACTTTTTACTCTAAGGGCAAGCTTCGTTTTTTCCTTGCCGTTTAAAGAACATCTGTATTCACATGAGAACTTTCGCAATTCACTTTATTGTGACCGAGTAGTGGAGCCAAAACACTGCATTAATGGTCTAAGTGTGTGCTGTCATATAAGTTAAAATAATGTTGTAAGCTTAGAAATACAACGTCCTGATCATATCTTGCTTTGGGTGGGGGGTGTGTGTGTGTTCAACCAGCAAAAAAGTTGTTGTATTTACAGAGCTCCAACTCTTCTCACTCACTTTTCAATGTAGTGTGGATATTACAAACTCAAGGTGTCCAGGTCCTGTGCACATAAAAATCTTAGTTGAGGGTAACAGTTACTTTGGGCTTCCTACATCTGCTGCTGCAAAGCTGAGAAACCATGATGCTCTTATCCTTTTTTCTTTCTTTTTTTTTTTTTTTTTTTTTTTTTTTCTTTCCCCTCTGGATACTGCATTGCCTTAAGTTTTATTAGACCTGAGAAGGACCTGGGATTTCACTTCAGGATGAAGAACATCAGCTAACGACTGAGGAGAGAAAAGCCTGACAGAAATTGGTGGAACTTGGGTAAACTTGCTATTAGTAAAGAGCAAAAGTAACAAAGGGAAACCTGAAAAATATTATTTTTAAAATGGATAAATGCAAGTATAAAACAGATAAATAAAAAAAAATACTTGTACATTTTCAATTATTTTCTGTCTTTAAAAGTCAATGCTAATACTAAAAATTTATCAGTTCAAGAGAAAATGTATCATTAGCAGAAGTCCCAAGACACTTGCAAAGTCCTTTGTTTATGAGAAATGATTTGGAGATTGTGATGTGGCTGGATGTGTTCCATGGCTTTCTAATTATTAATTCCGAAGAAACTATGCTAGGTTTTCATTTGGCAGCACTGAAAATAGGGAGTTGGATTGGGTTTTGCTTTATTTCTTTCTCCGGAGGATAGATCTGTTGTTAACAAGTATCACTTAGGGCGATGGATAATATGTTCTGTTGAAGTAGTCATTCAGCAACCCAACTGCTCATTACCAGCTCAGTGAGTCAGTCCTTTCAGAAATGGCTAGCAATGTTGTATGCCTCAATTTCTGGCTACCCAATTTGAAAGATCATTAAAGGCCTGCTTTTTCACTTTTTTTTTCTCCTTCTCTGTCCCTCTCCCTGCCCAGGAAATTCTTATCATGAGCCTCCTAGAAATCTTAGTGGATGTAGAAAACTCAACGTGTGTAGCATTCGAGAGAATCCATCTTCGTCTGTGCTGCCAAGGGTGTAAGGCGCAGTTCTTAAATGTATTGATGACTAGTCCATGCCCTGAAATGATGTAGAAGGACACTTGATTTCTCAACTTTATGATAACTTTCATGAAATATTAAATGCCTGTCTGATGATTTACTCCTCTCTGCATAATGCAATTTAAAAGAATGGTTTAGTTAATTATTTACACTGCACTGCTGATGCTATTTCTCTCCAAGTGCTTTCCAGCAGTAGTTGCTTCTGCTTATTACCAGGAGAGACTTTAAAAGGCAGATCCTGTCAAGAAAGCAGAATGATAACCTGTTTCATTTGTATCCGTGTACTTAAAATACGTGTGCTGGGTAGAAAATACTGACAGGGCTGAAACAAGAAATGAGGGGCTTAAAATTCCTGGTAGATCCAGGCTCTGAAACAAGAACAAACCCCAGGCCTTGCTGGGACTTCTGAAAACATGCCTCCTAGGGCTCACCATGGCCTTGTTGGCAGGATGAGAGGCTGAAAAGGGCAGTTCAGAGTGTTTTTGAAGCAACAGCAGTGCCAAGTAAAGAACATTAAAGAACCTGAGTAAGATGCCTGGGGGTGATGATCCAGCAGCACTGCAGGACTCTAAACAGCCCGCGAGGTGGTTGCGGATAAGCTTTTGCTCCTGCAATCCTGTTTTAAGTGCGTAAGTCTGACAGCCAACAGAGAACTTGGCAGCAGTGGTGAGCGAGAGAGGCTGCCAGGGCTTTCTAAGGATGTGTGGAAAAGAGGGCCTTTGAGTCTTTAGGTCCCATGGGGTCTGCAGTTGGGGATCTCCTTGGCTGTCTTGAAACCCACTGTAGTAAGCAGAAGAAAAGGAGAGCTGACAGTACTGTCCTGTCAAAGGCTCTGCTGGCTCCAGCAAGCAGGGCAGGAGAGCCCTGCAGCCCTTCTGCCTTGTGCAGAGCCTGGCCGGCTTCTCTCTGCAGGAGCTGGGGCAGTGTGCTGCTTTTACAGAGCCACGGTGGCAGCATCTCAGGCTTGACAGCAAGAAGAGCAGGCTAATACATCTCACTCTGTATCACTTTTTCAAAAGTAATCCTCCTAAAGAGGAAGAACAATTGTAATTCTTACCTATCTGTCCAGCAAAGGTCAAAGGATGTTCAAGAGCATCTTTCTTAAAGCTAGCACGAAACAGCTTCTTAGACTGTGTAACTCAGGATAGTCAAGGTTTTAGGTGACCAAAGGCAAATTATACTAACAAAAAAGTGTGAATTTTATTTAAGGAGACAAATCAAAGGAAAAAAGCCTTTATAAATACTCCCTAATGAGTGCTGCTGTAGACATAAGTGATTTTTTCTTAATTTTGGAAAGTGAAATCTGATTTATATTCCCATCAATGTTGTTTAAAGTGCTTTTTAATTAGTTCATCTCTAAGAAATGCCACCTTAATATGATAAAAAACAAGAGGCTTTTTTCTTTGATTTAGCGCACATACTTTTTTTCAAAGACTAGTTCAGTCCTTTACTACTTCAGATGGCTTGCTCAGTGTGTTCTTTGTGAAATAGGTGTGAGTTGCATGGCTTTATTTATTTTTAAACCTCCAGGAGAAGAGGCATAAAAACTCTTTGAACTGACATGCAGGGAGGGGCTTCTGCTGGGTGACCTAGAGGTTGTGGTGGGATTGGCACCTTGCTCAGGGCATTGCTTGAGAAGAACACACCAGAGTCTTCTCAGATCCAGTGGTAAAAATTAGGAGTAATCTCAGTCTATTTGATTTGCACTAGTTATGGGAAAAGAATAGGGACCAGCCAATGAAGCTGATTAAGCAGTTTAATTACTGAGTTGGCTCTAATTCAATTGCTGACCAGATCTCTAACTGCTGATGCTCAGGGGTGTAGTAACATGTCTTGGGACAAGATATACTTCACTTTGTGAGCTATAGCTACTCGAAGAACAAAAATTATGCAGTAAGTTGTAAGAGAGAAGGTATAGCAATCTCTGGCCCAATTAGTGTTAGGGGCCCTAGGCTGCAGTACATCTGTCTGCTTGTTGGCTCATCCCAACAGTCAGAGCAGGCCTACTGACTGTCAGCACAGCACTAGCTCATGACTGAGAGGAATGCTATTGGTTAATCTAATGCTTTGGTATCTATCTCTATAACAAAACAGTAAAAATACTGTTTTTTTTTTTTTTTTTTTTTTTTTTTAACCTTCTCTAAACATGGATGAGTTGTTATGGTTTGAACCATGTTGTGGGGCTCGGGAAACTTTCAGCCATGTAGCTCTTCTGGTCATCACTGGAGTGTTCTGGGTGAGAAGAGCCGGAGAGCAGCTTGGAGGCACCATCAATGGGCTTATTGCCCATGTGGGGGCTTCTGATGCATTCCTAGGGATTTCTGTGTTAAGCCAGTTGCCCCTAGCTTAGCAATATCAGAGGCATACCACATATCTATGAATCTTAAACTAGACTGGCTTAAATAAACAAATGTATAGGACAGTGAGGGGTAGGAAAAACACAGCAAACTTCTTCAAAAGCTTTTGGCATGAATTGAAGTTCTTTATTCTTTCTAAGAGTATCCAGAGTTGTTGCTTGATGTTGCTCTGAGTTCTCCATATAAGCATCTATGAAACTCCTTTATGCATTTAGATTTGGGATGCTGTAAATCTGCAGCACCCTGTCAGCCCTGACACCTCAATGCAATTAAAAAAACACTGACAAGAGACTGAGCTTTATTTCATAGTCCCTGTGGATAATGTAACTTATATTCTTAAAACAGGTTGCAACAAAATTAAGGATTCTCATACATCAGTGCTCCTTGCCCCCATCTATGACCATCCCTATCAAGCACTCTGATAAACAGAACGGGTGAAGAGAAACACCTCGCCCATACCTGCTTGTTGCTCATGTGCAGATTCCCCTTTCTGTGCAGCCGTCCATCAAGAACTGAGTTGGCAGTGACAAGTGGTATGCTATTCAAAGAGCTGTGGCAGGTGTAATCTGCAGGATTGCATCCTTGAATTTACTCATATGTCTTACAGAGCAGATCATGAACATCATTAGCAGAACTGCTCCTTAATAAGTACAAGCCCATCCTATTGCAGTGTTAACTACTGCAAGTCATAAAACTAAATATAGTGTTGCAGCAGTACATAAAAACATTGAGGTCTTGTATAAGGAGAAACGAAGCAAGAACATCAGTGAGATTCAAAGGTGTCTGAAGTCCCTGAGGAGAAAATGAAATACATTGAACCATGATTTCAAGTAATCTGGATTTTTTAAGACCATTTCCACCACTCTTGAATTTCCTTTGCTGTTTGTTGTTTGTTTCCTTATTCACTCTTCTCTCAATTATTAAAATCCAATTACAGTTTGTTTGTTTTTTAAAATTAATTATTTAAAATTCAGGATGAAACATAAGAGATACTGAACAGCTGTGTCCATCACACTTTTCTTGGTACCTTATTAAAATTCCCATTAGTTTTTTATACAACTGCTAGCTACCTCATTTTCTTCAGAGGAATTCATTTCAAGTTGTGTGCATTTATATATGAGGTGGAGAAAATCTATTTCTCTAGCTGTGTGTGCTGTGAGAGCCATTAGGCTTGTCCTTTGGTCGAGGGAACTCTGGCAAGTTTTTATTCTGGGTGGCTGCTCGGGTCACTGTGACTTTCAGGAATGGGCCTGATTTGCATTAGAATATTTAATTTGCAGTGCTGTATCATTACACTTGTCTGCGACTGAGGGAACAGAATTAAGACTGCCGCAGAACTCTTTTCTGGTATGTCTTTATGAAATATTCTAAAGTTAGTGTGGGCAAACTGCCATCCCCTGGCTCAGGATCTGTGGGGTGTTGCTTGTGGGTTTATTTATTTATGTGTGGTGTTAGGGAGCTTGGATTTTTATTTTTGTGTTGAAGCTCCATGAGAAATAGGATTATAATTCCCTTCCTGTGGCATTCAAAATTTAGACTTGTATATCCTTATTGTTACCTTTCTTCCTGTTCAGTGGGACTTTTTTTTTTTTTTTTTTTTTTTTTTGAGGGTGTTCTGGCTTCCACTGCTTCTGTAACACTTGGCTGGAGGGTTGCTATTAAGTTATGGAGTGTGTAGCAGGGTTCTCTGTATCCCCAGACATGCTCGGGTCTGCTCCCACAAACACAGGTTCTTTAAAAGCAAAGCAAGATTGCTTCCCTGAGGAAGGCTGATGGTCTCACATCTGTCAGGAAGGTGAAGTCAGATGTCAGCCATAGTGGTGGTGTTGCTACTGCAGGACTGATGTGCAGGGCCAAGCACATACATGTGTGTCCTGCTCCTGGCTGGGTAGTGTCATCTGTGGAGCAAGGTCTAAGGCCTGGAGACTGCAATGTGTCCTCCAACATGTTCAAGGCTTAGCATTGCTGCTGGTACAGAATTTGGCTGCCCCAAGTGGGAGGTCCCTAAGCTGTATACCCTATGATAGGGAAAGTGAGAGGGGAAAGGCCTACTTTGGGGTAGACATTTGATTGAGAGCTGGTGTGGCCTCCAAAATTGGTGGCTCAGGTAATCTAAAATGGCAGGACCACAGCAGGAAAATACCAGCCTTTTCCTGCCATGTTGACATATCCTCCTGCAAGCCCACTGGTGGTGATTTGTGTCCAATTTTGCAACACAAGTTGTTGCCGAAGTTCTTCATGAGCATAGCAAGAGAGGAATAAGAGGAGCAGGGATTTATGTGAAAGTTTAAAAGCAAAGAAACTAGCTTAAATTTCAAATTGAAAGGTAAGATTGGGTAGGGCTGAGGGCTATAATTACAGCTAATGTGGAGTTGTTACTGAAATACATAAGTGTGACCTCTTAGTGTCCCTTGAGAAGTAGCAGTACTACAGTCCTTGACAAGACTGCTGTGGAGTTCAGTGCCTCTTGTCTGTCAGCCTGTTGCTTGTTGCTGTGGTGAGTCCCTCATTGCTAATGAGGCTGATGGCAGTCTTAACATGGGGATACACAGAGTCACAGGAGCACACGAAAGATTCTGCCTCTCTTGGCACCATTCAGCCTGTAGTGCTTTTGCTATTGAAATACTTCTGTTCTTGAGGCTATGCTTTTTCTATTCAGTCACCTGTGTCTTCCAGCATATTCATGCTCCACTGTTGTCTGGTTTCGTCTTAAGAATGCAAAAGAGTTGGCCAATGCTGGAAAAGTCTGTTGCAGTTTTGTTTGAACTTGCAGTATTTGGACAAACTTTTATCTAACAGGAATGGATCAGCATTTACCACTTCTTTGGGCAGAGGTAGTCCCAGGGAATTCGTGTGCTATAGTTATTAAATGGATTATTTGTTATTATTTATAAGCCACTGGAGGCCTCAGCTGTGATGGGAAGTTGAGAGCAGAGAAGTAATTCTTATTGGAGCAAGATCAGAGACTCTGGACTGATGCTTTCAGAAACGCGTTGGCACCTAATTACATCTTGAAATTTAAAGTGGATGGCATTTGCACATTTGTTTGTTTCTGAGTGCTTTACCACTGTACAGGATTTTTGAAAAGCACTTCTTTGCATTGATTAGTTCTTCTGCTCAGCTGTTACCAAAGTGATTGATTTGGAGATCACGCCATGCATTTTTAAAAACTGGAGAACCTCAAAAATCCTAAATCATGCTCCTCTGGTTCCCAGACTAGGGTCTTGTCTGTAAGAATATGCTTTCTCAGTCTTAAAATCATAGAATCAAAAAAGTTGGGAAAGATCTCCAACCATCCCCCTACCACCAATATTGCCCACTAAACCATGTCTCTCAACACCACATCCAACCTTGCCTTAAACACCCCGGGGACAGTGACTCCACCACCTCCCTGGGCAGCCTGTTCCAATGTCAGGTCTGCAATTCCTTTTTATTTATTTGGCTGATGTCTCAAGGTTGCCTAACTCTTCAGTTTAAAAAGCCTCTTTTTTTTTTTATTATTATTATTGATGACACCATGCTGCTATAATGGTATGATGGCAGAACAGAATGCATTGGCAGTCAGCTGTTGCATTCATTACCAACTTTAGTTGGTTTCACATTGCTAAAACTTTCCTTTAGTAATGTATTACATTAGCTTTTCTTACAAGCTCAATCTTGCAATGATGCAAGTAGGCTGGAGTGAAAACTGATGGTCTGCAAGAGCTCACAAGCATATGGGCAGCTGTTTGGGAAATATTTGAAAACTTGGCATGTTCAGTGTCTGACCTCAAATGTTTGTTGTGTTGTATAGTCTCATTATTAGTGGTATTATTATTCCATTTAAGCTTAACCTACACATAAAGGCAAAGCCAAGAGAGATTGTATCTGCTTGATGGGATCTCTGACAGTATGCATTGCTTTAAAATGGCTTTTCATTCTGGAATTAATAAAGTCAAAATTTAGTATAAAGAATTTGAAATTAAGGACATTTAGCAGCAGGAACATAGAGAGTCATGGGGGAAAGGCATTTATAATATAAATGATGATGGGCAGGATACTTTGCATGTAGATAGTGCCACTAATTAACAACTGTGAGGTGGCCCAGGATGGGGACTGAGCGCAGAGGCGGACAAAAGTCCAGATGGCAGGCTGTGATCCAGAAGTGCAGGGCATCAGACTGTTACAAGGTGACTGCAAGGTGAGAACGGAGACTTTTTTTTTTTTTTTTTTTTTTAGTTTTGTTAGAGCAAATGCTACAAGAGAAACTTCATGGGGTGGTAGTGAATCAGCTGCACAGATGAAGGATAGACCTAGCTTTAGAACTAAGTATAGATCCTGCTTTGATTGCAAGGTTTTGTGATGTGAGTGGACCCTGGGAGATATTTAACTGCTTGGAGGAGAAAAGTGAAAGGTGTTTTGGAAGCAAATATGAGTACACTCATATTTTAATTACCTAGTACAGTGAACAGTTTCTAGTCTAGGGGTGATGCTGTTAATCCCTGTGTAGATGTGCAGGGAGCTGTGCAGCCATGGCAGGGTGGGAGCCCTGGAGGCTGGGGAGGGTGTTAGCAGGTGGAGGTGGCATGGAGACCAAGGATCCCCTCCAGCAGGCATGGGAACCACATCTCCTGTGGCCTGTAGGGCTAAGAAAGGGGAAGAGGCTGCCCACAGTTCTCTGCTGCACCTTTGCAAGTGCAAGATTTTCCTTTTTATAGCCTCTATCTCGTTCGTCATTCAATACCTGCTGTATTTCAGCACTCTGCTGCCAGGTGCAATGCTTCTTGGTTAAGAAAATCCATAGATCTCAGCAGCACTGCCACTCAGAGAGGCAGCTGACCCTACAAGGAAAACCTGCAGAATGGAGCCATGGGATGGGGTGTAACCAGGCTGACAGACCCAGCATATTAATACTCGGTGGAACGTTGAGATCTTTTAAATCTAATTCATGACGTGCATCAATTTTTGATATAGGGTCAAAAAACTTTTAACAAAAGTTGAAACACTGCTGACTGTAGTGTGTGTGAGGTCAAGCTTCAATATCTAAAGTTCTTCATGCAGACTGTGATTTGCATGCAAAATACAAATCTACAGCAGCCTTGCAAATAACCAGGAAGAAAGGTCACAGGATATATCTTGTTGCTAATGCTGTTTGACATGGTTTACAGGTAGACGTTTCATCGTCTATACTGGTCATAGAAAGGAATCTTTGGTGGTTGGTACTGATTTGTCCTACCTAGAACTAAATTACAGTCTCCAAATGTGAAATGAGCCTTCTCAGGCCATATTGAATTTCATATTAAAAGTCTGGATTTCAGTTTGTCCACTGTAATTCTATAATAAGATGTGGCTAACAAACTTGAGACTAGAGATGAATTTTTCTGAAGTTTAGGGTCTACGTTCACTGTTCAGATTCACTGTGTTAAGGGGAGAAAACGGACTGCAAATTTAGGCCTTGGCTGCTAGTTAGGGGGACTAACTTTAATCAGTACGAGTTTTATGTGAAAATAATTCATAGTGTGTAGCATTAAACAACTGTTGTTCTCTGTGACTAGAGGAATGCTTGTGTGACCTTTTTCCTTCTGTCACTGAAACTAGTTCAGAATGTGTAAAACGGTGAACTGAACATTTCAAATGTGAAAACATGCATAGTATTGAATCTCAGAAACAAAGATGCTGCAAATAGCTGTAGGGAATGGATTAAAAACTTGCGAAGCCTAAAGTTTTAACGTTTTAGTACTCTTAGTCCAGATGAACTACATTGCTCAGCTTAGCTGTTGACTGAAGCTTCTCTTACTCACCAAAACCAATTTTGTGTCTTTGTGGAAAGCATGAAGTGGTATGACAGCACTGAACTTGTCACTTTTTCTGTTTCATTTTTGCCTTTGTATAAGGCAAGGAAAGGTTTCTAGAACGCATAATGGCGGTCAGTACAACCAGCACTAAGTAAGGTGCTAAAAGCTTTCGTGTGATGTTCTGGTGATGAAGAATGTCCCTCTACAGTATTTGGGAATAAATTGATGTGAATTGATGCACTTTCTACTTCAATATACTCTCCTACTGTAGTAATTCATTGCGTTTTATTGAATGAGATGCAACTGTCAGCATTTCTATTTTGTATGTGAAAAAGGAATGCAGCAGTCTGATACAGAGCTGACCGCAATACCAAGTAATTCAGACCAACAATTTCTGTAGTATTTATAAAGCTCTGGGTTTAAAATTTAGGTCAGAGTTTAGCAAAATGCCTTAGTACTGAACATAATGGAGGGCAGATCTGAAATTATCCATGAATTATGAACTCTGATTAGTTCTTCTCAGGGCTGCCATAACAGTTTGTAGTCTTGAAAGTTCTAGTTTTGTTTAATCGGACACTTTATTATTTTTTAAAAATTGCTTTGTAATAGAAATAAATGTGGCAATATTTGGTGCTTCAAATTTAGGAATTACATGAGCAGTCTAAAGGGATCCTTTGTTTACATAATTTCCCCTTTCTTTCACTGTTTTGTGGGTGCAGTCCTTGGACCTGTTCTTTGTTACATTGACATAAATAGGGAGCAATGCAATAATATAAACTGAAGACTGATGTAAAGCATCTGAGATCTGAATTGGAGTTCTTGCATTTAATTTTGAATCTTTTTTGAATCTTGCTTGAATCTTTGTCATAGGTACTTGCAGCTTTGTTTCACATGATATGTATATGTGTATTTTTATATGAAATGCTTTCAGGTAGAACTGGCATATTTTGGTAGCCATTTTCATCAGTTATGTAGTGACAACACAAAGCAGTGGGGAATTAGAACAGAAAGGACACCTTATTTAGGAAGACAACCTATTTAGTTTTTTTGTCTATACTTGCTACTGAGACTACATGGTGGGGCATACACAAGGTAACTTAAAATTAGCTGGCTTGGCAAGAGCACAGTAGCATGGGGTAACTACCAAGAATTTACTGTGTCCTGGAAAGGTGTTTCAGCCTTGTACAGAGCTTGTTGCTGTTGATGGCTTGGTCTAAGTTCAAAGTACTGTGTTGCAGGCATGACTTTTAGCATCATTTGGATGCAAATATGTAATTTATGTGCCACTTTTCTTATCTTGAGTCTGATCTACTACTTCTGAGGATGGACATTGTAACTCATGATGAGGGGCACAAGGGAATGAGCTGACGAGAACACAACTATTTGTATGTAAGTGTAAATGTAATTTTACTCTAGATATTTTTACCTCTGTTTCAGGTGTGAGGGATGATGTAGACAGAAATAAGAATTTGCTGGGATGTGAAAGCAAGGAGACCTAGTGGCTGGTCATCTTCATGTGCTCTCTGGGCATGGTGAATTCAACCGAGAGAGTTCAGTGTCCACAAATGACTTCTGTGATCTCTCCTTCTCTGTGCAGGTGGGTGGAGGAAGGTTCTGAAAGGGACAGGGGAAGTAGGAATGCTGGCTTGATCTGTGGGAATAGCTTAGACCTTTCCTCCTGGTGATGAGAACAGTCTTTTGCTAGCTGTTCCTAATAGTGATATGGGAAGAGAGGTGAATATCAACTATCCTGCTACATACTGTGAATTACTGCTTTATCTCTGCTCAATCACCTAGTTTTCAACACAATTGTGTTTAATTTTATAACGTTCCTGAGATGAAGGAGCATGTTGGTGATTGTGCTCCATGTGCAAAACACTATTCACGTGTACTTTTTTTGTGTGGGTAGTAGAAGATCCTCTTAAGTGAAATGTGTTGATGTGAATAACAAAGCAGAATGACCCTTGGCTGTTTGTGCTTACCCACAGGACGTGACATGCTGTTTCTACTGCTAAATATCTATGAAGTTATATTGCTGCTGGGTTCATTATTAGTAGACCTTTATCTTCTCTTCTAAAATCAATGGTTCCCTTTGTGGGATTTAAATTTTCCTTGCAACTCCTCGCTTATGGTAACAAAGGATGCCTGATTTAGCAGTGACATTTGCTAGTGAGACCCAGCATCAGGTGATTCAGTGTCTGTTATTAGTCTTTACTTTGTTCCCAGGGAGTACTTTTCAGATTAGTTTGCCTCATACTGTGTTTGGCCTGATTTCTTATTGAAAAAGAAAATGTTTTGCCCCTAGATTCATTAGAGGCTTTTAAAACCTGAATAGTGAGAGAAACTCATTAAGGTCAAAGGCAAGAATTATGTGTTTGGGAAAAATGGGAATGTTGGAATCCTTCACTCATCAACCCATGCCAACAGGTTTTCAACTCACCCTCAGCTGTATTGTTGTACCTTGCTGTTTGTCTCTTTAATCAGTCATCGGTGGTGTAAGAGAGGGAGATGTCTGTATATAACCATGAAGATGCCTTGCCTGATACCTGTGTGGTTGCACCTGACATTTCCAGCTTGCGTAGCAGAGCTGGTGGTGTAGCTTGTGCTGAGACTTCATTGGAAGCGCTGTGTACCACTCACTTTTATTTGTGAAAGACACTCCAGCAGAATGGTCAAAAATGCAGGGTTAGTATGGAAAACTGGCATTTAACAACATGTATTGTAATTGCCTGGATGGCAGGGCACTGACTGAATGTGCCAACAAACCCAAAGCTGTTTCAAAGTACACAAATTCTAACACGGGACATCTGCATTAGCAGTTTAGTTTGGACTAAGAACATGCTTTTAAATTGAACCCCCTGGGTGTCCCCACTTACACATTTTTGTCTTCATTGTGGAACAGTCTTGGGCTGTGGGAAATGGTGATGAAAAGTAAACTATCAGATATGCTGCAGAAACACACCTAAATAAGCTCCAGCTGCTAATGGACTTTCAGCCTATAGGGACAGAGTAGAGTGAATCTGAAATGCTGCTTCTCCCCTCTCCCTGAAGTGTACCTAGTGTGAATGTGTGCTTCTCAGCACAAAGTGTTTTGCGCTGCAGATGCGCTCTCATTGAACCATGCTAGCTGCTAATGCAGTTATAACTGTAAGGCATTAGTAACGGGTTTCATCTTGTCTGACTTTAGCAACTTAAAAGTAGCTCTCCTAGTCAGGAGCAGAGAGAGAGGAGATGAATCACTTTCTGCTTAAGTGGGTGCTCAAGATGGGCTGAATCATCCTTAGGGGATCTTCTGTATTTTTCCATAGCCTGTGAAAGGAAGCCTAGACAATTAACTGTGAGCAGATGCCTGCTTGCATTTAACTTAAGCATCAAACCGAGAGAGTTAAATGAAATGAATCCCATGCAAAATGGGTAAGAATATAGTCTGTAAGACTCAAAGTTACAGGAGAATTACGCAAAACAAACCCGAAGATGATGACTCAGAAGCACTTACATGTATTCTGAGGGCAGTTATTTCAGAAGTGTGGGGTCTAACATTAGCAAGTATTTTTACCTGCTAATGCTAAAATGAGATGTTAGAGGAAGGTGCTATACATTTGTCTGTGGAAAATAATAAAACTAAAAATTTTTACATAAGTCATGCATGATTCAGCAACACATCAAGTAGTTATGATTATGAGGAGGTTTAGTTTGGCATCCTAAACAACTTGCAAGCTTTGTAGGGGGGTTAAAAAAACAAACAAAAAAACAGTAGTTACTGATAATTCAGAAGCCAAACATGAGAAAATTATACTTTCCCCTAGAAAATGGATATGTCAGTTGCTGTAAGCCTTGCAGTGTAAGTTGGCCAACATACATGTTCGAGTATGGAATGATGTACCTGTGCAATGGGTGTCTGTGTAGTGTCTCACAGTAAAAATAGAGGGAGAGAATAATTGCAGGAAATGCACATTCAAGATTTTAATTACTATTTTTTGAATGGATTTTTGGTTTCAGTGTTTAATTTAGGTTATTGCCTAAATGTTTGAAAAACGCATTTAGTCTGATCTAATCTGATCTGAGTGCTTTCTGTAAGTAGGATTGTCAAGGGATTCTGTTCTTTGGTTCACTTGTACAGTTCTGATTAGACTTTTTCTTTAGTCTTCAGTAGATATTTTATTTGAAAATGCAATGCTATTTTTACATGCTGTAGCAGTAGTTCCAGAATAGCTGAAAAGAATGGAGTCTTCAGCAAGACATTTGTAGAACCTCGATTAATTGTGTTCTTAAGATTTTTTTCAATATTTTTAGCTTGGCTTTGTTCTGTTACACTAGCAGTGATCAGCTTTTTTTTTGATTCTCAGTCATTTTAATGGGGAATTCAACTTCAATTCTGCTGAATTTTATGTTTTTAGATGTTTATCTAATATATTTTAAGGCTGTTTTTTCTAGTCAGCGGCTTTTGAATCAGCACCATTTGAAAAATGCAGTTCAGTTGGTTTGTTTATTTATTTATTTATTTTTTGAAACTAACAAGTTTCTTATAATGCACTAGCTCTTTTATGCTGGGATTTTATTTATTTATTTATTTACTCTAATGATAACCTGATGCCTTGTTCCAGTTTTCAGCATGTCTTGAGCAAATATGAAGAGAGCCCTTACAAACATGAAGACAGACTACATGTTCCTTTCCACTGTCTGGAAGTCCACGGAGAACTTCTCTTGATTCTTTAGTTACCACGTAGGGAAATAGCAGTGATTTTTATGGCACTTTCAACTGTTTATGAATATTACTGTTTAAAAACCAGATACCTCCAGGTGGGACTGTAGATTTACAACCAGTTCCTTGCTTTGCTCACTGAGCAGGTAGAAAGCAAGTGGGAATAAGAATCAGTGGGTAATATGGTCTCTGTTCTGTTGTACTTCATGTGGAACACAAAGACTTGGCTAACTGCTTCCTCTAATTGCATTAGTGATATGTTTTCTACCTGGTGTGAACCATGATCAACTAACTTGTGTTATATTGCAGACCATCTTGCCTTTTTTTTCACCCCTCTCTAAGTAAGCTACTAACCTAGTTAAGTTTCTGGTCTTTTTCCAGTGTGCCAGGTATGCTAGTACTCGCTCTAAAGTGATATGACTGTTTTGGGTCACTGTTAGATTTCATGTGACTGCTCTAAGCTTAGTGGGCACTTTTTTTTTTTTTTATTAATAACCATTTATTTATTTATTTATTTTAACTGATAAGTATTTATGAAGTGTAGCTCTGAGTCAACAGAAAAAAAAACTAAACCTTTTTAGGCAAACATTAAAAAATAATGCAAGTACGTGGGCTTTGTTTCAAAACTGTTCTCAATGTTGGTTTAAATTTGCCAAGTACATTTGTCTTGGAAGGAAAATAGTATTAGGCTACATGCATGTTGAAAAATATGGCACTACAGAAGCAGAATCGAAAAGCAGATTGATGCTGAGGACTTGGCATCTGCACAGTATGTTTCAGCAGGTTTAAGTTGGTACCAGCCCTAGTCAAATAAATGGGCTGAATGCCCTGAAGAGCATCAAGTGCAGTCCTGGAAATTTTTTTTTTTTTTTTTTTTTATCTCCCCAAAGCATTCCTACTTGTGCCTTCTGGAACCACTGCCTGATGTGAAGCAAAGTACAGTAAGTGGGGATAATTGGAGAAGCTACTTCGGAAACACACTTTTGAACCAAATTAGATGCACCTTATGACATGAAAAGCTGCTGGAGTCTACCTTCATCCAGTAACTTTAAATGAAAGCACTCAGGATGTCAGTGCCAAGATAAATTTATTTCTTCTGGGTTCTGCCTGAACTAGTATGTTCCTAATCTTCAGGAAGACTATATTAAGAAATGTGCAAGAGATTACATGGGTTTAATGGTTTTTAGCTTCTATTGAGGTTTTCTGCTTTGTTAATTGCTTAATATGAAGGATGACAGGATGTCCTCTCATTGTATGAATGTTCCAGACACCAAGAAGCAGTCATACTTGCTGCTTTTTTCACAGCAGCTGTCATACATGAAACATTAGTATTGGAACTAGAGTAATAGCAGTTAGAGCTATATGGGTATTCCATTGTCTTAGAGGTATCCATCTAACTTGAAACAGGAGTTCTTTTGAGGGTTTGCAGTTGGAAGTTCCTCCTGCAAGAGAAGTAATGCCCATGTTTCTGAGACGTCTGCACTTCTGGAAGGCTGACACTTTCTCTATTAGAAGACAGTTTATGTTTTACTTGGGGATCACCAGGAGAGTATGCGTTGAATAAAATGACACTTGGAGATTCTGCTTGGGAATAGAGTGAACTTTTTTTTTAAACTGGAAAAACTGAGGTAATGAAGTGCATTACTATCTTGAATTCTGGTAGTGACCTTATCCATGAGAGGAATTCCCCTAATGGTACTGCTACCTGAGAGAAATTTGACTATTGTGGACTAATACAGCAGGAAAAGACAGTCTTAGACATGCACTTCAGATACCTTTATTCATTTGAAACTGTTTTTCTTCTCACTATTATTTAAAGTCAGCATTTTTGTAAATCTTAAACCATAACAGCTCTCTTGTTATTGGGAAAAAGTAAAGTTGTAAAAATGCTTAGTGTTCTATTGGAAAAAATAAAATGATCCTGCAGAGGAAATAAAATGACAAGAATAATGGGTAAGAATAGTTTATGTAGGTTGTACGAATGTATATGTGATGCTGTCCCCATAAAATTATTTTCTGCTCTTATGATATTGTCTACTAACAATAAGGAACACAGTTAACTTTGAAGTCATTTCGCTCTTTGGGATAATAACAATTAATATTTTGCTGTCACAGGAGGGATTATTTCTGTGGCCAGCTTGTCAGGATAAAGTCGTTTGGACTTGCTTTGTTAATACATGGCAACATCACAGCAATTTCGTGTTATTGTTGAGTGCTGCTGGAAATCAACAAGGAAGATGCTATCTGGAAACAGAATAAAAGGTGGAAAATATAAAGTGAAGAAAAAGAATAAAGATAAATCCATGAGAACTCACTTGAGGGAGCCAGCATACGTATCTGTGGTTTTATGGGGCTGTGAAATTATACTGCTAACTGAGCATAATTTCAATTCTGATTGTGACTGTATTAACTATTGCTGTTATTATCAGGGTTTTTTTAATGCCTTATGGAAACTGGCACTGGACTCTTTGAAGGTTTTAGTGCCTTTTGTTCTAGGCTACAGAAATACTTATTATAAAAGCAGAAAAGGAAGGGCCAGAGGGAAGGAAATAACCAAAGGTTTAGTAATGCTGGAGGTGGTTGGTATTAGAAAAGGAAGCTTGGGTTTCAGGAAGCAGCTCCTGCAATAAACAGATTGTCACATTTAAAAAACAGCAGATGTGTCATGGAAAACTCTTCAGTATTATGATTTTGCCTGTTTCTTGCTATTGATTTTGTTGTCTTTGTTTTATTGCTAGATGTATTTGCATAAGCAAAACATTCATGTTTCAATGAAGTCCTTATTTCCTACAAGAGATGGTATTATTTTCAATAACAGTAGTTTCCTGTAGTGTATGTTATAAACACCTGATAATGGCAAGGGTGATAAGAAAAATAGTGTCTCAGGAGTTCAGCAACCTGTGAAGACTATAAGCATGACAGCTTCTCAAGCAGAGGATCCTGCTTTTGGTGGGTCTTGCTGGGAGCAGAAATATTCAAATTAAGCTGGCAATAAAAAGCACTATCCCCTTTTGTTAAATGCAGTGAGATTAAAGTGGTAAACGACTCCCACTGTCCTAAATTAATCCAGTGAGTATTGCGGACTGCTGGGTTAAAATGCCAGGCTGCTTTTTGGGAGAGAAGAGAGAGAAGATTGGACTGTCTGTGGAGTAAATGCTGATTTAAAACCATCATGGAATGTGAAACCATAAATAAAAACATTCAGCGTCTTTTAGGGAGATGCGGCTGCCTGGTCTGAGCTCCAGGGAAACAAGTGAAGAACTAAAGGAGGTGGTGAGGGGTCAGACTACCTCCCTGTTTTGGACGTGTGTGTGGGGGGGACATAACTGGGATCAGGTGGTGCTTCAAAGGACCTTTGTAGGCTTCTTCTCAGAGGACTGGATTCAAGGCTGTTTGTCTGCTGTTGGTCATGAATTCTGTGGGTTTGAATTATGTTTTCTTTGAACGGAAACTAGCTATATCTGAGCGTGTGTCTATGCTGCTGTGACAGTTTGGACTGGAAGTGAATCTTTTGCCATCCTTGCGTACTGTGCTTTGCTTTGCATCCATGGGGCCTCAGACTGAACAAGGCAGCTTTCTCTAGGAGAAGCTCAGCTGGAAGCTGTGCTCCAGCACTGCCCCCAGGGGATGCCAACAGGCATTTAGTCCCCGGGATCAGGCTCAGAAAACAGGATTTGTGGGGCTGGTCATCAGACACTGGCACCTGCTGCTTTCCACAGCCCCACTCCCACTGGCACTGATGGGTACAGACACCTAGGGTGGCTTTGACCTGACCTGATGAGTGCCATCACCAAGCCATGCCCCTTAGAGCTATGTCCACTTGTATCCTGAATACCTCCAGGGATGGAGACTCCGCCACCTCCCTAGGCAGCCTGTTTCCATGCTTGCCTACCCTCTCCATGGAGAAATTCTTCCTCATATCCAATCTAAACCTCCTCTGGTGTAGACATCTACAGATGTTAATAATTTTATGGTCTTTTTTTGGCATTTTCTCATTGCTTGGTATTTGAGTGTTCATTCTTAGATGTTTAATTTCTTAATTTCTGTAAGCCATCCTTTTCTCTCCTAAGAAACAGAGCATTCCTCCCTTCTCTTTTTAATATTGTATTATTTTTTATTTTCCTAAGTTCACTTGACTAGGATGCTTTCTTGAAAGAAAAAACCTTGTTGCATAGGAAATCTGATGTGATTCCTTTGCTGTGCCTGCTGCTCAATAGTTAACCGGTCTGGAGAACTCATCACTTTTGATGTCTGCTTGTTGTCAGCTCTTATTTGGTGCAGAGTTTATTCAGAAGAATTTAGCTGGGAAAAGCCGGTGGACAAATGGATCACAGCACTGTTTGAAGGAAAAGTTGGATTAATATGAAAGGGAGTGTACGCCAGAAGTTGCCCTTGAGGTGACAGTGGGTTTAACATTGTGTGTACTGTGATTTGGCTGTGCTGACTGTGCTCATGATAGCATTCAGAAAGCTCAACTGGGGAGAGGCACTTCTCATGGAGCACAAAGCTGATGTGGAAGCTGAAAGCAGTGGTTTATACTGTGTGCTAGTAAATAGCCTTCACGAGGATGCTGAAAGGTGTTTCCATGACCTTAACCAAAGGGAAAGATTGTCAGGATGACATTCTTACCTTTCTCAGTTACTCACTTAGCCAATATTAAAAAAATAAAAATAAAAATCCATGATATTTCTTTCTTAATATGCTATAATGACATCTGTCTTGGTGCATGTTGCTGCTCATACATATCAAGTTTCCTTCTTTTTCAAGAGTGTCACTGCAATACACATAAGGGTTATTTCAGAAAGGGGGCCATCTGCAGTATCTGTCAGCGATGCTGCAATGGGCTGAAGTGATCAAGAAACTTGATTATGTATCTACCTTCCTGCAAAGGTTTCTGTTGTTGCAGGATATCAGCAGGAGAGATGGAGACCACTTTGACAATACTTTCTTGGCAAGGGGCACAGAGAGGATAGACTGTTGTGAAAATGTTCTGCTTTGTAAATGATGTCTTAAAGGCTAGCATTTCACTTCCAAAACCTGGTGTTCTGTGTAAGCTGCCTCAAGGAAGATCATTTTAGGTTAATCACTTTTTGTTTAGTGTATTTTCTTTTTTTTGATGTGTCTTAGAAATCAGTTCTTCACAGAGCCGTGTTCCCCTGTAAAGTGCACATTTTGGATAACCCTTTGCAATGAGGTTGGTTAGCATTTAAATCCCTCTGCCTTCAGAGTTGAGGACCTGACTAAGGCAAGGATATTTGCTTGCCAGATACCTCTCAAAGTGGTGTTGACTTCATGGTCATCCTTTATTCCTGGATTTAGTTCAGGCTGGGAGTACATCAGGGGGATGCACAAGGTAGAATTTTCTCTCCACTCTTCTGACCTCCAGTCAATAAATCTTCCTTTTGACTCGTTATTAAATATTTAACCTTCCAGTTCAAGTGTTTATCGAAGTTATTTCACCACAAATCCATTCTGAAATATAAGGTTTAAATCCTGTGCTTGCAGTTGTGAACTATGGCTTGCCTCAGTCTCTGCAGTGTGCCGGAATGCACTTTAAATGTGGCAAAGAGAAAAAGCCCCCAAAAGAAACACCTTACGTGAACTTGTTTAGACCTTGATGTGACATGTAAGGAGGGCCATGGACAATGGATAGGAGGTCCTAGAGGATGCAAAATCTTACTCGTAAGGTGAAAAGGCAAATAATGTGAAATTCTCCACAGTCATGGCTGTTGTCTAGCATATACATATATACGTATACACATAAATATACATGTATATAAACTATCTCTCACTTAAAAGTAAGCGGATTCCCACATTCACATCTTTGCATGAAACAGTTTGATCTAAAAAAGAGCTCTTTCCAAGCAGATTAAAAATAAAAAGGCAGCTAAGTACATAGTTCCGCACGCCTTTTCTTGTTCATCAGTGTTGTGTGTTTTTCCTCTACTTTGATGTAGTTTGTCACTTTCTTCCTTTTCCATAAACTTGGACGTTTACATGAACATACATTACACCCATTTTTTAGCAGCATTTTCACTTTCTTGATGATAACAAGATAGCAAGCTGTGATGTGTGTTCTTCTAGAGGCACAAAGAGTTTATAATGAGTCATTATTATAATTTGTGTGTGTGTCTTTGACTGATGCTATTGTAGCTTTCCAGGCAGATGTCCCACCCGCTGTGTGTTCCTAGTTTCAGTCTGATGAACTGCTGAAGCTACTGGACACTCAACAGTAGCTCAGGCGTCCCACAAAGCATTAGTAATAACTTTTCTTCAAGATGAAGAGGCTTTAACTGCAGCACACAATCAGTAGCCCACACTGGAAGAAACAAATCAGAAAACCACTGTTCCATAAGCACAGAATTGAAAGAGCTGCATAAGTGAAATGACAGACTATTCATTCCAGTTTGGAAAGCATGAATAGGATTTTTGATGAAGCTTAATTTTCTTCAAGCTCTTCATCCATGGATAAACTATTTAAAATAAAAATAGATGTGTTATAGAGCACTGTGCTTGTCACTGTTTATTATTTTGAAAAAGTATGAGTCCTCCTCCTCCTCTTTGCTAATGACAAATAATGAGTTGAATCTTGATCTCAATTTCAGCAGTACAGAAGTGGGATAGTTCCCTGGCTGCAGCAACTTCGCTTCACGTTTATGGCAGGCACTGGAAGGAAGCATCCGGACCAGTGATTTTAACAGCTTGTGGAAAGGCTTCCAAATAACAGAACATGTGTTCTCTGACACATCACGGAGCTGTAGATTTTAAAACTGTTTGGTGTAATTTAAGTAAGCCTCCAGTAGACAAAATTTTAATTGAAAAGATGTATTTTACTGAACAATGTCATGCATGGCTGTTGTTGCCAAATAAGCCTCCCAGGCATCCTGTGCTTTTTTGGACTGAAATCTGTTTTACATTTGAACAGAGTGCATCCTTGAACAACTTGTACTGTCCAGAGCAGCTAAAATCCACTGAATCTTGGAGAATTTGCCCATTTCAAGAGATTTGAACCAAAATCAACTCCCAAAAAAGCACAATACACCTCTCCCCCCAAAAACAAGAACCACACGGAAACAGACAAACCCATAAACCAAATTAAAACAAATGAAAAACAAAGCCTCATGCTTTCCCCAGTGCTTTGTAATAGAAATTTGAGCCTGAAAATACATTCATGTCCCAGTAAGTTATGGGTGAGTTGGATTGGCTGGCAAAGTTGTTGATTCAAGGCGGTGCTTTAATGCTGGACATTGAGTGTGATGCCTTGACTCCTGCTAGATGCTGTCTTGCTTTGCAAACAGCCATGTTCACTTCATTGAGCCTTCTTAAAGAGCACTGCCGTGGTCAGCTCTGGCTTCCTAAAGAATGCAGGTCTTTGCTGGCTGTGCTGAAGACCTATAGCAGACGGAGAGCAGCAGAAAAATGCAGCCTCCACTCTTCTTCTTGATTGTTTATCTTCTTACATAGTTATCCTTTGGTGCAATCAAAAGGATGGATAAGAGCATAAGTCAACATCTACTGGAAAGCATAATGAGCTTTGTAGATTCTTTTCTCATTTTTTCTGTACATATAACCATTTTGTAGTGGAACATGTACAAAGCAGGTGAGGTTGTCAGTCTTTATTACAGCAGTATACCTGTGCTTTCAGCTGTGGCCTCTGCTTTTTGTTTGCTTTTTTTTTTTTTTTTGTGCAAGATCAGAGGTGGCTGGAAGAAGTGTTTTCAAACACTTTTCCTAAAGAGCTGAACAAGTGGCTAGGCTGTTAGTGAATGGTTGTGGAAACTGCTTTGTTTCTGCAGTGGTAGTTGGGCAATTACAATGTAGGGTTAGTTAACTACTGCTGGTTAGTAGGCTCCCTCTTCCAGGGAACAGAGGACTATCGTGTTACCCTAGTGGGACCAGCTAAAGCCAAGGAAGAACATATGACGAATGGGTCAAAATATTTTGCCTACAAGTAGTTTAACAGTCTGATGTAATCAGCACAAGAGCACACTGAATGAACAGATACTTTACAAGAGGTGAGGATGACAAACAGAAAAAAAAGATAATTTATCCCAGGCTGCTGATTTATTTGTGACCATAATTATGCCAGCCCTTGTTTAGGTGGTGGCTGTTGGAATAGAAAATTAGTAGGCAGGATTCTGTTTTCAAGGAAATTGAATAATTTTTTTCAAGTTTGGGGATACATTTATTTGTTTCTTGTGACAATGTGTCGGATGAAAGATACAGTGACACAGTGGTTCATGCTGAGAGAGTAAAAATACCAACCAAATAAATGTTAGCAAAACTCACCATGGGAATACACATGCTTCAGACACAGGTGAATGAGTCATCTGTTGAGGTGTCAGTTATTCCTGTCTGCACTCGTATATTTTGGATCAGTTTTTGATACTAATGAGTTGTACTTAATAGCATGAGGCCATGACCTGAACTGATGTCATTTAATGTCAGTGGAAAGATTTCCAAGAAAGAGCTGGTAGAATTTGTACCAATCTTGGGTTTTGTATCACCTTTTTCTTTTCAAACAATTGATTTCAGTGGCACTACTTAGCAGAACAAGCTCTCAATTCATGTGTGCAGGTACAGGAGGCTTGAGCTGGCTGTTCTCTTCGTGTTTTTCAGCAGACGGAGCCAGAGCTGGAGTTCCCACCAAGTTGTACTCTGAATCTCTAGCCATTTGCACATTCCTTTTTCAAGTGAGTTGTGTCCTCTCAGCTGTAAAGTGGCTCAGTGGATCCTGGAGATACTAAATAGGCTTCTGTAGATCTTGGGCCTTTTTTTTTTTTTTTTTTTTTTTTTAATTTTAGCTGTCTTTACAGTGAGCCTGCCCATAGTCCCAAGGCTTTTGGAGCAGTTCTAACATTGGTGCAGTGTCCTGACTGGAGTTGTCTATGATACTAAGATAGCCAGCTTAATTTAAAGTGGATCTTTCCCCTTAAATGCTGACAGTGCTAATGTGAAGTTACTGTGTTTATTAGCCATGATTGAATAGTATCCATCTCATTTAGATGGTTATGGCTGTAGTCCTCATCTTCTCAGTGAAGCTTAACAATTCCTGTGAGCTGGTATAATATTTTTATTCCATCATTAATATTCAATAGCATAAGTAAGAAATTATCAGTTTATGGACTGTCCACTACCTCTCTGGAGACTGTATTTGAAGCTCTAAATTTTTCACCTGAGACACAAGTTCATGTGCTCTCAGACTGACTGTAGTAAATACATGATGAATGTTATGGGACGTGTTTCTCTTGTGTGTCCTTTAGGGTGAGTGAAATGCAATAGGATAGCTGCTCTTATAAATGAAAATCCCTCAGGGTGTATAACCAGACCTCTGGAATTCATACTTCTTATTCCTGATGTCCCTCTCTGGGGTGCTGACGTGCTGTTACAGAGGTGGCTGGTGTCTGCCTGGCACAGGGCATTGAAGCTCTCACTTGTGGCAGAACATTTTGCCAGCACCAGGATCACACTGGGTCATCATAGGGAACAGATGTTTTAATAGTATGCTTGCTTGCTAAGGGTTTAAAAAAAAAAGTTAGTAATGATTATTTAAACAGTTTAAAACATAAAGGGCTCAGTTAAAGATGGAAAAACCTTCTAAACAGGCAGTAGAAATCGGAGTGTTGATTAAATTTTTAGATAATTATGCTGCAGAAAGGATGGCTCTGGAGTTTCTCCCAAGAGCTTATAAATGGAAAAAAAAATTAAAAAAAAAAAAAAAAAGGAAAAAAAAAACTTGAGCAGCAAACAGTAAAACCCAATATTCTGAGATAACGGCTTTTCAGCATTTGAAAATTCAGTCACATAAGTACAAAAGTCTTGCTTGAAAAAGCTTAGTATCCTTTCAACTGAATTAGGGTCAAAATAAATACTGAACATAATAAATACTCCCTGCAAGTTGCTGTGTGATCTTGGATCAGCAAAAATATATTAATTTCCTCATAACTCTTGCACCGTCTTGTGGTAAAACATGCCAGGAGCTGGATATATATTAACTGGGGGTGGTTTTTGATTTTTCTAAAGGAGATGGTACTGATAGCACTCATTGTATCCTCTTCCCTCATACCTTCTTAAAAGTAAACAGTGAAGATGCCAAGATGTCCAAAGGGTAGCAGTGACCTAGCACATGACATAACATTTGGATAAGCAATCACAGTACTCTTTGGGCTTCAATTAGATTAACAGCTGAACTTGCAAATCATGTCTCTGGAGGGTTTTTTTTGGAAAACTAACTAATTGTCAGTTGTCTGAAGTAAATTGCTTGATATTGGTCAATGGTAAATTATGATCTTGTTAATTTAATTGCAGTTCTGTCAAAGGTATAATTAGCACTGCTATCAAAGAAACGAATCAGTTCATTGGAAAAAGGCAGCAATATAATATTAAATTCCCAGTTGCCATGACACAGAATGTGATTCTGCATAATAATAACGTTGTCTCTGCTCACTGTGAGCAAGGGCAATTTTTTTCTATGGATGCAACAGTGTTCTGTATTGCTACAAATAATGCAAGCAAATTGCCCCAGAAAGACTTCTGTCACACTAAGAAATTTGGTTGTCTTCCCTAGCCATCAAGGAAATGATGTGACCAGGAGCTGTGTTTTTATAATGTGTTATGATTGACAGCAGTACATTTGTGGACGTTTCCCGGAAGTGATGGGGTTTTGCTGCATAACACACAGAAGATGCTCGGACAAGGCTGTGAAAATCACTGTGTTACTTCTTGTCTGTATTTGTATTTTTTATTCTTACTTTTGAGAATTGTTTAAAGGGGCTAATATGGCATGGACTCTGCCCCCCATGCACCTTCTCTTCTTGATGAAAATGTATAGTGGCCTCCTTCTCCTTTCCTCTCGCCCACAAATGTGAATGCCTGTCTCTCCTTTCTAAAGCCATGACCAGCAATCATCTGAGCCTTGGGCCTCTGAGATTACTGGGTTGGTTTTGTAGTGGTCAGATGGCTATGAAGCGGTGTGCTTTTATTTCTCTGGCAGTTTAGATGATCAGTTGTAGAGCAGTATTGCAGAGAAACTACCTTAAGGGGCAGTCTCTTGGCCCTCACAGGTTTGTTTTGTGTTGCTAGACTGGCTGCCACAAAGACTGGCTAAGCAGGCAACTAATATTTTTAATTTATATTTCATTTTTCTGTCATGGAGGTGTACTCCAGTGAGCTGTAGGTGTCAAGGAGAATTGGAAAGAGAAGGTTTATTGCTGCATCCCTGGTACACTCTGGCAATCTCATCCTGCCAAATCACCAGGCTGGAATTTATCACAGCTGATGCAATGCGGAGCAGCCCAGTGGGGCTGGGGAGGCAGCTCCTTAAGACTTACTGGGTCCCTGTCTGATCTGCAAAGGTCAGCAGGCAACAGAGGCTGCCTCCTAGCCATTCTGCTTGCCTTTTTTTCTGTGCTGTGCTAGGTACTGGCTGGCAAGTCCTACGTTTCATATTTAGAGACTGAAATTTCAGAAGATACGTCTGATAAAGTTGAGCTATGCTATGATCACAACTTTTTCGTCATATTGTCCCCCCCCCCCTGTGGTTGCTTTGTATTGGTTCTGAAAATAAGCATGTGAACTAGGGTGTTGTAGGAACATAGGAAGCATAACTGGTAGCCTCTTTCCTTTAAGCATGAAGTCCCGTTTGTTTTTTTCCACATACAGAAAGCACCCACAGGCCTGGAAATATCTAAGTGCTTATAGGTAATTAAGCCTTTCTGTTTGTTTATTTATTTATTTATTAAATCTTGTTTTCTCAATTCTGTTTGTTACATGATGAGACAAAACTAAGATATATCTAAAAATAAACTCCAGCATCTGGTACACTGCAATCAAGGGACTGGCACTGTAATACGTGATTCAAGAAGCGGTTCTCGGGTACTTTTAGTGGCCAGTTTCAGAGCTGGCTACTTTAAAAGGAGGCCAGGCTCTGCAAACCAACTTGAAACATGTCTTCAGTGCATCTTGGTGGAGAACATTAGTAGATGTTGCAGAATTTCTCTTAATATCTAAATGCTCTCAAGTATGTTATATTTGAAATATAATAGGTTAGTGCTAGCAAAACTAGAACAGACCTTTGTAGCTATAACTTGCATTTCAGCTTTACTTCATAAGTTTTGAGAAGAAAATCTAGCATAAGAAAAAAAGCTGAGGTGTTTTTTTGTTTGTTATTTATTTGCACTGAATAAAATAGACAACCTGATTTAATATTGCAGGAGAGGAGAGATGTTCAGGTAAAATACATTTGAAACTTAGATATAAAAATGCGATATCTAATATTTTCCCTTTTATATGCTGTATGCCATGAATTCATTTGCAGAAGTGATGACTGAAGGAGATTTGTACCTTTATAAACTAAAAAGGTTGTATTTCCTACTTGAAATACTAAAAGGAAGACTGAGCAGGTGTTGATATTGATGATTTGAAAGAAAATTGATTTTGAGATATATTGTTATCATCTAGCTAAAACAGTAACTGTGGAAACTGGATTGGCTTTGGTAAGTGTTGAAACTGGAAAAATAAGATTGTACAAATGTATTTGGGGAGGAGCAAGAGTGTTTGTATTTGTTTTGGGATAAAATGCAATTTATAAGAACCCATTATAAAGATCAGGAAGAGTATTGAGCATTTGTTTCTTTTAAAACATTGTGTGACTGCATTTCATAATACAAAGCGTTCATATTAATGTATTTCCTAAATAAATTCTTAATTCACACAAAATAAATACTGCTAAGGGGTAAACATTAAGCTGCTTTGGAGTATTTTAAAGCAAATGGTAATTGTTAAGAGCGTTTTGAGAGCCAAGAGTCAATTGAAGATCAATAAATCAGCACGGGTTCTGCATGTAGCTGCTTTATAATTACTAGCAGTGAGACTTAAGTCACAGAGATTTCTTCTCTAGAAAGATTTTTGTTCGCTCACTTTCACGTGTTGTATCTCACTATTTCCCTTCCAAGCAATTAGATGTTAATTTAGTTTCTCTTCAAATTCTCTTAATTGCATGTTGCGTGTTTGTACAAATCACACTGTTTTCTATCACTGTTGGTCTACATGCTCGTTATGTATCTGCTTGTCTGCAAGCTGGCCAATGTGCCTGGTAGTTTCTACCACTCAGGTCTTGTGAGTAGTAGCCTTTCAATGCCTCATGTGCCCAAAATACTTGAATTAGATTGGGGTACATGAGAAACAAATGAAATTTTCACGTCTGTTACTTGGCTATTCAGATTTCTGTGTCAGCTCCTCATGCCAGAAGTTGAAAATAGAAGTCTTTTTGACAAACTGTTCTTGTTTCAAGAACTACAAAGTAGCTTCTCAAGACTCATGTGCTGTGTGAGGGGAAGGATAGGTTTAAGGAGTGTGCGTCAGTGCTTAGCTTCCAGCTGGCGTGTGAGCTGTTGCCTGTGTTGCAGCTGATCATCTTACCCTGCTATACTTTTGTATGCCGTACCTAGAAGCGGCATTGCCTGGGCTAGGAGAGTGAAGTACACAGAAATTTATAAATGTTGAGAGGTCTTACGGGAACCTGGGTGCTCCTATCTTAGACTCAGTGGTCTACATGCTAGCATCCTGTTTCCTTCACATTCAGCCCCAGAGGGTTTTGAATGAAGTCAGAGAGACTTTTTCATGCAGAACTCTGGAATACGCTACCCATGATAGGAAATTTCCAGTCTCACCTGGTTTGCAGTTTATAATTGAGCATGAAGGCTTATAATTCATTTATTGCATCGCTAGTAATCACAGCTTTTCTTTAGCTTGGTTCTTCATTTTCTGTCTATTAAAGTCACTGATAATGTGACAAAGCATTGTTTTAATTTTTGATGATTTATTGCCTAGCTCTTTTGCAGAGGAAAAGATTGATCTGTCTGATCTGCTCATTACTTTCTACACTTTCTCCTTTCACTCTGTTCTAGCCTTTTCTGTATTTCCTTGCAAACAATTTCCTTTCTCCATATTTCTAAAAATCAAATAACCCCTGTCTTTGCTACGTCTTTGCTTCTCTGTGTACTTTTGAAGTAGGCTGGCTAGAGATAGCATCATATCCAGAGCAGGATGCCTGAACAACAGGATTTACTGGGACTGAAGAAAATGTTAATGAGGGAGCCAAACTGCACCTGTGTTACAGTACACATGATACAAATTCACAGAAGAAATAAAATGAAGATGAAGATTCATATCTCTAAAATTCATAATCTCTATCTCCCTAACTACACGTATGTGCTTTACCGTTTCTACCATTACAGCTACTGTACCCTAGGAACCACGTGTTGCACTTTGGATGACTCCAAATTTCACACTGTGGGAGAAGAAGCATGAAATATTCAGGGAAAGTTAAAACATTTCCCTTGGTTGAGAGAATGTCTGTAATGACTGCAAATGCAGAAAGCATATTCTCATGTAGTGTAGGAAGTAGTTGGAAATCTTTTTGGGATGATCTTAAGTTTTCACAGCTAGTAAATATTTTACAATTCAGACAGCTACACAAAGCTGAGCAGTGTAAGATCTCTGCAGTCTTCACTTCAAGTGATGAGGTAGTGGCACTCCTTTCAGAGGGAAATGGGTAGGTTCCCAGTGACAAAGTTCGCGTTGGTGCCAATTGAAGGAAAAAACAGACTGGGGCTTGTTACAGTCTTTGGCCTGACATCTCTGTAAACATTTATTTTCATGGTGAACTTAGTGGCCTGTGTCTAGTCTGTATGAATGATCCTGAATGAAATATTTTTGATACTATAATTTATGATACTATAATTTATAAATCTTGGTTTATAATTTATAAACACTTTTCTGACATTCAACAGCAAAAGCATCAGTGTGACTGGGTAGCTTTTTTGCACATTAGGTCACGCTTTCATGACAACCACCTCATAACTAAAAATGAAGTATAAATATCTACCATAGCATATAGTTTAAGTCAATATCAGGCTGCCACAAAGTTTTTTTTCTTCTTCTTTTTTTTTTTTTTTTTTATTTCTGCAGAGGTTCAGAATTCTTCTAGATTAAAGTTATATATGAGAGCAAAATGCCATCATTGTGCTTTGATGGCACTCTGATCTAACATAAATATCTGACCCTGCTGTAGGGCAAGAGAGGTTGAAACCAATATTCCACTATAAGCTACCCACAGAAAATATACCTACTGTAGTTTAAACAACTCCTGTCTCTCTGTGTTTTTTTTTTTTTTTCCCTCCCCCCCCCCCCCCCCCCCAATCAATAGCTATTGCTTTTTCTCCGACAGAATGTTGGATGTTACAAATTCAGTATTTGCATTGAACTTTTTGTTAACCATGTCTTTTCTGAAATACCTTGTTATACAACAGCTTTAGATGATTGTTTTCTCCCAAAAAGATGCTTTATTTGCTAGATACTGCATCAGATTTCTTTCTGATCCTTTTAGTGGATACTGAGTCTTATTTCATTCAAAGCAACCAAAACACATCCAAGAGTGTTGGGAAATAGATATGAAATAAAATGCATGTTGTTGTCATGACAACTAAAATGCTAAAAAAGATGCAGAGAAATGATTATTAACTAAGATGTTGCATCAAGTCGTTATGGCAACTGTATAGTAATATGAAAAAGGGGACTTCTCAGAACAATATTATGGGAAAAGTTTTCCTCATTATGGTATTTTTACAATGGCATGCCCTGGTAAAGAGAGAGAGAGAAAAAAAAAAAGGTAGTGGAGACTCAGTATAAAAGGAGGTCAGGATTCAGCTATCCACCGCAGTGTACCCCCATTAAGTACAATAATGTTCCACAGAGAATTTCTCTGCTTGCTTTCTAGTCTTGTCATAGATGGATCAGAAGAGAGAAAACACTAGAATATATCCCAGTGCTCCCTCACAACGTTATATTCATATTATTCAGAGCTGCATTTCACAAAGTGGTAAGTCTGGATGGCCCTCAATGGGATTTGGGGATCTTCTGCAACATTTAGGAATGGACTGTGAAATGTTAACACAAAAATGGGATAGGGAAAATGTTAGCATCAAAAAGTAGTGTTGAGGCTTTAGTTTTGCGAAAGTATTTTTTGGCATACAATTACTTCCTTGCTTGTTGAGCTTAGGGCTTTCTAATAAATGAATATGTGCTAATAAAATAATTAAATGGATTGTGTAAGCTCACTTTGAAAGCCAGTAGACCTCTTAAGCAACAACTACAGTGAAAGTGAGCATTTGGGCTCTGTGCCACAGCCTGTGGTATGAGCAGTGCTAAAAGCTGCCTTGCCCAGCACACAATGAGGTGTTGTGCTCAGGGAAGCCCAGATATCCCCATGTGGTGCTTTCCCATGGCTGGCTCCACCTGGCAGGTCGCTCTGGTTTGCTCTTCCTGATTATCAGCCCTCTTCTGTGGGGTGGGGAGGCTTTCCCTCCTGTCACTGCTCCCTTCCTGGAGATAAGTGAGTGAGGGAGAGAGGATGGTGAGGCAGCCTGTGGAAAGCAGTGGTGGGAGGTACCGGTGCAGATGCATGAGAGTGATGGGGCTTCTCATGGAGGAGTAGGCTGCCTCCTCGTACCTCAGGTTCCACCACAGCAGGGGGTGAGATGAGGCTGATTGGTGTTTCTCTCCATAAAAATGTACTTTTCCAGACAAATAATTTCTTTTGTACTTTTCTGCATGAAAGCTAACTGTTGTGTGTTAAGTCTATTTTTAGACACATTTTTTTAAAGTAACACGAACTATTGTAACCCTAAACCAAAGGACACTTATGAGGATGCTCATTGCAGCACCTGCTTGCCCTGAAAGCTTACTTGTCTGGTATCCAGCTTCCTCTTCAAGGGCTGAATGCCCAGGCTGGGCTTAGTTTTGCAAATACTTTCAACCACAGGTCTCTCCCATAGCATTGATCCTCTAGGTATCAATTGGAAGGATGTAATACGTTGGGGGTGAAGGCTAATTTGAGCTTGAGATAGGAGTTGTGGAAGACACCAGACCTTGAATCAGAGTTATTTTTCAGAGTTCTTACCAAAAATATTAATCTTCTGTGGGAGATGGGGAATATGTTTTTGAAGTGTGAACATAGGCCTGCATAAAACTGGGGTGCATAGTGATTTTCTAAATTTAAAAACAGTTGTTGCTTTACTTATGTTTTCCCCTGACTTGCATTGGAAATGCATGCAAATGTGAGGTGAGGTGTTAGCTACTTCTGGGACTGTGGTGGCAAACAACCAGACTAGCTGTGATGACTTCTGCCTTGGAAGCTTATTTAGATGTCACTCTATTTGGAAATTTAGCAAACAGTGAGTTTTTAATAGTAACTCTGACTGCAGGCATGCATTCCTTAATCTCCATGTTGGTTTCTTCTGTGTTTATACTGGCGGTATGGACTGAGCTAGCTTTACTGATGGGACTGGGAAAAATATTCCAGCAAAAGTTGAAGCAGGTGGTGGGGAACCATTTGAAGTAGAACAGAGTAGAAGAGTTCAGGCGTGAACAAACTGGCTTTGTTCTCTCACACTGGGGCTGTAAAATGGCAGCCAGCAGAGCGCTTCCAAGCAGTCTTGTTAAAGAGCCCCAAAGACCTTCACCCAGCTTCTGCAGCCTCAGCCATTCTCATTACTACATGTTTTTGTTTTATTTTGCAAGGCTAAACTAAATGGTTTTGCTAGCTCAGAGAAAATTAATTTGGATCACTTCCCTGCATGTAATAAACTGTCCCAGTGGCATAAATGGAGGTCCTGAGAGCATGAAGAGATGTCCAAGCCACCTGTGCACAGCAGGCCCTTTTCCCCACGTGGCCAGTAATAGCTAATGAAAAGAACATGGGCTGAACACTAATCAAATTAATACATTTCCCTCAGGGAAGGACCAGTTACAAACTTCTGTGTAGTATCTGTAGCTTGGCTAGTTCTCAAGACACGACTTAGTGCTACCAATAGCATTTGTCAGTCACTGCCATTCTTCAGGTTCCTTATTCATGGGTAAAACCAGGTGGTAAGAGTTGCATCCAAGACTGCTTGCTCTGAATGCAAGTGTCATCAGCTGGTGGTGCTTTCACTGTGCCCTCTCTGCTCTTGGGGGGATGTGGAGGCTGCTGTCATCCTGCTGATTTCCAGGGCAGTTTTGGTCTGGAACACAAATGTAACTGCAGAGTGCTTTGAGTAGTTTGTAAATCAGACTGCAAATGATTAAAATCTGTTTAAATGTGGGAAAGGAAGATGTGTATTAGGGAAACATTATGACAAGAAGAAGAATACAATTTAGAACAGACCAGGCAAAGACTGGTGACTAATCACTAGGCTTTTTCACCAAGCAGTCCAGCAAAGCTGCCAACAAGAAATTTTTCTGAGAAAAAGCATCTAGACTGTACTCTTCAGAATATCTTCCTGCTTTTTTCTCCCCTGACTGAAAAGAGAGTCTGGGAGGACTGCAGGACTCAGGCTACATGTTAGCTTTGGTCTTCTCCATCCTTTGCAAGGTACGATCTGCTTCAGCTTTGGCTAGTTGTCTCTCCATGCAAGACTCTGCACAGTGCTAAGAAGTGGTGGTGGTGGTAAACATACCATCCAACTTGCCTCTTCTGTGATATTTTGTACAATGTCTTTCTTCTGACCAGAATGCAGAATATCTTTTCAAATATGGATTTTAGATCCAATAGGCACAGACTCTTACATTTCCTGACTGTGATAAAAACCATATAGCCAACTGTAGACTCCTGATGAGCTGCTAGCAGCCACCCTAGGTGGATACATGTGGCATCTCTACTGTGGACTGATCCTGCTTTATCACTCCTGGAAAAGAATTCGAAGCAGATTTTGGAAGACTAAAGCTTCAAGACATTCCAATGTATAAAATGTGCAATTTTCTTATCTGTTTAAGAAAGAAAGTATGATACTTATAGTCTATTCTGAGGGAAAAGAGTGTGGACGTAAGGAACGAGAGGTGGAAGCTGAGAGAGGCAGTGAGCTAAAAGCGCACTTTCTCCTACAGTGACTATAGCTTCATCATGTCTCCTAATGGCAATCAGAGGAACACACCGTGTTTTCTGCAAGCACCTGGGGCAGTCAGTGGATATCAGGAAAGATGGAGGGGAAAGGAAAAATGATTTCCTCATTTTGATGATTGGAAAGCTTGCTCCGCGTTCATCTTATTCTGATGCACAAAGGTGCAGCTGGTGAACTGTTCACTGAAGCACAGCAGAAAAATGAGTACTGCAGGAAACTGAGGGGATGCTGCAGAGTTTTGGTGCAGTAATTTGCAAAGTAGATGGGACACTGGAAATAAATTTTTGGTCTAGCTGGAATTCTGAAATCTCCATGGTATGGTAATGCAGTTTGTTCATAGCCTTATAAAAAAGAGGATTGCAAATATGTGGATTTATTTGATCATGATTCATCTAGACAGATGAGTCAAGGGACAGCAATGGGGAAGTGTCAGCCGTTTTCATTCTTTTAAATAGCTTCACTTTCAGGTTGCTGAAAAGGTGTTTGATTGCAGCTGGATATTTTTCTCTTGGATTGTTTAATGATACTGTTTTTGCTTCAATTGGGGTTGGCAACAATAGTCCTTTAAAAGTGTTTTCCATTTTCCTCTGAGAGCTTTTTACTATATAGGACTTGATAAAGCAGCAAATACTGGGGAATTTTTTTTTTTTTTTTTTTTTTTTAAATGTCTGTATCCACAGAACAGTTGCTCATTTTGCATTGTCATTATTCCAAAGGCTTTATTTTATCTCTTCTTACTGGCACAATAAGAAAAAAGCCCAGTCTCCAAAAATAATCAGAGACAACATTCACTAAAAATAACCAATATAGAATAAAAAGTACTTCTTTTTCTCTTGTTAAATTCATCTATTGAATCTTGACCTGTATTTCAGGCATGTCTGCAGCTTGGCATTAACTGCTGGACAAAACAGGTAGCTTTAAGCTAATTTCTCTGTGTACCAAGAGCAGTCCAGATGTTGATTAGATTGGTGTAGGGTGACTTATGCCCTCTTCTGGAGTTGGGAGCTACATGTGAACTTCCTTGCTCTAGTTGCTTTACATGTAGATCTCAAAGCACGGTAAAAAGATTCCAATTGTGCCAAATGTGGCTTGGCTGAAACTACTCACCCATAGAAATTAAAATTCATGGCAAGTTATGAAAGTGTCCTAATACTTTCCTAATGTGATTGGAACTTCAAAACAAGATGCGTTATGATTTATGCTCTGAAGACCAGATGTGCACATAAGAATTCTTTCTACCCCAGGTAACATGAAGTTATTGCTATTACAGTTCCCATTTTTTAAAAGCTGAGAAATGCGAACAACTCAGCTTCTAACTGTCAGTATAAATTGCCATCCTCTTTGGAGACCTTGGTCTAATTCTGTTTTCTCTTAAAAGAATCATAGGGGTATGCAAGGGAGAGAAATCTTAATTGGTGAGTTTCCCGTAAGAGGAGTCTAAATGCAATGCTAGGCAGATCTCTCTGCCTTCTGTCTCCAACATTAAGTAATGATTAGTGTAGTGCTTATTCTGTCTTCAAAAAATCTATTTTAATTTCATTTTAGTATTACCTATTATTTCATAAGATACATCTAAACCACACATTTCAAACTGGGCTACTAAGAAGTGACATTGGTATATTCAGGAGCAATTCAAAGGAAGCAAGATAATAACTAGCATACTGGTCAGGGTAAAGAGAAGCAAATTATCTTCCCATTCTCATACTGAGCTATTCAGTGATTTTCTACAGGTCATGTATATCGTAGCCTGGAATTTTTGATCTGTATAGTGGACATACTTTTTTTTTTTTTTTAATTATTTTATTTAAATAGATACATATCTTGTAAACCACTGCAAGACCTGAACTGTATTCCAAAACTGTTTTTAACGTATGCTAAAAAGAATTCAACTTCAGAACTGAACAATTTCTAGTGGATGTTTATTTGTACTTTGTCCAAGCAGGCTTTGCAATGTCTATGAGATGTCACTGTGGGATCTCTTGCAATCCAGACTTTCCCATACCAGTGTTTGTAGCAAATGTTGAACAGCCAGCATATAGTGTAACTTCGAAGCAATTAGCATTTCAATAGCCCTCTTTCACTGACACAGGTTAAATCTTGAATGTGAACTTGCTATTATTGAACTTAAAGTAGCAAACATATTGTGGTTCAGAGAAAAGACTTGGCACAGAGAAAGGTAGAGGTGTCTCAAAGAAAAGCCGTGCACTTGCATGCATTCACACCCACACATACACAACCTTTATTTTGAGCTGCTGTTAGGGTATTTCTAAGTAATTCCAAATGTCAAATGCCTGATTTTTAAATGTCAGGACTTGTGCAGCTCCCTAGGGCAGCACCTCTGAAAATGCTATTAAAGGTAATAGAGGACAAAGATTACCATAACCAGAATTTTTACTGCAAATTCTCCATGACAAATTTTGGCAAGACCACTTTGATTACACGCGAAGTGATTAAGGAGTGTGAGCTGTCAGAATAGGAAACTTTTGTGTTTTGTCTCCTATTAGTGATTTTTCATTCTTTTAGCTAGCGTAACAGTACTATCTATGTGAAACCCAACTGATCTGTTGAGTAAGTCTTAAATGGGTTAATAGGGGTGATATCATATCCCTTTGCATTGTTCTAGGAGGGAACCTCCTCTGGCAAAGAGCATTTCTTCTCATACTTGTGCTGTGAACACTGCTTTCAAAAGTACTGTATACTTTGTCTCCATGGAGTATTGGTGATTTGTATTATTAATTAACATTTGGATTTTGGCTAAAGTAAAGAGCATTGCTATTATAGCATCTGATTTTGGCTCAGAAGGGGAAGTGAAGAAGAGGCTCATTAGACCTTCACAGGATACTGTAAATCTGTACATACACAGATTATGGTAGGCTGCTGTGCTAGGGAAGCTTGTTACAGGTCCAAAACACAGTCGTGGTTTCTGAAATGGTGGAAGAAATTCTCACTGTGGAGGGAGAATATTAAAGAAATCTTCATGGGCTCAGTGGCGGATCCATGCATAACAACTTTTTGCTGTGTGTGTGGCATACTGAAACTTGCAGTCCTTTGAATAAAGGCTGTAGGTAGAATTTTTCAGCCAAGTCTCAGCCTCAGGTCTGCAGCATTGGCATACGCAGGGATACGCGGCTGATGATTAGCCGACTGATTGTCAAGTGTTTGATAGCGAGCTCCAGCACCTGTCCCTTTTCTCAAGCTCTGGAATGCCTGTTAGGAATATGTTATATACATACAATGATCACAGTAATAACCTAATAATTCAACATGAAACGTTTATAGGTGTATGCTAAATTGCAGGAATATGTCTCTTGTACTGAAACCTTAAAATTAAATATATGGTAACAGCAACATGTCCAGCCATAGTGTAACTAACTATAGGAGAATTATTAGTGTTTTTTATTGAAAGCTTACTTAGTATTCCAAAAAATATTCACTTTATTCTATTTATAATGTTTCCTGGATGCAGTAAATATTTATTTTACTGAGAAACTATAAATTATTCATTTTGAAAGAGGTCTGGAAACTACAAACACCTATCTATCCGATTTATTTGTATTGGAGCCCCAAGGTTCAACATTAACATTTTAATACTTTCTAAGATTTGTAAGGAATATTCTAAGTATTACACCTGGATTACCTTCATGAAACTTCTGTTAAACCGCTATTATGCAGTATCTATGAGTCTTTTCCCCAGAGATGTCTCAATTTTTTTTTTTTTATCACAATTTTTGTGGTTGACACAGTATGTGGTACCCTGTTGTGGAGTGTGTTTGTGTAAAAACCAACAATACCTTCCTTGCTAATTCTCTCTCCTTTTCCAGATGAAAAATGATATGACTAAATTTCTGCTGAATAAGAACAAGAATTATAAAGGCATTACTTGAAAAGCCACAGTTGCCTAGACCAGTTCTGGAGGTAGCCGCTCATGTCTTTAGCTCTGGAAGAGCCTGCTGTATGGGTCTCTTGCCTTGCTTGAAAAGCAGAAACGAATGAATAACTTATGACTCTCCTTTAGTTTCAACCTGACTTCATCCTTTCTCTTTCTTCCTTCTCATATTCTCTGCTGTAGTTTGATTTTCTAGTCTTTTCCCAGATACTGCTTGACACAATACTGCGGCCTCAAAAGTGAGTAGGGATTTTATGTCCCTGTGTTTAGGTGGTCAGTGTGAGATATTTTAAAGATCCTGAGTACTTGACCCTAGATAAGCAAGACCTCTTCTCTCATTCCATCCCAAGCAGAGATGGGGTGAATCAACTGAGTTCTTGAGCAAAAAACATGGAATGACCATCTGGGTGTCCTCTGTCTAAGTGGCCTTAGGTTGTTTTAGCTGGCAGTCTCGCATCAGTCTTATTCTTTGATTCCTCAGTGTGAACATGACTAGAAGTGTATTTTTTCCACCTTTTCTGATGAAGATGAAATCAGGCCTTCTAGTCTAGCACTGGCAACCTTCCTACAGAGTCAAGCAACATCTCATGACGTTCCACGCTAAAACTATAGCAATTCAAAAGCAACAACTACTTACAGGTATAGAAATTTTTGGTCCAATATTCCCAAAGGTTTTCTTGAACTAAAGGCTTGTACTGTGTTTTCCAACTACATGTTTATTCTGTGAGAGTGTTAGCACAAGGAGACATTTACATGACTGCTTCATTTCCTTGATGGTCTTTGGAGAGCTTAGCTCAAAGGGTCAAGGGTGAGAATGACTTCATGAACTAGGAAAGCCTAACTGACCTTAAAGCTCACCTTATTTTCATGTGTTTTTTTTTTTTTTTTCTTTTTTTCTTTTTTTTCTTCTACACTTTTATTTTGTTTCTTCCTTTTGTTCCTTTGGCTTCTGTTTGAGAAGCATCACATTTGACATAAATACTTAACAGAACAGCTGCTAAGCTAACAGTTTAAAGGACATACTGAAGTTTTCCACTGGTCTGACCACACTAAGCACCTAAGGGTTTCATATACAGGCTCCCCAGAAAGGCCACAAAATACCTTGTGTATTGATGCAATGCAGTCAAACACATGTTCCTACAAACAGGATTAGTGAGACTCTCCTCAGTGAAGTATGTCAGTGATAGGCTGTTCCAACAAGTTTAAAAAGTGCACTAATGCTTTTTTTTTCCCCCAAAAAATATACTCAGGGAAAAATTATCTTCCACTCTACTATTCCCTTTTAGATTTCCTTATTCTGTACCAATCATGTTCACTTTACCAAGGATAGCCGTCTATGACTCATTAAAAGATCAAAAAGCTCCAACTGCTATTTTCTTTGGTCTTTTTCTTTTATCCCATGTTCCTCTGAAAAACGCAGCTTGGGGAAAATAAACACTAGACATCTCTGAGCAAATGCCATACTAACTGAGAAGGGGTCAGGGTACACATGAAGTGACATATTTCTTAATCATTCACCAGTATTCTGCAGGCAAGGATGTTTTTCATTTCTATATCTTTGATGACCAAAATCTACTTTCCTGTTAGTCCTTTTTCCTGCCTGCTTTTCTTTTAAGATCCCGGTAAGAACTCTACAGCAAGAAAGCATATTAAAATGATATAGCAGTGATGAAAATTAGAGTGATTTTTTTGTTGTTTTGGGATAAGGATAGCAAAATAGGGTACTGAGTGAACTGGCAGAGGAGCTGGCCAAGCCGCTATCCATCATTTATCAGCAGTCCTGGATATCGGGGGAGGTCCCAGTTGACTGGTGGCTAGCAAATGTGACACCCATCTACAAGAAGGGCCGGAGGGCAGACCTGGGAAACTACAGGCCTGTCAGTTTGACCTCAGTACCAGGGAAGCTCATGGAGCAGATCCTCCTGAGAGTCATCACGCAGCACTTGCAGGGCAAGCAGGCGATCAGGCCCAGTCAGCATGGGTTTATGAAAGGCAGGTCCTGCTTGACGAACCTGATCTCCTTCTATGACAAAGTGACACACTGGGTGGAGGAGGGAAAGGCTGTGGATGTGGTCTACCTTGACTTCAGCAAGGCTTTTGACACCGTCTCCCACAGCATTCTCCTCAAGAAACTGGCTGCTCTTGGCTTGGACTGGCGCATGCTTCATTGGGTTAGAAACTGGCTGGATAGCTGGGCCCAAAGAGTCGTGGTAAATGGAGTCAAGTCCAGTTGGAGGCCAGTCACTAGTGGCGTCGCCCAGGGCTCGGTGCTGGGGCCGGTCCTCTTTAATATCTTCATTGATGATCTGGACGAGGGCATTGAGTGTACCCTCAGTAAGTTTGCAGATGACACCAAGCTATGCGCGTGTGTCGATCTGCTTGAGCATAGGAAGGCTCTGCAGGAGGATCTGGATAGGCTGCACCGATGGGCTGAGGTCAACTGCATGAAGTTTAACAAGGCCAAGTGCCGGGTCCTGCACCTGGGGCGCAATAACCCCAAGCAGAGCTACAGGCTGGGAGAGGAATGGTTGGAGAGCTGCCAGGCAGAGAAGGACCTGGGAGTGATGGTGCATAGTTGGCTGAATATGAGCCAGCAGTGTGCTCAGGTGGCCAAGAAGGCCAACGGCATCCTGGCTTGTATCAGAAACAGTGTGACCAGCAGGGCTAGGGAGGTGATCGTCCCCCTGTACTCAGCTCTGGTGAGGCCGCACCTCGAGTACTGTGTTCGGTTTTGGGCCCCTCGCTACAAGAAGGACATAGAGGTGCTTGAGCGGGTGCAGAGAAGGGCGACGAAGCTGGTGAGGGGCCTGGAGAACAAGTCCTATGAGGACCGGCTGAGGGAGCTGGGCTTGTTCAGCCTGGAGAAGAGGAGGCTCAGGGGCGACCTTATTGCTCTCTACAGATACCTTAAAGGAGGCTGTAGCGAGGTGGGGGTTGGCCTGTTCTCCCATGTGCCTGGTGACAGGACGAGGGGGAATGGGCTAAAGTTGAGCCAGGGGAGTTTTAGGTTAGATGTTAGGAAGAACTTCTTTACTGAAAGGGTTGTTAGACATTGGAACAGGCTGCCCAGGGAAGTGGTGGAGTCACCATCCCTGGGTGTCTTTAAAAGATGTTTAGATGTAGAGCTTAGGGAAATGGTTTAGTGGGGACTGTTAGCGTTAGGTCAGAGGTTGGACTCGATGATCTTGAGGTCTCTTCCAACCTAGAAATTCTGTGATTCTGTGAAATAGTCTCTTTGTGAGAGCTGCATTTTGTGTTTTCATGGTGTTGATAATACAACAGAAGAAGGGGGGAGTTCTGGTACTAAGTCTAAAACGGGTAAAATGGGATTGGAACAGACAAAAGGGAGCTTAATTTTCTCATTTACAAAGTGCGAGCATTTCATATTGCAGCACTATTCAGTACGTTGATGTGAATTGTAATTAGACGTTTAGATGTAGAGCTTAGGGATATGGTTTAGTGGGGACTGCTAGCGTTAGGTCAGAGGTTGGACTCGATGATCTTGAGGTCTCTTCCAACCTAGAAATTCTGTGATTCTGTAATGTTGAATTATAATAGAAGTGCTATAAAAGTACAAGGCACATATGACATCCACTGGAACATGAAATATATATATATATTTATAATAGACTGGCTATTAAAATAGATGCCAAATGAGTTTGTAATGAAGGGGGGCATTAAATACATTCTTACCCTAGTTATTATCAAAGCAATTACCTAGACTTGTTTTCATTCTAATGGTGGTACTTCATTATAAATGCTAACTCTGATCTGAGTTTTGTCTAAAAAAATATTTTTGCCAGAGATATCCACTTTCTTTCCTGCTCTTAACACAATGCAGAGCATGGCAACATGTATTGAAGATGCTGAAATGACTGATGTGTGGATATTATTGGTGGGAAGAATGTATAGAAAAAAGAGAGAGGATGACAAAAGAAAGTGTAGGGCAGTTTCATGAGTGCTTTATGGAAATGATCAAATACAATATTTTATACCTGCAGTTAGACCTTTAAAGCGATTACTTCAAGATCTTTCCAACATTAATATATTTCATAACTCAAGTAATGGTACTATAAATCCATAACCAGATAATGCTCTTGATAAATTTTACTTTTTTCTTGTTTCTCTTCAGGAAAAAAAAAAATCTGCTTTTAAACTAATAGTATGTGTATTTCTCTTTCTATACATATAAATTGTGTATAAAGATTCTTGTGAAAACACTCTTCATGCAGCCTGTAAAAGCACTCAATTATGTGATTTTTATTTGCAGCCTAATGGAAACTTTTGAAAAATAGTCCAAGTTGTAAAGGCTATTCTGTTTCAATAAAGCTGACTGGCAGTATGCTATGGGAATCTAATAGTGCTGAGAGATGGAAACTTTGCTCATAGGCCTTGCCAAAAATATGGTACAGTAGAAGAAAGAGATGATGAGTTGGAGTTATTAGCCTGAGAGTTTTGTATTCCTGTGAACAATACGAGCATATTGGCAAAGTTTCATGGCTTTTTTTGTGGTTGTCTTCCTGTTTCAATTTCTATAAGCCAGTAAAACTGTCTTCACTCTCTATAACAGTCATTGGTGTTGTATAAGCTTTTTATTTTTATTTTTTCAATTAGAAAATGTATTACTTTGTGAAGAACTATACAAGATAAATGAGAGCAGCACAAGAATAAACTATAATGACTTTACTATCCATTCTCAATGTAAACAGAAGCAAAATATTTCTATTTAGGGTAAGTTTATATGAAAGATGACCTTAGATATTGCTGTAAAATGAAACAGCAAAGAGAATAACTGAGTTCTAATGCATGTTTGGTTTCCTTTTCCTATTTGCCAAAGTACAGATTTATTTGAATCATTTTTGCAGAACACTGGGCCATGTCCTTTTCTTGTTCTTCTGTCAGGTATCTGGGCATTTTATAGCTTTCTTTCTTCCTTTTTTTTTTTTTTTTTTTTTTTTTTTTTTTTTTTTTGTTCTAATATTTCCGCACATTCCACTCTGTCTTTTGTAAAACCTAATGGCATTGCAGTTTTTGATGTTGATTATTACTTATCCAGAAAGCTGTTTATTTCCTCCTGGCACATTTTCAGCAAAAAGCTGTTTTCTTTTTTTCTGTTTGGCTGTGACTCTGTTTACTGTGATTATTAAATATCCGAGTACTTGGATTTTTCATTAATTGATTTCAGAATGAAAAGTAAGACTTCATAACTACTAGAAATATATTGTTTTTCTTTAACAGAATCAAATATACTTGTATATATGCACAACTATCAGCCTTAATTTTGGTGATGATCATCCCTATGATTATAAAATCCTATATTTATTTTCCCAAACACACAGATATATCAGACTGACATAAAGCTTGTTCATATGTTTCCTTTGAACATGTTTTTTTCCCCACTATAGATGCATACAAGATGTTTAACATTTAGTTAATTTACTCATTATCAATGTCACTCATTAATCCCTTTCTGGTGCTTATACGTTGAGAAAGTGTCCACAATTTTTGGTTAGTGTTTTGGAGTAGTTTTGGTTAGTGGTTTTTTTTTTTTTTTTTTTTTTTTTTTTTTTTTTCCCCTTCTGAGTTTTTGGCATCAAGCATTTGGATTATATAACCAACCCACAAAAAGTGCAACTTGTTTGAATGTATGGAGTACTAAATACTTGAAGATGAGGTTGTCCAACCTTTTTTAGCATTGTAGAATTGGTAATTTACCAAAACCATAATTGATCACTGGGCAATGACGTTGCTCTTGGGATCAGAACAGCCCCTTCTTCCTTTGTGGGAATGGCTGGGGAAGCTCATGAGGTTTGGTGTTGACAAGGGCTGGAGACCCTTAAAAGCTGTGAAGCTTTACACACTGCCAGGAAAGCTGTTCCCCATCCATCCTTGTGAGGCCCAGCAGAGGATGGTGTGTCACAGGACTTCCAGTTGCAGTGCTCTGCCTTAGCTCCTGGCTCAGCAAGCTCTGGAGTATTTCATGGATAGATTGCCTGTGTAAATCCTGTCCTGTCCAGTTCAAAGCTGTTCTCACCTAATGAAGGGCTTGCCTGTGGGTGCTGTATAGTGTGGGGTTTGTCTCTTACTATGCGTTGGTGTGGTATCAATCTCAACAGGATCTGATTTCTCCACAGGACCTTCATCTGAGGGTTCCACAAAACCAGTCAGAAACTCTACTACTATAGGGTGTGAGGGTTGCAGTGCTGCAAGCACTGAGAATGAGCAGGAATCATCCCCAAATACAGGTGTTATTTTTAAGCCTCATGTAGTTGGTTTTTCATGCTGGTTTAGAATCTGACCCATACTTTGTGAATTTTGGAGCTAGCAGTAACCCAGAGCTGCCAATAGAAAGAAACGCAGGAAAGGTTTAAGAAGAGAAAGATGTGGTCTCTGAAGAAGACTGTCAGTCAGTGTTCTGGAGAGAAGGGAGTGAGGAAGAGAAAGGCTTTGAAGAATGGGGATGTTTAAAGGTAGGGAGGGAAAAATCCTTCTGCCTCTTAGGAGCTGACCTGGGAGTGCCAAGAGGCTGCAGAGGAGGAGAATCCCAGTGAACTGACTTGTCTTGGCAGCTGAGGGATGAGGAGAGGTGGGTTAAAGAGAAACATCCATCTTGCTGCTGCCACAAGCAACAGGGATGGTGCAGAGACATGCTGTTTTGTGTGGTCTGTCTAGCTGAGGTGGCAGTATACCTGAGTAGTTTTATTTTTTATCTGCATCTCTGTGTGGTGTGACATAATCAATAACAGTAGAATAATTCTCATTACAGAGTTGTCCTGCTGATTCATATGGTGTACCATACCTATACTGATGTTACTGATGTGTTTAAATTGGAAGGTAGCTAAGAAACTTATTAAAGTTATGAAATAATTTAATATGTATGTATGTTAGTTAAATAGAAAGATTCTTTTCCTGTTCATGTTGGCATGATCCCACATCCAGTGTAGATTTGAGGGGCACCAGAATTTGGTCATTTGGTCTTTTCTCCCACATACATAACCCCTGTCTGTAAGCATGTAAGGAAACTACAAAACTTTTTTGCTTATGTTGAGGCCTTTTTGCAAGATCCTTTTGGTTTTATTTATCCTGATGGCTATGAATACAGCTTTATTTTATTATGTTATTTAAAGGGTTGACAAAAATGACAGACTTTGAGAAATATGCCTTTCTATTTACGGTAAAAATGAGGAACAAGCCCTTTATGTGCTACAAAAAACTCTTTATAAGACTCCTATGTAGGTTTTCTTGGAAGAACATGAAGCAATTGAAGGAGAGGTTGCAGGCAAAGATGGATTTATACACGTGATTGCCCTGGACACCGAACAAATCAAAGTGTTCTGTAATTAAACTCTTGCCCTTTGGCATAGCCCTTCACTGCACAAGTGCCAGAGATGTGCAGACAGTTTGTAAGAGAAAGCATTGCTGTGGGAGCTGACAGGGATACCCACAGCCCTCTTGAATGGAACAGGAATGGCAGGGGAAGAGGCTCCTGGAGGCATGAGGATGGTACCTAAGAGGTGTTCCAGGGCTGTCAGTGAGCTGGGATACATCGCCTCAGGGACTTCTCCCATTAGAAAGGCAAACTCTGGTTCAGAAGTAAACACAAAATCATGTGCATCATTTAGCACATGATAAAACATGACAGACCAATGATTGTTGTGTGTGTCTTGGGTTGTTGGAGGAGGGTTGTAGTTCTTATTCTGGATTTGCTGTGTGAGAAGGAGTTGTGGTTGATGGTCAGGTATACAGTGGAGTGATTTTTGTCCTTGGAGCACGGATGTGTTACAGGTTCCTTCACTTCTCTTCCCCTGCCAGATGACACTTCTCTGGAAAGATACATTTCTGTGCTTCCTAATGATGCCCATATTGTGTGTAATAATGAGTGAGGTTTTGTTTGTTTTAGTACATATATATATATAAAAATATATGTACTAAATACATATATATATAAATATATAATATATAATATATATAATATATATATTATATATATATAGTACATATATATATTATTTCTGCTTCCATTTAAAGCTTACCTCAGAGAGACTGTAATGAAAGCAGATGCTACAAATGCATACGCATCAGCTGTCTGGCAAAAATACAGTAGGTTTTATGATTTCCTAAAATTTAGGAAAATTAGAAGACTACAGAGCTGGTTCAGAATCTGCTGTGATAGCGCTTCACTTTGAAGACATTGAGTCAGGTCTGTTGTTTGTGGAATAGGAACGAACATGCAATGAACAGTCCTTTGCAGTCATCAAACATCACCACCTACTTTTCTTCCCAACAAACAAGAAGCAGGCAAGCCACATTTCTGTCTCATTTTCAAAGAACTGGACAAAGTTATGGGTGTCATATGATTGCAGCTTATGTCTGGGAAGTGTTGTGTAAGTTTTCTATGGATCAGGTGTACAGAAGAGATAGGACATGCATTCTGTATATGTGAAAGTCTGTCTGAGTTCTTGAGTGCAATGCAGGAGAGGGCCTGCAGGGCTCTCTGTTGTTGCATTTTTCTCTGTCAGTGTTCAGAAGAGCTTACAAAGTAGGGCCATACAAATTAGTTAGGTTATTTATTTATTTTTGCCCCAAAGTGTATGTGCACTACACATCCAGAAGCACAGGAAAAGGTGAAGGCAGTACTGACATAGAAAGCCATTTACGTAACATGGCAGAATAGAAATGAGTACTAAGTGCTGTAAATATAAAGCTATTCAACATTATGACAAATCCTACAAATAACAATAACAGAACTAACTAGAGACTGTTTTAAAATGAAAACAGTTCAAAGTTCAGGACTAAATTAAGTGAAATGTATAGAAAATGAAAAGAAGAAAATCAGAGCACTGCAGCAGCCTAATCTTTTGGGAAAAAAATGTGAAAGGCAAATGCTAACATAGCAGTGAAGAATGTATATCAATAGAGCTGCGACGATCTGCCCCCCCAAAAAAAAAAAAAAAAAAAAATTAAAAAAAAAAAATTATATATATACAGAAAGCACTACTGGGAGGAAAAATAATTCAGTCTTCTTAGATGAATGTGCACAAACCAACACCATCGTATTAAAACAAGAAACTGGAAATGAAGAACAAGCACAGAGAAAAAGTAAACTGTTTGCTATAGACAAAATCATAGAATCATAGAATATCCTGAGTTGGAAGGGACCCTTAAGGATCATCAAGTCCAACTCTTGACACCGCACAGGTCTACCCAAAAGTTCAGACCATGTGCCTAAGTGCACAGTCCAATCTCTTCTTAAATTCAGACAGGCTCGGTGCAGTGACCACTTCCCTAGGGAGCCTGTTCCAGTGTGCAACCACCCTCTCTGTGAAGAACCCCCTCCTGACGTCCAGCCTAAATTTCCCCTGCCTCAGCTTAACCCCGTTCCCGCAGGTCCTGTCACTAGTGTTAATGGAGAAAAGGTCTCCTGCCTCTCGACACCCCCTTACGAGGAAGTTGTAGACTGAAAATCTGAAGTTCCTAATTTTTCATTATTCTGAAGAATGTGCAATTATTGAAAAACTGCAAGCTGAAAGGCAACAACTGGTATGTGGTTCCAGGGGAGACGTTTGTATTCCACTCAAGCAACTGGTAGTTGTCACAAAACCTAATACAAGAAGACATTTTTAGACTATAATAAGAAAAGTCTGACCAGTAGCGTGCAGATGTCATTGCAATTTTGCTTTCAAACATATTGAGGACATTCTTTCCCTGCAAGACTGCAGATTGTCTCCTTGGGAGACCTTGGCCCTCCACATGCCGTCTAATCACCACTGGGGTCAGCAGTCCTGATTAAGCTACTGCCGCTTTTATACGGCACAATGACTGATCATTTGCTGGGTGGGCCTTGCTCAAATGTAGCTTGTGTTCTTCCCGTGATCTTATATTACCAAAAAAGTACTGGCCTAACAGGCAAACTGCATAACTTCTCTTTTTATTAGTGAAGATGAGGTAGATTGAGTTGTGATGGGCAAATACGTAGTAGTATTTTCTTTGCTTCTACACTAGTTCAAAATGGCTGAAATCCATTAAGAGATGAGGCTGGTACATTTTGTTCTGTTGCAGTAGATGTGTTTAATAGTCAGGGTTTGTCTTTTTTGAAATCCTGACTCCTCCTAGCCTTCTCCACCAGCTCGTGAGACCTCATGTATGCAGGTCCTATGATAAGTGCACACCAGACGCTCAGGGGAGCAGCTGCCGGTTAGCCCAATTTGTTGGCAGGAGACGTGCCTTCCAGTGGGCCTGTACCCAATAGGGACCTGGAGTATGTTCCTTGGGTCTCTGGTGGTGCCTGGCCACCAGCAGGCTGCAATGCAGGCTGACTCCTAGACTGGGAGAGGAGGCAGAGCACCGTGGCTGGAGTGAGCCGGTTGCTTGAGTCTCATGGTCAAGTGCATGCTATTTGCCAACTCTCAAATCTAAATACATATTGCAGAGGCAAAGCCATTAGCCTAGCAGTGGGTCTCAGCATTATCTTGAAAGCACTGTGTTTCCTCAGTTTTCTTTTTAAAACTAAACTCTGAAGGAAACACGGAAAGAGGCTTCTAAAACCTTTACTTCTTTCAGCCCCACAAAATGGAGCATTTATCTTTTCGGCTTTTTCAGCAAATGTATAAGAGCATTGCACCTTTTTTTATTTTTTATCCACAACAAATGTATTTTCTGTTTGTTGCATATCATTTCTCTCTAGGGAGAGAAAAATGATTTTTTTGTGTGTGTATTTGATTCCAGCTCATAGTCTAAAAGTGTGAAAGCCTCTGTTTTGATTCTTAGATGAACTTCTAGTTCTGCAAATGAGTGGAAAAGATTATGCCACTCATATAAGGGATGAATCTGGGAACTTGTCAGAGCCTTCTCTAGAATTAACTGTCAGTTTCAAATCTGACTTTAAAACCATTTTTCTTCCTGAAAATAATTTCCATGGTTGCTTCTGCCAAGTTTTATACAGTTTAAAAGGAGATACTCCTTGCCAGTAAGACAGCTGTATTTTCCTGAGGTCTTGGCCAAGCAGCAAGGAGGTATCTGCATCTTTTGTGTCCCACAGGTATGGCACCAGGAGAGAGGAAAAAAAAGCAACAGATCTGTCAGTCGTCTTGAAGCTTTGGGCTATGTGCTGGGTGAGGAATAGTATAGTATGATGTCATGGATGCCATGGCAACCCTGCAGGTACCCCCCCCTTTCCCCCCCCCCCCTTTTTTTTTTTTTTTTTTTTTTTTCTCTGCCACCCTTACTGAGGATGTAAAACAGAGAAGAAAGTCACTCTCCTCCTAGGGCCAGACTGGACCTGCTGCATTACCCCCAGGACTGCAGGACTGTAGCTGCAGGAGGGACTGAGGTGGGATAAACCCTTCTAAGAAGCAATTCAGTCCACCATACCTCATATCCCTCCTTCTCCCTTTTTTGGCTGTACAGGAAACCCAGGCTAACTTTGCTCCTAGGCTTAGATGCGTCAACCACATGCCTAAAGTAAGATGGATCCAACTATGCCTCAAGTAAGTTGGAGCACTACAGTGATCACGGGTGTCTGGGAAGAGTAAGCGAAGTGGAGAGGGGATGTCTTGCTCATTCCCACTCAGGAAGCAGGTGATTTTGATCAGTGTTTGGTAGCCTCAACAGAGGTGTTGGGTGCCCAAAGGGCAGACTTGCTTGACAGCAGTCAGGTGGTTGAACATGACCACTCTGTTTGGTGCAGCCTGGACACTGCTGGCAGAAATAAAGGTTTGTTCCCAGTCTACTGCAAAACAGATAACACCCAGTGATTGTGAGGTGGTGTCCATCTCTTAAATGCATGCATTCTTGTAAGGCAGCTATTGCTGTGTGCACCAAAGTTAAACCACAGAAAAACTGACAATCTGGAGACAGTTAATATAGAAATTTGTAAGGAGGAATTGTTATCCCTGGAGTATAGTCTGCTAGCACAGCTATTGTGGAGTTTCTGCTCTCTTTCCTGTCTGGTTTTCAGTTACATGTTTAAAGAAGCTGTACACGTTAGCTCAAATCTTTTCCTCCTCACACCGAGGATGTAATATTTAAGAACCAGTTGCAGGTTTGAATGAACCTGTCCTGTAGCTTTGCTGCAGTTCTGGATCTGGCTATCCTCTGTTGAAGGAGAGATTTTTATATAAGCTTTTTCAAATGTGTTATTAAATACTGCTTTCTTAAGGTCCTGTTCAGTAAGCAGAGGATTTTATTAAAACATGATTGAGTCCCTTTGTTATGATCATGGAATAAGTGCTATTTCTGTGGGAAGTACATGGCAATTCAGCTGAGTTTGGAACCAACTGAAGATGCTGCTTTTCCTTTTTTGCCCAGATACCTTGATCACTCTCAATCAGCCTGTAGTTGAAGTCTTACTATTGCGTCCCCATGAAGATTTTTTTTTTTTAAAGTTGCTAATTACAAGCCCATCAGAATAATTGAAAGAGTAATTATCCTTATTGTGCTTAGTGACATTGAAACCTCTATTATTCTGTGATTGGAGCTGCATAATTGCAGATAATTGCTGCAACTGTATCGTCTGTTCAAATATAACTACAATAATTACCTTATTTTAATTAAATATGTTAGTGATTTAGGTAGATCTTTCTTCATTTTCTCTACTAAACAAAAACTTCATTTAGGTATAAAAATGGTGTATGTTGCTAACTATCCACTCATTCAACACATCACCTATTGATTTCAGGTAACTTGATTTTACTTGTTCTTTTTGAAAATCACTCAAGTCTAGTTAATTAAATAAAATAAAATAATCACACTTCCATGTGTCCCAAGACTTGAGTTCAGAGTGAAAATCCCCAAAACTTTTCCTTCTGTTGCAGTGTTGTAAGTCAGTCTTGACTTCAACTTTCTGAAAAACAAAGTCCCATTTTCCAAATGTAACAAAAATGTTCTGTGAGCCTCAGAACTTCAGCATTTGAAAATCATCTTTGACAGAAGATAGTCATCTCCAAGTAGCCAGTATATATATATATATATATATATATATATTTTTTTTTTTTTTTTTTTTTTGAGAAAGTAAATTTGGCGTGGATTTAGCATCATTTGGAGGTAGGCCGCACATGATCTCAGATTGCTGCTGACTTGACTGCTAAGGAGGGTTTATGGGCCCAGACCTTTCCTCATCCCCTTGTATGGGGTCATGGAGGGCTCCCTCACTCAGCCTTTTCATGCTGGGCACTCACTTACAGAGGAAATATCTGAGGCCAATAACCACTTATCGTTGCGTAGGAAGGCTGTTCACAGCCAAAAAATATTTTGTACTGCAGCTAGGGCAAGCAGAAATGTGTCATCAGCAACATTTAGATTCTCTGTGTACATGTGAAGAACTCAGGTATCCCAAACAAATGACCTTTAAGACCAAACATATTGCACTGGTTTTAAGTCAGCCCTCCCTCGTAAAATGCATCTTCTTCGAGAGCGTCAGCAATGCCTTCTGCTGAACAGAGTTGTTCAGGTCACTGCTGAGGAGCTAGGTCTTTATGAGCAGTGTTTTCTGGTGCTAAGATTGCCTACTGACCTGCAACAAAAAATGAGGCCTCTAATCTTTTTATGGGACATTGGTTTGAATCACTACTGATCAGCAACACTCAGTGTTTATCGGATAGGCATGGCTCCTTGCTCTGAATGACACCTGACCTGCATGATATTTGGGAGTTTCAAATTGGGCTCCTCTGTATTTCATCATTTACATGGGCAACTCAGGATTCAGGAAATTAATTCAGGAATGCAGCCTGAAGGGCCAGCCATGTTCTGGGGTGCATCGGGTATGGCATTGCCAGCCGGTTGAGGGAAGGGATTGCACTGCTCTGTGCTGATGCGGCCTCACTGGGTGCAGTTTTGGGCACCACAACAGAAGGACATAAAACTATTAGAGATTGTCCAAGGGAGGATTACAAAGATGGTGAAGGGTCTCAACAGTAAGACACATGAGGAGTGTCTGAGGTCCCTTGCTTTGTTCAGAGCAGAGGAGACTGAGGGAAGGCCTCCCAGAGCAGAGCACGCCGAGGGGAAGCCTCATGGCGGCCTGCAGCTCCCTCCCGAGGTGCTGAGCTCTGTTTTCTGGGGACAGCAACAGGACCTGAGGGAACGGCACAGAGCTGGGACGGGGGGGGTCAGGCTGGAGGTTAGGGAAAGGTACTTTACTAAGACAGATATGGAGGTTGGACATTTGGAAGAAGCAGTTGGACAATGCTCTCAGACACACGGTCTGTTTTTTTGGGTGGTCCTGTGTGGAGCCAGAAGTTGGACTTGATGATCCTTGTGGGTCCCTTTAAACTCAGGATATTCTCTGATTCTGTGAAATGTATATTGTTACAGAAGCAGAAGAGAACAGAATGTTACAGGGAAAAAAAAACACAAAAGTGATGTCTTCCACTTAAGTACTGATGTATGACCTTGTCTAATTTACTTTGGACTTACTGACAGCTTGAATGCACTGCAAGTGAGTTGATTACTCAGTCTCCTTCTACAGTGCATTAAAACAATAGCATCACACATACCCTGGCTGAATCCTTCGATATAATGAGAGGACTTGTACTGGGCAACAGAAAGACTTTGGTTTCAAATAATCATGTAGTCAAAGAGCAGAGGAAAAATGTGAGTACTATGATGGTATATAGCATGTGCTCCTACCAATCAAATTTATTATATTTGGGTATTGATGAGTGATGTCCTATATACAGACAACAATATTATTTATTAGATTCTAGTTGCACACATAGTAATGCAAACATTAATTAAATGTGCTTGCCACACAGGGCTATGTATGTATGAGCAATGAAAAAAGTACAATAGACAATCTGAGAATGAAAGATTTTTTTCCTAAGATTTTGTGTGTGAAAAATATCATAGCACATCTGAGCAAAATACTTGGAGAATAACTTCAATGATGTTATTTTAAGTAATTTCACATTAATTTGTATTTCTACTCAGGCTAATTTATCAATACAGATGGAAAGAGTATTTCAAAGTCTGAAGATGGGTGCTATGATTATATTATGTTCTTGAGAATTCTTTTTTTTTTTTTTTTTTCTTTTTGGCTGTAGCTGGGGAAGATCAAGTACCCTGATTATATTTTGTTCCTGAGCCTTGCTGTATTCCATTGAACATAAGCAATTTACAAGATATTATTTTAATGTGAACTATGACCCCAATCCTGAAAAGATGTAGTAGTGCTTAGCCTTATGTGCATAATAATTTAATGTCTAGGCCAAACACTGATAAGGGCAAGGGTTCTGCTTTTGATTTTTATTTAAATATTCCAGAACCTTTCTTGCAAAGGTTTAAACATATGTTCATTTTTAAGGAACACTGAAGTCAATGGGAGTTGAAGGCAGCTGCCTTTAGAAAATCCCACTGGCTTTTCTCTTCAACTTTGAGTGCCGAATTACCCATGATGACTTGGTCTTACTTACTTCAAAAGGATTGACACTGAGGAGGAAGAACTGGTATTCCTTTTAGAATACTGAATCCCAATCTCTGTAATTTCCTGTATTTTTTTTTTTTTATCATATAAACTGTATCCGATGGTGGCATTTTCATTGGGAGCTTTTCTGGGGTGCTAAGGTGAGAAAAGTTTGATTCAGTGGAGAGTTTCTCTTCAGCTTTCATCTACTTACTGAAGAAGAATCTTGTAATTACATTTTATTAGAATCTGCTACTGACTTAAATCAGTCAGGAATAATTTGGAGGGAAGTGCCATTTTGTAATTAGAGAGTGACAAAATCTGGACTGACTTCAAGATGGCGCTATGGGAATTGCTTAGTCCTTGGCGATGTTTGACTTGTGGCGTCTTCCTGGATTTTTCATCTCTTGGTGGGGGCTCTGACATAAATAATGAAATCAGTGGACTACATGCTAGTAAGAATGTCTGTGATGTTTTGTGACAAATTACTGGCTTGGGTTAGTGGGCTGTGCCTTCCCAGTGGCAAATTACTGGTTAGTAACCTAGAAAGGGAAATACAGTTTGCCTCAAGGTAGTATATTACTAAAATTTGTGTTTCCCAGAAAGATTGTTGTAGTTGAAATCCAGTGTTTACAAGAAGAAGTTTCATTTAACTTGATTGTTTTGCCTTTGGGTTTTGCACCCAGGTTCCTCCTATTACAATTCCATCAACTATCACTATAATTTAGAATGACTTGCAGGTTGTTTTGATTGTTAATGTGTGTTTACACCGGCAAAGGTGAATAAGAATTCACATTGTTTTGGATAAGAGTATTCAAGTACCATTCTCCTAATGTTTTATTATTGCTAATAGTAATTAGCAACTGCTAATTGCTATAGCAGTATGGTTTTCTGTAGAAGAAAATTGAGGTACCAGAGTATAAGTGGTCTTAAAGTACTCAGAATCACAGCTCCAAAGTAATGGCAACCTCCTGTTATGGAAAATGAAATGTGGTTGGGAGAAACCCAATAAAGGATGAGAACCCAATATCTGAATTATGTGACCACAGGATTGCCCAACTTTGCCTTTTGATGCCCTCCTCGGAGCTACTGGGGGCTTACTGTTATGTGTCCCCCAAGCCTTCCCTTCTCCAGTATGATCAAGCCCATCTTCCCCAGCCTCTTCTCACAGAAAAAGTGCTCCAGTCCTGGCCATCCTGGTGGCCCTCTGTTGAGCTCCCTCCAGTTTGTCCATGTCTTCCTCGTACTGTGTACCTCAAAATTGAACCAAGTAGCCAAATGCTGGATTCCTATGTTGTTCCTGGTTCCACATATCAGAGGCAAAGGTGGAATGATTTTTAGTGGGATGGTCTTTCAGTATAGGATTGATGAGATTACTTTGCAAAATTGCATCTTTTCTATTCACATGTGGATAGGATGCAAAATTTTTCTTTACAAGGGTATGAGTGTGAGAGCTTCACAATGGCCTATGTTAAAATACAAGCAAAGAAAGAAAAAAAAGGATTAAATCTATGCTTCAACAGTGGGATTCTTCTTCTCTGCCTTCTTTTCCCAAATTATGGCAATTTTTGATGTGAAAAAAGAACCAGTAATGGTTAATGGAAACACATTAATTCATAATTAAACTAAGGAGGAATATAATGACAAAGACTTAAAACAAACAAACTCCCAACCTACTGGCATTCTACTTCCTAAACAGTGTGATCTACTTCGGTCAGCAGGCACCAGTTTCAGTACTATTGAAAATAGGAAGCTTTGGACTTCTGGCTAGTGAGCATGTTTCAAAGCTCACTGAAGCCAAGGGAAGCCTTTCCTGTGTCATCAAAAGGATTTTGATTAACTTCTGCATCCTGGTATGAGGCTGGCACTTCTCACCTACTCATAGCAGATATGAGGTTCCTCAAATCTCTGTAGAGATTCCAATTTTTTTTTTTGTCATTAATTCTTTTCAACATACACTGTGTTCAGTGCCTTTCAACATGTTCATTTAACCTTACTTGCAATAATGCAATTTTCTGTTGGACTGCCCACCAAATACTTTAAGTACGATGAACATTCAAATGTGAAATGGTTCTTGCCTTTAAAGTAACGGTTCTGCTTCTCAGGATTTCTTGTTATTTATCTTATTTTCTTCCTTTAATGTTGTCTGTTCACTTTTAAAGTTGGTTTCAAAAAAATTTTTTTTTTAAATCTTCCCTACAATCAGTCCCATGTTAGCTGAAGTTTTTTGTCCTTTTTTGTCTTTTAAAGCTGAGCTAACAAGACTTTTAAATTCAGTTAGGCTTTTCAAATAACAGCAAGGATAGAAATAATCCAGGTTGCAATACTTCGGCAAACTCTGACCAACTCTGTTTTAAAGAAGAAAACAAACAAAAAACAACAACAAAAACAAAAACAAACAAACAAACAAAACCAACCTCAAACTGAAAACTGAACAACCCCTTAAGTGGTGTGAGCAAACACCATGGCTGAGGGACAAGAACTCAGTGATTTTTCTGTCTACTGACTAAAGCAGCACAGTTCTTTTCTAACCCAAACTGCACCGTCTTTGGTAGGTGTTTGGTAGGCAGGGGGACTTCTGGGCTGTGGCCCATGGTGTAGTGTTGAGATTTCTAGCACAAAGTGAAATAGTTCTGGTACAAGAAGGATGATCTAAGCAGAACTAAAGTAAAAGTGGGTAATTTGCTTTGCGTCTTGACCTGTGCTGACAAAATTTGATTGGAACCACAAGTAATCTGTGATGTATATTTTGGATGGGTCAGTTTGTGTTGAGGGCCTTTAACCTGATTCTGCAAGACCCAGCCATGTGAGTGCCTGTACATGGCTGATAGTATTTAAGTATATATGATCTTGTTTAAAGAAAGGGACTACTATGAGAAGGAAGCTGAGGGGCAAGCCACCCAAAATACTCTTATCCTAAAGTGGCTGCTTACTGTTTTCTCTGGTCTCAGACAGCAGACTAGTTGTGACCTAAAAGCACACATCCCAATTAGATAATTATTATTTTTTTTATTTTTTTAGATAACAAAATATTACTTCAGTGATTGGACATACATCACATGGAAAGATGGCAAAAAGAGGACACGAGCATTTTTACTCTTCCCTTAACTTTTTGATTGAATAGGTTATGTACAGGGCACAAGGTTTAATTAATGCTTGCATCTCCAAATGAAGGTCTCCGTTACGAGGGCTGAAATTAGAAACAAACATGTTACAGCTTTAGACGTAAATCTATTAAGCATGTTATGTTTAGGAATATCCTTCCAAGTGTTATTAGCAAAACTGCCTCCGTTATTTTGAAGAAAGGAAACCTAAGTAGAGACATGCTAACTGTATTGTCACTGTCCTCTGTATCAGAATGGGCCTTCACACCACTGCAGTATGTGGAGGGATGGGGAGAGCTATTGGAAAGCCTAGGCATTGATCTAAAATTCTCAAAATAAGATTCTGGGCCGTTCTGGACAGACTCTAGTGTGACCCTTAAGCATAGTCTGGCAATTTATCAAAAATGAAAAATTGCCTTGGGGAACAGAAAATCATTTAAATGTAGTTGGGAAAATGGATCAATTTGCTATACATTTAAATAACTTATTTTATTTATTTTACCTTACCTTTGCTTTAGTTAGAAACTTAGTGTGTGCAAACTGTAACTTTCTTAGTAGCAGGTTTACTTAGAGACTGTTATGAACCTCTTCCCTTTTCCCCTTTAATTAGCATGATCTGCAGGTTTCTGCAACCCAACTGTGCAGATTATAGCATCTAGTAACTTTTCAGGCAGCTCTGCTGTTGTCTTCAACTTCCCTTGGGGTCCAACATATGGTTTGTTAGGATGAAAGTCAGGTATTTGTTTAAGAAATCTTGCAATGGGTTTCAGAAAGAGCAAGTAAACATGGGGAAAAGATTAAATGATTGCCTGTAGGCTAGACCTATCAGGGAAAGGAATATTGTGCTCTGTGAGATGGTACTACGACTTTTGAAAGTAGTGTGACCTTAGTTAGGGTGGTTTGTGTACGTACATTCCTCTGACTCACTCGAGCTGAAAAACTGATTTCTTTGTTTAATGAACCAAATCCTTTCCATGCTTGCAATTAGTGTTTATTCACTTCAGGTAGTGTTTGTCCAATTCAAAATCCCACAGTGTGTGGTGTTATTCTACTAGGAGTAAAATATGTGGTTCGGGATGAATTAATTTCAGAGAGGAATATGGTGAGTCTTGTTTTCTCATGGTAAGAGCCAAGAAGGCAGCAAGGGGGCAGATTTTAGGCTGTGGTATGGGATGGTCAGTTGTTTAAATGGGCACCGTTGAAATACAGATTTGTGAAAGGACAATAATCAAGCAGAACCCAAAAGCTCTGGTCACTGTAGACCAACATTTCCTTGTAAGAGAAAGGTGAAACTAGGAAAGATCACAGAATTGAAGAAGATGACTGTGAACATATTGTACTTTAAGGAGGATTGTAGCCTACACCTTATTGCCTGTGTTCAAGCAGTATGAATGATCTTTGGTATGGATCTTGTGGTTTTGGCAAGTCATCCCTCATTGCCCTTTCTATCCTTACTGTAGCATTTAAATCTATTTTCTGACTATGGGTTTGTAAAGACAAAGTTAATTACTTGCATAGATTTAGGTTTTAAGGTACAGTTTGTGGCTTTCAGCAAAAAAAGATCCCCTTTCCCTCATGACTGGATCACCAACTTGTCCTTCCCTCTAGTTCGCTTTCCCACTGATCCTGTGCAAGTTTATCTGTTTCTACTTTTGTTTCTACTTTTCTACTGGAAAAAAAATACTAGAAAAAAATAGCTTTGTATTTCTTTATTTCCAGATAGATGTTCCTCTTTCTCACAGAGTCCTACATCTGATTTCTTCCTAACCCCCATGGTTTATTCCCTGGTAAGTTTTGACAGGCACTGTGGGACAGTGCCTTGAATCCACACTGCCTTTATACCATGGCTGTACCACTGGCTCTCTGGAGAGGGCCAGCAAGGTTCCCTGGGCACTTGGTTTAGGGAAAGCAGAGGAATTATCTAAATTGACCTTGTGCTTTGGATCCAGTGAAGCCATTGCTGAAGTATTTTTTAAAATGAAGCCCATATAGTTTGGAGACAGTGCAGCTAGCTGATTTTCACATTGCTTTTTCTTATTCACTGCTGTCCTTCTTCTCCTGTGCTGCTTTCACTCTGCCCACTTCTGTCTGCAGGCAAAAGCAGGATGGAGTGTTTTAGTGAGGGTCTTCTTTGATGCCTTCCAAGATGCTTCAAAGACATGGATACTACAGAATTGTTTAATTTCATGCCCGAGAAGATTTGAGGATTGAGCAATAGACATATAATTACAATAGTTAATCATAGTGGGATTTTTTTAGAGTTTCTATTAGGTTGAAGAGCAACAATAAATTCCAGCCTTTCCACTCCCCATCCAGGATCACAATAAGTTTCAGTAAAAAGTGCTATAAATATTTTGCAGACTCTGGGAGTATGAGGAAGAAAGGCAATAAGCAGATAATGCAGAACTCTAGTCAACTCACTGAATTTCTTCAGACATGCTTTTGCTGTGCTTTGCATTGTCTACTTAAATGATAATGTTTCAGAGTATGTTGTACTTTGTGGTGTTAATTCCAGTGATCTCAGGATTAAATTCACATCAATGTTAGATAAAATGAAAACAAGGGAAAACGAAGAATGTGTGCACAACTAGTGAAAGGCAATTCATCTTCAAGCCTTGGCAGAAAAAAACCTCAAAGCATTATTCTCAAACGGGTACAACATGAAAGAGTAATTTTTACAACAAAAATATCAGAAAATATTGTTAGAAGCATAACTCCAAATTCCACATAAGGAGATTTGATCATTAAGCAAGGAATTTTGAAACCTTTATCCCTAGAAAAATGGTAAATTTGCAGGGACTAAAAAAGAGCTTAGAGACAAATTCAGAGGGGAAAAAGACTATGATGAGATATCCCATAGTGGAATATAAGTAGAAGAATTGAGAAATAAAGAAATGCAGCCAGTTAGAAATTTTTTACTTGAAAGATTTTTCAGATGAGAAATTCAATCCCTCCAAAATTGAAATATTTAGCAAGACAAATCTTGGAGTTCTTTTCAACTCATAATTTCAATTTTAGTTAATGGAATTAGAAATGGGTATTTTCACTTCTATTTGATCCAAATGGGAGTAGGCAATTTAGTTGAACGTTTTAAATAAGTAAAATAAAGCTATCAGCTGCACTGTTCTTTGACATCCTGATCCCTTCTAGTGGCCAAGCTCCCTGATGAACTCTGCCTTCTGTAATGATGGCTATGACATTGTAATTGTGGGTTTCATGTGACTTTATGCACAGTGGAGATAGAGGCTACTATTCCAACGCTATGATAAAAAGGATTTTCTATCCCAATCAGAGGGGTAGAGTGAAAAAGAATACAGTTTCACGGGGAATGGATTGAAAAGAACTGTCAGCAATCTGCACCTGACCTTGGCCTTGTGAACCAAAATACATCAATGTAATTCTGTGAAAGTTGTAGAGATTTAGTTCTCTTGGGAAGTGAAACCTTAGCAACTTTATGCTGCTGTTCTTTAGATTTTCTCTTCCACTGAACATTTCAGAATTTCCTTCTGATTTAAACCAAAATACAGCTTTGAAATGTTGTGACTACAGCCAGCTCTGTAACAGAACCCATGACAATAAATGCAGAAATATAGCTGATCAGAAGCATAAGGATGTCGTGAACCGTTCATTGAACTGAAAGTAAGACTCAGTCTATTTGTGCTTCTCTGTCATTCACAGATCATGAGAACTTTGGCAAGTGCAAAATTACCTATTATACATAGCACCTGTGTATTTCAGAGTTTTTTTGTATGAAACTTGCTGGAGTGAGAAATAAAATCTGATTTTTAATGAAAAAAATATAATGAATGAAAACAGAGTGCCATGAAGTGAAGTCATTTAATCAGAAGTCAAGAATAATAGGATATGATTGAGATGATGTGCCCAAGGACTTGGAGGAAATTTCATGTGACACAAAATCAGTTGCAAAAGTGTTCATAAAACTCTCCATGGAAGACTTACTAGTGAGAACTGTAATTGCAATTTGGTGACATGGAATTTATAAAGAACAAATAGGTAAACCCTGGAATAACTTATTCTTGGCAATTAGTTCTACTTGTCAAAAGCACAGCAAAAGAAACTGAAGGAGACTGTGTTCTGAGTGGAGAATTTTTCTTTCATCTGACATTAGGTTGGTAAAATGGATTTCTTTGTATTCTAAATGGGAAAAAAAATACAATTATTCACAACAGGTTTTTGTAGGTCTCTGAAATTACTACTTTATGATAGTAATGCATTGCTGACAGCAAATTTAGTAATATGAACCTATTAATCCAATTAGGAGGGAAATGTATGCTTTCTCTCAGCAGAAGAAGAATATTAAAGGGTTCAGTATTTGCATGCAGGTTGTTATGTACAAATATATAAAAATATGCTACAGAGGAAGGCAATCACTGCTTTATTTTCTTCTACCTTAGCCTTATTCTGTGGCTAGAATTCTATTCCTGGCTTTATTGTTATTATTATATTATTTTTTATTTAACAAGCTGGAAAAATGTATATCATATACACATTGTGGTCATCTAGTAAACTAATAATGTGAAAGTTTATTTTATTTATTTATTTATTTATTTATTTATTTATTTTTAAGATATACATTAATAGAAATACACTGATCTCAAAAGCCTAATGAGAGGAGGGATATGTAAGGATGGGCTGTGGACTCTCACTTCTTATTCTGCACGTGTCCATCAGGGAAGATACTCTGTTGGTCAGAAGTAAGGGTTTAAAATAGAGGGGGCAGAAATGCTATTCTGAAGGTGTTGTACATCTTTCACTTGTGGTGGTGTTTCTTGATGGCCAATGTTTTTAATGAGGCTGCTGGATGATTAGAGAACACATTCTCATTCTTCTGGAGTAGATAAATTCCCGTTTTAAAACAGAAATATAGTGCTATCTGGGAACTAACAAAGACTGATAAATTCTTTCAGAGGCAACAAGGGGTTTAAAATCAAGATTTAAATTTCCAAATTGTAGTGCTTTCAGGTTTATTTCTAGAAATAAAAGCATAAACAAAAGCCCAGACAGGTTGGCTGGGTGCAGAGATCTTGTCTGAAGTTTTTATTACTTTGGTAATCAGGACATGTTTCTGTAGGGTTTTCAGATTTAATTCTGAATTACTGCTTGTATTTGCAGACAACTGTAATGGATTGTGCTATAACCGGTGACATTAGGAATTCTTGTTATGCTTAATCCTGTCTGGCAAAGCTCACTGATCTAGGATGGGTTTTCATCTGGCATAAATGCATCCATTTGGATCTCTTCTTGATTTTGAACAGGTCAGTTAGTTACTATTGGGGTCGTTTCCAAAAGGACTATCCAGTGCTGCCCACTTCTGCTCTGTCAGGAGCTGCTGCTGCCAGCACCGAGGACAGGGTTTTTTAGGTTTGGGTATGTCAGGGTTTAGATGGGCCGCAATAGGAGCATCCTACAGCAGGGTGCTGCGTCCTACTCCGAGCGAGGGTTGGGGCTGCTGCTGGTGGTGAGTGAAGTGGTGGGACAGGCGGCGTGGCGTTAGGGTGGTTGGCCAAACTGGGGCTTACTGGTGGGCTGGGCAAGGCCTGATGATCTAGGTTTTTGGTCATGGCCAGCTGTGTTTGCTTCTGGGCATAGGGGAAAAATAAAGAGAAATTCTTTCTCAAACAAGCCAGCAAAATAGATATGAAACACCTTAATCGAAGTCCCCCAGGGATACTGATGTGTTGCAGAGCGTTCAGGCTGAGCTCTGAGCTGCTCATCCCCTTAGCCAATAAACCCACTGAGTTCACTCAGTCTTCACCAAGGGGGGCTGAGCTATGATGTTACTGTTCTTTAAGGCCTTTATTTTTTTATTTATTGAATAAAAGAATTGTTCCCTGAGGTGGTGGTACCAATATCTCCAAGTTTTGGGGAGGGATTCATCCTTTTTCATCCTTTTTTTTTTTTTTTTTTTTTTTTTTTTATTTAATATATCTTTTGCTGAAGTTTATGAGATATCAATGGGCTTTTTGCTTTCCTGCTTGCAACAGTCATTGTTTCAGAATAGTTTGTGTATTGTGATGGTGCTCTGTTGTGTTGTGAACTTTCCATTCATATTAATGGCTGGGAAGCAATGCAAATGTTTCATATTACAGGTATTATAGCATCTTTATATTTCTTGATTAAATATTCTGCTTTTCTTAGTGTAAAATATATGAAGCAGGAAACAAATAGGAAAATATCCCTTATTTTTGCACACCTTAAATTTATTATTCTGCATGTTGACCTCCTAGCAGGATGTTCCTTGACTGAAAATTACCTTTTGATTTAAATTTTTATGAACCAGGCTTCTTGCTTTCCTACATCTTTATGCACTAATAGGGTTCATTCTTATAAATATTTATTTATATGAACATCTGGATTTTTTCTGGAATTTACTTGGTTGTGGTTCATCTCTTTCCGAATACCAATCTGATTGGGCAATAGCGGCACAGAAAGCATACTGCTATTTGTGACTTGATGTTGTTTATATAGCTTTTCAAACCTTTAGTTGAAGATTTACATGCTGCTGGAGTAAAGCCAGACCAACACAATGCCAGGACCCCTGTAATGGCAAAATTCTCATCAGAAGGCCCCAGAAGTTTCAGATCTGAGCGTGGTTAGAACTCGATACTGATCTGAGAATAAAGATGCCAACTCTTGCTCTTGACCCTGCAGCTGAAGCATTGGATGAGTTTTGAATTATTTCCCTGCCTGCCTGCTGAGTGCCATATCTATTCAGAGTGCAGTCTTTTAGGGGCAGAGGCTATCAGGAGTCTGTAAGGCAGGTTACTGAGCACGGCAGAATCAGCGTCTCGGCTGAAGACTCTGGAAGCTGTAAGGCTGCAGTTTTGTGTTAGGGTTTGATCCAAATTAACAGATTGTTGTTGCTGATCGCTAACATCTTATTTTCTTCTCTCTCCTCGCTCCAGACTATGTGCCATGGGTAACTTATCTTTTGCCAGCTCTGTCAGTTATCTAATGGCGTGTTAAGCCAGTGGAACTTGCTACATCAGCAAAAAAGTAATCTAGGGGTGAAAAAAAAAAAAAGAAAATACTTTTAATGCCAGCATGGCAGTGGTCTGGGAAGGCTGATCTGAGCGATCAGGGAAGGCTGAGAAAGAACCCTGCTAGAAGGAAAGAGCAGGGCTGTTAAGAGGAAGAATAAAAGCCTGCTTTCAGCAGCATAAACTGTAAGCTCAGTCCCACGGTCATGAGAAAATGTGTAATACAGATGGTACGTTCATGTGATGTATCTCTTCATTTCTGGGTGTGCTTTGTGAACAGTTTCATGCAGGTCACTAGAGCATTAGCAGGGTAAGGCAGTGGTCTAAATCCTGGTATCCACACATGAGGTGTTAATGTGAATGTTTTTCTGCAACTGATATTTATAATTGGTAAAGTAGCAATGTAATTAAGTATTTTCCATATCCCTCTTATTTACACCACTTCCTAGATCCAGAAAAATACAAAGAAATATGAGAGTTAAGAAAACTCATATACCAGCTATTTCCACTTGGTGGAACCGAGTGCAAGGGTTTTTGTGCTTGGTGGGATAAAGGCAGAAGCAAGGAAACACTGATTTCTACATAGACTATAACAATTGTTAATCTATTATTCTTAATGTTTTTAACTGTCGATTAAGAAAATCTAGATCTGGAGTTTAGGGAGTACACACTGACTTGGACAACAGCTCTGCATAGGCCAGGGAGAGCCATGTGGATATTTTTCCCTTAGCAAAATGGCAAATCCAATTTCTGGGAACAGATGCTCCTTTGCTAAGTTTCTGCCAATAGAGAGCTGCAGTTCAGCAGTGTTGTGGGCTAACAGCGGAGGCAAAGAGAAACTGGCCAAACCCAACATGGCATCAAGGCTCAGGCTGATTAGTACTGAGAGCTCAAGGAAGTGAAAAACAAATCTGCTTTGAAAGCTTGCAGACTTTGCATTTAAGTAAAAGTGCAAGTTTGTGGCACAACTGAATGACCTGATGATGCATTTGGCTGAGTTTGAAATAAGCGAAGGGAGGTACAGATAGTAGGGTGGCTCTTCCCAGATTAACTGTCCTGCCAAAGAAGGTATTTAGCAAATCTAGTTCACAAATCAGGAGAGAAGTAGTGTGCCAGAAGTGGTAAGGTTGGAGGAATTTTTTTCCAAAATGCATAGCTACTCTCTTGTCTTCTAAAATCTCCTACAAATCTTTGTTATGAAATTTTCTCTTTTGACTAGCATGGGAATGGAAAGTCATTGAAACAAAGAGAAGTGTCCTGGAGAGGGGCAAAGGGCTGGAAACTTATTACAGGGTCTCCAGGTGCCATCCCAAAGACAGCTGCAATGTGCTCTGTCCTTTGGCTGAGTCGACAAGCAACTTGGCCAGTGTGTGCATCACTTGGAAACTGTGGTGGTGCACACAGAGCAGCTGTGTGCTTTCAGTGTGAATGGTCTTCCTTGCTTACAGGCAGAATGAGGGAAGTCAGAGGACAGGAGAGCCCCATGCCAGCAGGCAGGATCTGACCTGGATGCACGTGGCTGCAGCCTGCGCTGCTACTGCTGCCCCAGAAACGCATGTAGTGCAGCAAGCCAGGCAGGCTTTGCAGTCTTACAAAAACTTCTGAGCTTCTCCTGTGGATCAACACACTCTGTTTTACTTGTCATTGTGTGAAAGGCGGGCACTGAAGCAGATAATATATTGGCATCTCATTTTTGATATTCTTCCAGTGTGCAGTGCAAGGTAAACCTGCATGCTTAACGTGACAGCTGCCACCTCTACTTCTCCCATCCTGCGGTTTTACCACTGATACTATCACATTATAACTCAGTCACCAGCATAGGGCAGGACAGTAGAGCTGCTCAGGAGCTTGCCGATGTATTTGTTTTCTGTTTGAAGATGCCTACCTGACAAAACAAAAGCTTTCTGGGGGAGTTTGGTTTTCCAAAATTCTCCAGTTTGAAGGTTTTATAGTTTTAAATTCAATCCAGAGTTTTGCTGTTGGAAATACTTGTTAATTTACCCTGAGAAAAAAAAAAAAAAAAAAAAAAAGAAAAAATGTAACCCTGAGACTGTAAAAGTTTAAGTGTTGAAATAACATGTTGTGAAACATGAATGTACAAAATTCTGTTTAGGGAGACTGCGTGGGGTTGTTCTGCTTCTGCATCCCTCTCCTCTTGCACTCCCTCAGCACCCAGTGGTGCTTTAGGACGGCAGCATACCCCCCTGCCCAGCCCTCCTGGGAGTCATTTTTGGGCTGGTCTGTAGGTCTGTCTCATCCGTTTTTGAAACTGTCAGTGCTGGCTGTATCCACAAGATTTATTGCAGCAGGTTCCAGAAGCTTATTACCACTGGGCAAAGAAAGAGGGGTTTTGAATCTGCTTTAAGGCAACCTAGTGGTATCACCAAGTGTTTCTGAACTGACATGCTCCTGTCAGAAGGGCAAGTGGTTGCTCTGTGCTCTGTTTTGCTCTGTACAGCCATGTATATGACAAAACAAGCGTGGGGTTTTATGGTTTTCATTGTCTGGTAAAGAAGCTTTGCCAAGCAACTGCTCTTGTATCCCTGGCTTGGATGCTTAGGACCTGTTTGGCTAGGGGATGCAAAAACAGCTGTGGCACAGGCAAAAGTCAGGATCTCCAGCTGTATGCTGCCTCCAGAGCTTGTGCGAGGGCAGGCAGAGAGAGATAAGCGAGAGCTAAAATGTAGGAGGAAGGAGAAGCAGCTCTCTGCCGTCCTGCAACTACACGTGCTGTGGCACAGCCTGTTACCTGGGAAAGAAAGATTAACTCGGTATCTACGCTGTGAAGTTTCTGATAAATTGAAGTGCCTTCTAATCTCTTTTTTATTATTTATGCCAATCTATTTAACATAGATACACTTTCTTCAAACAATTTGGAGTCTTTGGGAGAAGATTGGCTGAGTAAATCCTCTTTGCTGTTTTCCTGAGGAAGATGCCGTCAGCTTCTTGGCTGTTTCTAGCTTAAACTTCACAGCACCACGGGGCTTTTTTGTGAGGTAGTAGCTATCTTTTGCTAAGTCTTTATGGTAATGCTGTACATATGTAGAAATCAGTACAGCCTGCTCCAGCATCAAAGGCAAAAGCTGCTATCAGTGTGATGAGGTACTTACTAAGGTGATACATATCTCTGACAATAGGTAGGCGTAATGGCAACATCTAGAGATAAGAAAGCGGCAGGGCAATGACAGCATGCTGATCTATTCCTACTCAGAAAATAGAGAGAATGTGGGAAAACTGCACATTAATCTCTTCTCGTTAAAAAGCCCTTACCACCATTTGTTTGTTTAAGTAAGACGCTATTGCAAAATAAGCAATGCAGAAAGACAAAGCAGAGGGTAAAGAAGCTGTAAAAATGCAGCGATATTGGGCTACATTGGCCCAGAATTACGTGTAGTTAATGCTTAGAGAACTTTGCAGCTTGGTAATTTTAGCAGGCCTATGCTGCATTCACTCAGCCTGAAAGGAAAACATTGCATTGTCTTTGGTTCTGAGAGGAGGTGTCTTGCAATGAGGAAGGGATGGGCACCGGGTTCTTGCATTTCTGAACAAGTCAGTTCTTCTTGCTGTCTGTGCGAGTGCAGGTGGAACGAGTGGATGGAGCCAAGGAAACACCACACCACTGGTGGTACTAATCCTTTTAAGACGTGTTTTCTGAATTTCAAAAAACTAAGTAAAACCGCTTTTTTGGGGGGTTGTTTAAAAAAGGTTCTGTTGCTATGCCTGCCCACAGATGCAGAGGAAGATTACTTGTGCCACCTTGGTTGTGGCATTTCCTGATTTATTGCAGTAGAAGTGGCTAATATGTAAATAAAAATATTTCTGAAAAGTTAATGCATTTTTAATGTAATATATCCATGAGAAGATCACCTTTTAATCAAATATACTTCTAATTTGCACTAAATCAGTGTTTTTTTTTTTTTTTTATATATATATTTATATATATATATATATATATATATAGCCAGATTTATATCTGTCCTAACACTTTAAAGTTTGCTCTAAATATTCTCTGATATCTTTAGCAGACCATCTATATTGTTTTCATCCTTGGTTAAATTAAATCACATGACAGCATAATCTCCTCTTAGACTTGCATGATCATGCAAATACTTTTAGCTTTAGCAATTTAGAAATACCAAGACCATACAAATCTTCTTGCTGTTAAATTGTGTTCACCATGCTACTTAAAAATAAATCAGAACAAATAAACCCAAAAGTGACAGAAACATGAATGATCTTTTATTAGTTACATTAACAGGTAACAGAACTTAATTTGATTATCATACACACACACACATACATATTTAGGCACACAGTTAACAAGAATTTCAACTTGATTTATTTTTTAATACACTATCTTCTCCATTAGTAAAGATGATTTCTCTTTGGTTTTGGACCCCAATGCACCTTGAGCAACCCTATGGGTTACATTTTTTTGAAATATGAGAGGTTATAAAAAACAAAACAACAAAAAAAGAGAGCTGACCAGAAGGGATGTTCTTTAGGATTCTTCCCATTTCATCTGGTGTGGAACCTTAACATCACTGTTACTGCTGTCCCTGATCCTGTGGAACATAACTCAAAATTGCAGGCAAGGTGAACGGTGAACCAGTGTTTCCAGTGGTTTTGCTAGTTTAGATGAGAAGATTTTGAGACTGCTTAGGGACTTAGAAAGGTTTGATGGGGAAATAAGGTAGTGGGAGTGGCATAGGGGTTGTCAGGCAGGTGTAGAGTAGTACACTCCACTCTCCTAAAAAGAATGAAGTGAGTCTTCATGTCTTTTTTTTTTTTTTTTTTTTTTTGAGGGATGGGGTCTTAATTTCCCTTTTCTACTTGAATTAAAATCTTGAAAGGTCATTATGGGTCTCTGAGTGCAGAAAAAGTATCTGGTTGTTTGATCTCTTTTTTCCAAGTCCCTGAAAGGTCAGGCAGTCATCTGTTGTATTTGATATCCTCTGCTGAAGTATCTCATATATGCAATAAAGGTTAAAATATATATTCCTTGTCTCTGTATATGGAACTTAAGGTCTTATGTTTTTTTTTTTGGCTGACTTTTTAGATAATAATATTTCTATCACTGTGTTTGGGTGGGTGATGGATATCAATAACACTACTCTCGTGGAAGATGGAGATCAGTCATTCTGCTGCAGATTGATGTTTATCATGGGCAGGCAGGGAGGGAATTGGAAGCCAATGATTCTGTTTCACAAGAAATGAACTCAGCTGACAAAAATTCATCAGAAAGGATTTGTATCCATCCTCAGTCACAGATTACCATGTAAAAGAGAAGTTGAAGTAGAGGAAGATGCACTGTTACTGCAAGTGTAAAATACCCTTTTGACCTGGAAGCCTCTGTGATGTCAGCTGTGGCATTGGTTGTGAGACTGGTACTTGTTACTCCTTTGGCTATGTTGGCCATAAATATTTGCTTTGTTGTATGAGGAAGTCGTTTTTAACTTGTAAGAACTGATTGTAGAAAACTGTGATTTCCATAGGGCAGTAATGCTCGCTGTTCCAGAAGGGCACTGTGGGGAGGTTTCCCATTCCTTGGAGGAGATGCAGCCTGATAGGGACCCCAGGTTTGGAGCCTGGGAGCAGTCTGTACAGTCTCAGCATCCTGTACTGCACTTCCCAATTACTTCACGTGCTCAGGCGTAGCGTAACTTTCTCCAGCTCCTACCCCTAATGGCTCTAAGAATCAACTAGTGTAGGAGGTGAATGAAAAATTCAACTTCTGCAGCCACTGATTTTGTGCCTGCTTTTTGCACCAGGTCAGGGACGGCTGTAATGAGAAGCAAGTTGTGTTGGTTTGGTGACGTGATCAGTGGCACCTGGTCGTGCTGGGTGCAGAGCAGCTTTGGCTGTCCTGACTGTGCTTGTTAGGAGGAGCTCCTGGCAGGGTTCAGCTGTTTCTCTTTAAAAAGACAAATGCAGCAACAAGAGCTGGGGTTCATTTATTACGGATGGCTGTCAGTACTGCAGAGGCATTTCTGTCCGCTTTATCCTCACAGGAAGACTGTTTTACTGATTAAATATATATATATATATATATTTTTAAGTCTCCTTCAAGATTTCTTTTTCTTCCTCTAATTTAGGTAGTCAGCATGTTTGTTTTTAGAAGCCTCATATTCTCAAAAGGCTTGAAGGATGATTTCTGGGAAACAGAGCTCTGGCTCCAGATCTCTGACTCAGCTTCAGTAGTGTTGTAGTCTGAGAAAAGCAAAGAATTGATTTTTCCCTACAGTGCACACAGAAGTTGCCAAGATGTGAGCATCTCTCAGTACATAATGCCCTTTATCCCACCTGTGCTCTTTGACCTCGGTTATTCATTTTCGCTTCTGGAGTAGTTTTCCAGGAGTCAGACCAACGCAGCCTGACAATGCAGGTGTCCCTATGATCCATGCGCACAGCACCAAGATGGATCTGAGTAACTGGTATGTACTGCTGCCAACTTGATGGACAGCTGCATACTTACAGGTGTGTAATCAGATCATTTTGTCACCCAATTTTGGCAAATGGGACAATTACCACACAAAGGAATCAGCGGTTTGGAGAGTCTTCTTACAGGATTAATGGAGAACTAGCTTTTGCGATGGCTCTGTGGCACTGCAAAATTGAAAGGGCAGAGTACGGATGTACTTTTTGTTCAGGTTTGAAATTATCCTAAATCTCTTCTTTGGAGTCCTTGTATGTTTTACTCTGCCACCCAGACTATTAGAATCTTTTTATTACTCTTTTCATCTGTAAAGTTACTAGCATGGTTTGTAGCAGAAACTTCTTTCAGTGAGTGTGTTTATATTTTTGAAGAGATGATTGGATTAGAATTAAATGCTTAGAATTAGAATTAAATGCTATGGAGAATGAGTGATGAATGTTTCATTTCGAACTCAGATGTACATTTTTTCCAAAATAAATTAATGCAATGCCATGTTGATTACTGAATTGCTAAAAACACTATTGATTTATTAATATATCCAGCATGGATTATTGTATCTACCTCATAGCTGTATTTGACAAGATGACTTCTTAAATGGCATAAAACATTTTGTTGATTAAGCTGTTTTCCCTTGAAAATCCATTTCCTTAGATGTGGAAGAATCTTGGATACTCATTATGATATTTTCAAAAACTTTAGTTCTTTTAAAAAAAAAAAAAAAAAAGGCAACCGAAAGTACTATCCTAATACAAATACAAAGTTCAAACCTGAGAATGCTCCATTGCATAAATGCTCTAGTAAAGTGAAACAAATCAATATTTAATACCAGGTCAGCCTGTGGTTTTAAGGTTCCAACTTAATGGAAACTGATCCTAAGTAATGGATTTGTTAGGACCATGTTACAGAAAAGCATTTAATTTTGCATAAATTGAATCAAGAGTAAAAAGGAGGTGCTCATATTTTAGAGGACACTGAAAACTTTACAGGATTGGACCTTGCATCTTAAAGTCAATACCAGCCCCTAAATCCTGGAGGCCTTTACAAGAATGCCTCCAGCTCATAAATGTGTTTGCACAAAGTGCCTTGTTATGAGCGAGATTTAGTGGGTTAAAGAACTGAAGGCTGGGAGAAGTAGGAGAATTTCTGAAGGTGCAGGAACTTTTTCTTGAGTGAATATGAGAGAGAATGAGGCTGGATCAGGCATCAGTTTTAAACCTCCAAGGTGTGTGTGTTTTTTTCTTTATTTTTTCTAAAGCTGTGATGTTAGAGCTCATACTATGAGCTGGTCTCTTTTGTTAGCGCTCATAATATGATGATTCATCAAGTGCTGACTCCAAGCCACTCAGCAGCTGTGCTATTTATTAATACTCTTTTAAACCCCAATACTGATTTACATGCTCAGCTTTACACAGGATGGACAATCACTTTGATCATTGCTGGTATTAGTGGGATGGAATTTCATCACCTTAGATGGGATTTAGGTTTAACTATAGCTCACGCAGTATGGAAATATTTGCGAAGGACTACAGGGTTTTTGCTTGCTTGGTTGTTTTTTTGGCTGGTTTCAGTTCATCACTTAAGTAGAAAATTGACCAGCACAGCCCTGCTGAAGTGCAGGGTGTTTTCTCATGATTTGTGCTCTTGGTGGAGGCTGCATACGCTGCACATCTCCTTGTGGTTCCTCACCCCACCTGGAGGGCTCGAGCCAGAGGCTGGGCAAGCAGCTTTACACCATGCTTGCTTTAGGTTAGGTCAATTTCCTTACTTTTATAAATAGATTTATAAATGATTTGCTTTTCCTTCTTAGATCAGTTTCCAACTTTTCATTTTATGCATTTTCTCCCTCATATTTTGAAAGCATCCTTGTTTTCCCCTTCTGTTCAAAGATTTCTTCTGCTTGTTGCTATTGGTTCTTCTTTTCTCACCCTGAGAAATGTCACTGGGGTGCTCTAGATGTGATAAAACTTTGAAACTGTGCCATATCTTGCAGCTTCAGGTCACAGTTAAACATTTACGAATGTGCATAACTTTAAGGGATGCTAACGCAGTGAGATATAATTATAACAAGGACACATTAATCTGGCAAAAATAAGATGCTAAGCCTTCACAAAATACCTTTGAGTGCAAAAGGCCACTGATGCTCCTGTAAGCTGCTGCAATTTAAAGACATTACATGGGATTTAAGGGGAAGCGTTTGAAGATGGGAGGAATGGCCATGGCCCTTCCAAAGAAGGGCATCCGTCTTTCAAAAATGTCAGATTCCTGTTGTGTTTCCTGAACCTATTGCTGAAGGTGATTGCAGTGGGAAGGCTGCACGAGCCTGGTGCTGGTCTCTGAGTCCTCTGGTGGTTTCTTGCCCCCATGCCGACAGCTTCACCCCCGTAAATGGGGACCTGTCACTGAGAGCCGTGCAGCTTCAACCACAGCACAGCATGTTTGCTACGATGGTCGTTGCTTCACTTTTGTCTTAATATGCAGGGCTGTGTTTGGGGGGTGAGGGCATGCTGCCTGTTCTACGGCCTCTGTCATGGCAGAAGGAGCAGAGCAAAGGATGGGGCAAACAGGTGGCTGCAGCACCTCCACCACTGTGGTGCTTGGGACTGCCTGCCTGCCTGTAGTGGGATGGCATCTTGTCTCTTAAAGGTTCCCACTGCCTCTCGAAATCTGGCACTTGGGGCCCTTTCTTCATCTGTTTGAATGTCTGTTTTACCTTCCTATGAAAGCATTAGGAGTTTTAAAGTGTGTGTCCAGTAGAGTCAAGATGTAATACGTTGGAGTGTGACGTAAAATCCCATTAGCTGAAGTGCCTTCAGCTCTGCGCGGACCTTGTCATTCAGCAGTAAAGTACCCATACGGGAATCTAATGAGCTTTAGCTAATGTGCTTTCACTTTGCACCAGTCTTTAATTAGTCTTTCCATTCCCTGAGTCCCTTAATCAGTGCAGGCTGTATGCATCGTACCCATGTCTAGTGCAACCGTGTGGTTCTGGAAAGCTCAAGAAAGAGTTCAGAACTGCACTCTCCCAAGTAGAGAAAAAATATTGCTCTCTCTTATAATGCTATGGTTTGCTTTAAAATACAATTAGGTTCCCTCGGTAGCTCTGTAGTATGCTCTCTATATACAGCTCTGGAGGTTGATTTAACTTCAGTTATTAATCTCAGCAGCTGTTTATGGCATTGTATAGTGCAGCACTAAGGAATAAAGATTATCCCTTAAATAAATATGAAGATATGCAGGCAGTGGAGCGCAGTATTCTCATAACAGCCTAACCACAGGTATGCTATACTGCTGTGTAATAGAGCCTACACTTAAAATAAAGTTTCAATGCTCTTTTCTCTGCCACTGTTTTGTGGGAATTAAAATAATTTCTTTTTTTTTGGAACTACTGGAAAGAAGGTGGTTAGGGGTTTTCCTGATGGGTCAGAAATCTGGTCATAAAATGAAGATGATCAAACTAGTCCTTGCTTAAGACAGTTTGATTTTGTTATAATATTACTATTTTTCTTGTTAAGGATGGATACTGTTATTTGTGAAGTAATAACAAGCACTTTTTTGGCCATAAGTTTGTGAAAATTTCCATCTCGTGGGTATGTGCACAGACTGTGAGACTTCCTTGTGCAAACACTTCACTTTGTCTCATGTGGAGCCCTCAGGGTCTTGCAGTACCTGAGCTTCTGCTCTAAGCTGGTCTCCTCTTCCAGGATGCTTTCCTCCATGACTTTCTGTGAGACCTGGAGGAACAGAATGGTTTTTGAATCCTTTGTGTGTATGTCAGATTTTGTTGAAATTTGGCAATGATTACAAAAATTAATGGGGTTAACAACACGTGGTGCTACTGTATCAGCAGGGATTGTATCATCATTGTTTATTTGGAGGAAGCTATGTGAAAAAATTACGAAATGCTAGAATACAGACCAGGAGATTTTACAAACCAATCAAATGCTGAAGGACATGTTAAAAAATGTTAATTGTAGGAATGATGTAGTTTTACAGCACAGTTGCTGTTTCTCAGTATCTTCCATATTCTTTTGTAAAGTGTTCTCAGTTTATAAACAAACATCCACTGTTTGCTTTGGTGCTAGCCTCCATAGCCATGCCACGACATGGGTGCTGCGCTGGCTCCTTCACTTTTCCCTTCTTTGCCCAAAATAACCCAGCTGGGCAAGCAGGGGTATCTGGGCAAACCTTTGTGCTCCTAGCACCTTTGCACAGGTGAGGCTGAGCTGCCATGGGGTGCACAGATCACATGGGGGTGATCTGCAAGAAAGAATTTGTTTTTTTCCTTTTCAGTCAGAAGAGGCTCATGAGAGCGGCTTGTCAGCGAGATGTGGAGTGGAAAGCAATGAAGCCTAATGTGTAGTAGCTAAATGGCACAGCTGTGACTGAGCACGCCTAGGAAGGAGGTCTATCAAGTAGGAAGGTGCTATTTCTATAGCCTGTTCTGTGCATACTTATTTTGCGTAGCTTCAAACCCACTCAGCATGGGTTTGACTCTGCCTCAGACACTGCTGCTATATTAGTAACATTTCACTTTGGAGCGAGAAAGAAAAGGCAGCACAGAGAGAACAAAGAGAAAAGCAAATGAAGAACTACTGTGTAATGGGTGAGGGAATTTAAAGAAAAAATGCAATAAGTATACAATTTATAGCTTGCTTGTGTCAAACTAGCTTTTAGAGAATGTTTTTTCCATCCCTAAAATGAAGCAGAAGTATGGTTTAAACCAGACAAACATATTTAAACTTAAAGTAAATGTTAAACAATCCACCTAAATAGAAAGGAAAAGGAAAGAAAGAATGAAAAAGTGGCTTACGCCGAGGTTACAAGTACAACACTCAGAGTGAGGTTATTCAAAGTGCCTGGACTTGAAGATGTTTATATGGAAATTTATTATAATATACTGCTGGTTGGGCAAGTTGATTGAAAGAAAATAAGAAAACCCAACGTAAATACATTATCTAGTCCTAAGATTAAATGACAGAATAACCACATTTGAAAAACAAAGGAAGTCTGGTTAAATTTTCTTTATATTTTTCATTTTAACATGAATGAAATGTCTTAGCTTTAAAGCAGCTATTATTGTGCAGTACCGATGAATTGCAAATACCATGCTTATGTTTTAAAAAGGCACTGGTAATGATTTTGGAATTTACAGACCATGACCCTGTCTTCCTTTAGCACATAGTAAATTGCTTGAAACTGTAAGGAAAAGGAGACTAATAAAACACTCAGAACACGATATAACAGATATAAACAAAAATGGTTTATGTATAAAGGAAAATAAAACTTGTCTAATGTGCTGTAGTTCTAAGTGTATTAAAAATAGAGTACTACTTTATTCTTATTTTTGAAGCCTTTTAGAGAATTCTGTTGATGGTCTCCCTTGGATTGGGAGGAGAAATAGTGCCATGAATAAAAAGTTAAGAGAAAGAGGTATCAGAAAGAGCCTGAAGTTCCGAAAAACTGAGTTAGCAGTGGTGCATATAATAGTAGTGCAATGTATTTATTTATTTATTTTTTTTTCCTGAAGTGGTGGTTCACACTGAAAAAAGAGAGTTTTCTTATCAAGGAGCCACCCACAAATATCTTTGTGATGAAACATGGCCTATATCCTGCAGTGAGAAAGAGCAGTGAGAAGCAATGCCAAGCCAGGTACCAAATGACTTACCCATGGTACCTGTTGGATCAGTTAACATGTGCTGTGGCTAATTTGACAAAAATATAGCCAAGTACTTATAGTGGATCTGCATATCAACTTTGTTTTTTTGTTTTGTTTTTATTTTTAGCTCTTCTAGCTAGGGGCACATCCAAAGAAAGGAACTAGAACTGCAGCCTAGTGAACAGAAGTGGTCTTTTGTTTTGTCAATATCAAGCTGGGTGTTTGAAATGCAGAGGATGGCATGTTGGAACTCTGCTACTGTAGATCCAGAGATGCACGTGAATTTTCTCTTTCAGATCTTATGCTCTCCATAGCTTTTGCTTTACCTCTGCAGATAATTATTCCATCAGTCTGTCTTTGCTCTTGTCCTCTGCCTTGGTTACAGTTCCCTGTCATCATGGTAATAACTGGCTATTGTAAATGTGACACCAGGGTTTCCTACTGGACAGCATTGTGCCTCCAAACTTCTGAGAGCTGGTGTATTTTCTTCTGTGGGTTGTGGATGAATGGTATTTGTGGCATGCTCTTCAAGCTGTGTATTTGGTCACTGAATTTATTTTACTTTGCTTCCGTTCTCTTTGGGAAAAGGCAACAGATTGTCTTGTTAATGTGTCCTTATGTGAGCATGCAGATTTATGTGCAAGCATACACACTAGCAATAATATAAGCTTCTCCCAAATGTTACTGTGAGTAAAACTTCATCCAGCTGCATGCTCACAAGCTGTGAACACAAGTTATGGATATCACTGAACCATATAGTTTTCATTTGTCCAAATCTTCTCAGACAGATTCTCCAAAATTTTTGAGCCCCCATTTGCGCACCATAGCTTTTCATGAGGAAGTAGGTTGGGTTTACCTGCCAGTTGGTCCATAATTACAGGGTATACCTGGTGTTGTTGAAAGCATGTCTTATTCAAAGAGACTATCTGATGAATATGAAGTTTTGTAAGGCTACAATTGAAGACTTTTTAGCTCTCAAGCAGAAGAAAATCACAAGGAATTGAGAGATTGCTGTTCTATCTATCTATCTCTGCTTAAATTGCTTACTTGAATCTGTAGTGATTCCCATCTTGCCAAATAACAAGACACGGAGAAAGTTGCAAACTGACAGACACTACCAACAAATTGCTACTGTCATTTCTTCCATATGCCCACAGGCATTGTTTCTGAGTCTAACCAATGCTAATTTATATTTACTGCCTGTTTGTCAAACTGGAAGAAAAAAAATGGAAAGTAAAAGATGTATGGAAACTGTTTTAGTACAGTTTGGGGTTCTGCCGACAGGCAGCAAAAACATTACTTCTGCAACAAGAAATGCACAAGGAAGCAATCATCTTTTTGTGCCTTTTTTTTTTTTTTTTTTTTTCTTTTCTTTATAGGCTGTCCTGTTTGGCATTATGGATAGGAATGAAAGACAACTTCGGAGGCCATCACGATTTGTCCCCTGTTTTGTAAAATACACTTGTGTTTGCACAGCTCAAAGCTCTTTAAGGTCAAAGGTACATTAGCCTCATGTACAGGGGAAAAAAACAGAAGAATGAATTAAGTGCTGCTCTGCTAATTTTCTGTCAGTGACAGTGGAAGAAAGCACTGAAATACTGTCTCTGTTTGGGTGGTGCAAATCTAGGTGCTTGACTTCCAACAGACACGTCTTGTCAGTACTACTAGGCAGACTGGTAGATAGGTATCTTTGGCCTTTTTCTTTTACGTTGTTATGTGTCTACTAGGAAGCTAAAGCAATACAGGGTTTATTTTCCTCTGCATCATGTCAGATCTTTGGGGCTCAAGACAGGCTTGATTCAAGACAAGTGAGTTTTTAATGCAGTGTAGACAGAGCTTTCCTTCCTACAAACTAAAGAAAATTTGTCACAGGTGTCATAATATCTGGCAAACAAGTATCTTTTGATGAATTATATTGATTTTCACAAAGATCCTGAAAATTCTTCTCTGTGTTGTGCTCTATTGCAGAGCCTTAATGTTGGGATTTCTAGTTCAGCAATTTAACACCTTCCCAAGCCTGTTTACAATGCAGAATTTCCTTTTAAAACATGTCTTGTATGCAAATAATCTGAAACTCCTCAATATACCTACTTAAATCATTTGTAAACAGCTGAGTTTCCAGGGTTAATAGGTGGTAATGAGCTTCTACTGGTGTCTTAGACATACAATTTCTTACAATTTATAAGCACATTGGATTAAGTTATAGGTTCAATATTAATAATCAATTCTTGAAACACTTATAAATTATGTTAAGCTTAATTAACCATTTATTAATGTGCTGATGCTAGTTCTAGCTTTAGGATCTACTCTTGCAGTGTTGTTGATGAGTACAGTAAGGTACAGTTGTAAGAGCTAGCAGACATGCATTAGGAAAATGACAAATCAGTGGTTAGGATTCTCTAACTTGCTGACAAATCATTGTTGGACTATTGCTCAACTGCCCCCAAAAGAAATCTGAATGTTGAGTATATTTGTGTTATCTAATTCCCATTTGCTCTTGGGTTAGTCTCATATACTAATATTTATCTAAACAAATTCACTAAAGGAATCCCAAGAGAGAATAAATTCATATATTTTTTTTAACAGTAAGCAACCAATACTGAAATGTCATTCCAAGATATAAGATTAAATTCCCCCTCCATCTGCTGTCATTTCTATGGCAATTTCCCCTCTAAAAATTGTGCAACTGAAGCTCTTTTGTACTCAGTGATTATAGACAAGGTATATGGATGTGTTTTCATCTTCCTCCCTCCCCCCCCTCCTTTTTATCCTCTGCTTTTCTCTCTGATGTTTTTAAAAATGCATCTCAGCTGTGTAGTAATTGGAAAATTTTCTTTTAATCTGTTCCAATGAAGTAGTTAAAAGTTTTCAGGGATTATTTGCTCTGGTATGCTTTGTACCTCTGCTTCATTTCTTTCTGAGCAAGTGAAGTCAGAGAACAGGTGGTATGAGCTGAGAAGTCTATCAGTTCAGGACTTGGTACCAAAGATATTTATTTGGGATTATATTGTATAAAGTTAAACTTTCTGCTGCAGCCCCTATTCGTCCCCCCTCATCAAGAGGAATAATGTCACAGATTTATAAATGCTACAGGCTGAGGTTGGAAGGGACCTCTGGAGATCATCTGGTCCAACCCTGCCGGGCAGGGTCACCTAAAGCACACTGCGCACGGTGGCACCCAGTTGAATTTTGAATATCTCCGCAGAAGGAGACTCCACAACCTCTCTGGGCAACCTGTTCCAGTGCTCTGTCACCCTCCCTGAAAAGAAGTGTTTTCTCATGTTCAGCTGGAACTTCCTGTGTTTCAGTCTGTTCCCATTGCCTCTCCTCCTGTCACTGGGCACCACCAAAAAGAGCCTGGCCCCATCCTTTTGACACCCTCCAGTCCCCTCATCATTTTAGTAGCTGTCTGCTGGACCTGCTCTAGGAGCTCCGTGTCCCTCTTGTACTGGGGAGCCCAGAACTGGACACAGCACTCCAGGTGTTTACAGGACCAGTCTTGTAAAACTTATTTACCATGGTTTATGCCCTGCCTCTGATAACTTCATTTCCCCAGTGGTGACTTCATGCACAAAGAAGCCAGACTACAGCTATAGCATGTTTGACTTGGTGTTTTTAAAAGGAGGTGGAAGAGATTTAGAACCATACAACTCCCTTTAAAAAGGTCTTGAAACTCTTCCATTTCACTGAAAGGCAGTGATGGTTAGATGTCTGTGTGCCTGTCATTTTTAAAGTGAGAACTGTTCTTTCAGGCCACATAGGTGCCTTTGATTGTTTTATCTTGTGCTACTCAAAAATATTCACAAAGGAAGTTTTTAACTTAAGGAAAAAGCAAAGGCTGCAGAGTGAAAAATCTGGACACTGTAGCTGGCTCAAAGCCTTGTTTCTGGTAGAAGTCTGGATGAGCTCCATTAATACTAAGAGAAGATTTGGCCTCAGCCTTTCAAGGATGAATTTTCTTGGCATATGAAAAGTATCTTACTTTACCGATAGTGACACTTTGATGCAAAATATATATTGCAAATAGCAGTTACTTTTTAGATGTTATAGGTATGTGGTAGATTGAGATGTTTTCCTTCTGTGTTTTTTTTTTTTTTTTTTTTTTTGTGTGTGTGTATATATGTCAGGGAGAGAATGCTAACAGTAATCCAGTGGGAAAGAAATCTGGTAGCAATGCGCATAACAATTTTGTTTTCCTTAATTTAAACCTAAAGGGCAATGCACTTAACATTTACAAAGAGATATATATTTTTTAGCTCTCTCTTCTCTCCATTTGGTAAGACAGCAGAATTAATATCATTCAAGGCAACCAATTCATGTGAAATAAACAGATTGAGTTTCTAGAAATAAAGTTCCTTCCACAGAACTATAAAATTAACAAAGAAGAATAGATATTACATTGAGTGCAAAGACATTTCACAGTGTGGCAGCAAGTGGATTTCTAGGCTGTCATGTGGAATGGAAGTGGAAAGAAGGATCCCTAACCCATAAGAAGGGATAAAGGTTGTTACTGTAGTATTTGACATGCTGTTACAAGAGGTTGCATAGGGCATTAGGGGAACACTGAGGACCTCCGATATGTAACTGCAATATTATGGTAACTAAAGCAAACTTAGAACAGGAAACAATGTAGACATAAACATTGGTTTTCCTCAGTAGAGGCCTGCCACTAATGGAGACACATGAGGTTTTGTGCTGTTTGGTGTATTAAAAAAATAAATAAGAAAAGGAGAAAAGGGATGAAGACAAAGTTGGGTGGTGCCATTGAGATTCTTGGGGTAATAAAAATGAATGCAGAAAGGCCTCACAGTATTGACTATAGAATGTCTGCTGAATTTTACTGTGGGTGTGTAAAATGATGAGTTTGTGGAAAAATAATCTCAACTTCATTTATGCACCAATGGACTCAAAACCTACCTAACAATGAGAGCTCATAATGGATATGGTTCTGTGAAAAGTATCAAGCTGTGGTTTCAGTAGCAGACAAATGTGCAAGCTGAAAATAAGGAATTACAGGGAAAGAACTGAGAGAATGAGAACATCATTATTTCTAGCTTTGTGGAGCACCTGCAATTGAGAACTATGATCTAGAGCTGAAACGTGCAGAGAAGAGCAGAAAGGAGCAAAGATATTGAATGACTTCTGGTGTGGGAAAGGACCATGTGGACACACTCACTGATACTAGGGAGGAAAAAGAGACAGGTCAGTAATGGTGTAAGTAGCACAGACAAGATGAATAGGTTATTTACTATCTCACATAAGAAAAGCATTAAAAGACATTAAGTTATTGGGTACAAATTCAAGACAATGATGGAAAGGCGGTTTTTCAGAGAACATGTGACTGAACTGTGGAATACATTGCTGCAAAAGTCTGTTGATGTAAAATCTTTGGATGGCTTCAAAAACTGGTGGTACAAATTCACAGGTGATGAATCATTTATGGGCTGTTAAATGCGGAGATACCACCTCTAACTGAGAAGTTATTGAGCTGTAGATTTCCAGGAGCTTGGAGGGCATGGTGAGGCAGCAGCATTGTTCTTTCACTCTTCCCTTTTAGCCACTGCCAGAAACAAGATGTGGGGCTAGGTGCTCTCAGTCTGGTGCTGTAGGGCTGGGTGTGTGGGCTGATAATGCTGGACTGATATGTAGGGACCCAGGTTTCAGATCAGGGTAGCAAGCATATCAGGCATGATACTGTGCAGTAGAGAGATAAGAGTCCCTTTTTGCATAGTTTGGATTTGTTTCTGTGGTAGGTTTCACAGCCAAACAACTACAATTATTAAGGAGCTACAGGGAAAATTCTGGATGATGAGATCAGATTAATGACTACGTTATGGCCAGACTACAAGTAGAAAAAAACTTGGTGAGAGTCTGTGGACTGTATTCCCTGCTGATGTGTGGTACCATAATTCTAAAATTATGGGAACAGTGGTGCAGTAGGGGACTTGATGATACAGTCTCACAAACATCTAGTGGTGTAAACACCAGCACAGAAGAGGCAATTTTAGTTATGTTAAGGAGCATCAGTAGAAAATAACAAGACCCGATGGGAAAAATAACACACAATCATGAAATTAAAAGACCGTTACATAATGCACAGGGGGATTGAGACAAGGTTTCACAGGCAGCTTGTAATTCTGGTATTTGTTAACTTATTAATATTTTTTCTTTGTGAACCTAATGTACTTTTAATGTAGGGTTTTGTTTCCCAAGTTTTATAAAGAGCAAAATGGATGTCTTGCTTGCTGTTGTAGAGATGGGACCAGGGGCAGAAACCTGTGGGGACCTTGTGTGCTGAGCAGGAGGAGGAGTGGGTCCTGCAAGCCAGCGTGTGACACATGCCTGGCTAAGGCTCAGCAACCTCAGGAGCTTTCTGATTGTGGCCTACTGGCTCAGAAAACAGCTGAATTTCATGTCTGGTTCTGCTTGACTGGACACTTCTAGCACATACCTGGAGAGAAAAAAAAAAAAAAAAAAAAAAAAAGAAAAACCAAAAGGTTGTGTGTACTGTCAGGTGAGTCTCTATGGGACTGGCAGCACCCCTGGTCCTCACCAGTCAGCTGGTGACTTGACTGCTCTCAGTGAGGGCAATGATTGGCAAGAGGGCAATGGCTCCTGTTTCAAAAGAGGGAAGTGCTCATGAGAGTTTAAACTTATTTGTTAACTCACAGTCAAAAGCAATTCTGTGCTGCTATCTGTCAGGCAACCTTAATGATCAACAGTATCCCCAAGTCTACCCTAATGATTTTCTTGACTGTTTCTCAGTGACATCCATGCTGTGCATCTCTGTGATACTTTTCCGACAGTATGCATGCCTCTCAAGAGGCCCAGTGGAAAGCTCATAAGCTAGTAGTGGCTGGTCAGGATGACACACAGCAGAGGACAGTCTGCAACTGTAAGGGCAATGGCCTAATAGCTCTTTTCCATGTCTTCTTCTGGGTTTCTGTGAATCTCTCACTTTTTACCAATCTTCTGGTAACTTTCTTACCCAGGAATTTAGTGGTTTGCTGAAATATTTTGCAAATGTTTAATAATTTGGGGAGAAGAATCAGTTGTTACTTTTTGTGAAGGTTATATTACTTGCTTAATATATTGAAAATTATTTATAATTTGTGGCATTTACATATCTAAAATGGTTTGCAGACTTTAGCATGGACAAAAGTTTTGTGATAAGCCGCACTGGAGAAGTATTGAATGTTCTTTCCTGTTGATATTTTTTCATTTGTTATTCTTTACACTTTTACTTGAAATATTTCATCTTTTTGTCTAGAAAGGCAGATATTCTCATTAGGTACTAGGATATTTGTTTGGTTACTATTATATACCACCTTATGCTTGGATTAAAACTGCTTGATGCTACTGCAGTTTACATATTCATATACAGAATAAAACCTTCACACCTTTTCTTCATCCACTCAACACAACTGCATTCTGAGGGAGCACAGCCAAGGAATGTATGGCGGAGTGAGAAAGTAAACAGACAGCGTTTAAAGACTGTGGGTCAAGTGAAATTTGAATATTTAAAAACGTACAAAGAAAGACTTGAAAGCATTTGCAAAGTGCATGTTTGGCTGGGATTGTAAACAACTATAAAATGGCAAACGACAAAGGCATTAAAATGCAGAAGAGTGTCAGTTCTAACAAAAGTCACTGTTAAATTAAAAATATGTTATGGGTGTTGAGGGTAAGTTTTAAAAAGACTGAATGATGGGTAAATAGCAGAGTCAAACTTGAATTCAATGGAGCCATTAATAACAAAGCATGTGCCTCCAGCCCCTTGGTATCAGGCTTCCCACTGCCTGATAGTTAGGTGCCTGGTTTAAGCTTATGGCTTAGGTTTTCTCTAAATTCCCCGAGTGATGGAATTTTCTCAGAGAGTGATTATCCTATGTTAGGATGAATCTCTAAGAGGAAATTCAAGGAAATGCCAAGGAGGTCTGCACTTAGCCAAGTATTGCACTGTTTGCTTAATTTAATTATAGAAGAATAATTGTTTAATTAAAAAAATAAATGCTGAAAGGGCAAAATTTATTTTTTTTCCCCTATTATTATTACTTTCTTTTTTACACACCTGTAGCTACTTCATAATATTTTGTCTGGATAAGGAGGCAACTGCTAAGACACACTGGTCTGAGGTGATTTTTCCTTTATTAAAGCACAAGCAATTTTTCATCGTGGTGACTTTGTTTACCCTTGCGTAGCTGGCAGGCAGGTGACTTGGGCATTACAGCATTTGACTCTCAGAAAGATGGAAGATTTAGTACTGACTGTGTTCTTGCCAAATTCTGGAATCCTGTTAATTGACTCAATGTCAAAATATTATCTTGCTTTTCTTGGATAAAAAGAGAAAAAAAAAGAAGGCAGGATAAACGAATGAACTAGGATATAGCCCCTTAATTTTTTCACTATCTAAGCAGACTGCGCAAGGAAGTAAATTTAAGTCTTAAATGATTTTTTTATCAGACAGCCTATATCAAGATCAAATATTGATTACAGCTTGCCTTTTTGTGGTCTGATGCTTTTTATTGACTTTTTTCTTCAGTGCCCCCTGATGCAGTACCAAAGTGATTGGGTCAGTATATTTTCCCTTTGTGATTACACAAGAAATCTTGGATGCCTTACAGATGCATGTATTAGACCTCCAAATATTCAGTGTTCACATAAAATGAACAAGAAATACATCATTCTAAAAAGGCAAAGAAGAAAGCCACTCTGATGAAAATGCTTTTTTTTTTTTTTTTTTTTTTTTTTTTTTGTTCCTGAAATATATGCAGATCTGTGCAGAGAAGTAGGAAGGTCTCTTTAAAGCAGGCTATTCCTCAAAAAAGAAATATAGCACGATATCTGAATGTCTGTGGGTTTTCTGCTGCTCTGTGCAGTGCTTTGTTTGGTGATGAGGTATGCTAGTGGCAACTTTATTTATTTTCTTTCCATAATTTGGTAGAGGAATATCACTTGGCCTGATTCTCATTGACATTCAGGCTGTGTTACACACCCTGGCAGAAAAGAGGGTTGCACTTTCATGTCCTTGAATGCTCCCAGGGAAGGGGCGATTTCTCCAAGAACAACAACTGAGACCTGAAGTTGTGTGCTAGTAGAAGTTGGATTCACCCAGGACCTTATGGATAGCTCTCCTGTGTCACAGTTTCCTATCAAACCCAAGAAGAGCTGTTCTTGTACGTAATCAAATCTGCAGAAAATTCAGAGCCAATGGTACAGCTTTTTTTTTTTTTTTGTTTGGTTGGTAGCTAGAGGCATGTTAACACAAGGTAATGTTTTGTAATGAATGAGAATGAATGAGGTGGGAGGAGGCAGTGGAGGTGAAGGGCTGCACAAACCCTGGCTGGCTGGAGCTTTTCAGCTGAAAATTTAACGTTTTTAGGTCAATAAACACTTGGGTCTCCTTCACAGTAAACTAATACTTGCCTTATCTAAGTTAAATCTACTTAGATAAATCTACTCCTATTTTGATATGTTAGCACCTCCCAGTTCTTCATACTTTTTTCCTCAAACAGTTTCTATGAGATAGGTAAGCACGGTCTATAGCTGAGGAGGGGGAGAGGTAATCTAGCACATTGCTTAAGAATTTGCTACCTGTGTGTGGAAAAGTAAAAACTAAACTTGGATCAGGAGAGCACAACTTTAAGTGTTGTCCAGTGTTTTCTTCTTTTCCCAGCTCAAGTGCCTTTTATGAACCCCTTGTCTTTCTTCCTGATGGTAGATCAGGGCTGAAGAATAGTGGTAATGGACACTTGAGTTATACATGAATACTTCACCAAATGTCCCTCAATGGACCTGGGGTCCACATGGTCTGTTTCCTATGGGCACAGAGCTACACCATTACAGTAAATGTTTCAACTTGATTACTTACAACCCAAAGGCTTAAAATGCTTTGTCACATGTGTAGCCCACATGCATATCTCTAAGGCAGACTATTTTGCACGTATGGTCAGGGGAGGAATGCTATTTATTTAAGCTGTAAAGGGAAAAGCAGCCATGGGACAGTCACCTACTTGTTTAAGGGGGGATGCACCTTGGGAAACTCATACTGATGACTAATAAAACAAAAAAAATGGTGTGGGATCCCGTTGTGCTGCCCCACTCTTACCAATCTTTTGGATTCCCGGAGTTTTTGCTGAAAACGACCCAACTGACTACTCTTAGCAGACAAGTGGAAAAAGCATCTTTGCAAAGCGTGTTGCTCATCACCCAGAAGGAAAGTATGATAACAGCAGTCAAAAGCTAAAGACCAGTACTGTTGTAAGATAGCCTTCAGCCCTGCTTGATGCCGTGGCCACGGAGCAGCCGCGCTTGCCAGTAATGAGGGTGCAGCAGGAGGGCAGCTGCACAGGGTTGGAGGCAGCTTCCTACGGCTCCTCCGGGGATGGCATGACCCTCCACATGCACTGTGGCATCAGGCGGTAATTGTCCCTTGCTATCTGGCACAACGAGAGCAGAAAGCCACTGAGCACAAGCTGAACGAGCAGTGTGAAATGTCATTATTTCTTTCCTTTTTGGAGTGCCCCAAGCAGTGTGGACTCGAAGTCATTTAGCTCTTCACCCAGCAAAACATCTTAAGTGTGCATTTAACTATAAGCAAGTAAATAATCCCACTGGAGTCACTTAGGGCACTGTGACTAAATTTTGTGCTGGAGCAGGGCCTGAGCTTGCAGCTGGTTGGAAAGTCCTGTGCAGTCCCTACTTAAGCGACTGGCAATGTGAGCCAAAGGACCTGTGGTCTTTGGGGTTTGGGCTCCTGAATATGCTAATCCTTGCAGCTTTTCTTAAGTTTAAGTATTTTAACTAAATTGCTAATGACTTAGGGATTCATGCCAAAATCACTGATGTAGAGATACAGTGCACAGCATGAAATTGTTGTTATTTTCCCCCTCTACCTGTTTATTCCTACAGCAACAACATTGCTGTTGCAAAACGAGTGCCCTTCAGCACTGCCTGAGTTCCCTCGTGTCTAGAGCTGATTTTCCTGATGGTGAGAGGTGAAGCCCCAGTGAGCACCTCTGAGTCACTCATTAGACAGCAGGCTCAGGCTGTGGCACCACTCATGTCCATCCCCCTGGTTTTAAGGGTGGAACTGGCAGCCTATTAGGTTGAGCCGGTGGTGGTTGGGTGCCTCTCCTGCCCTTTCATACCAGAGCAACCTCTTCCTGCCTGCCACTCAGACTGACTCAAGCTGTTTCTCGAGCAATTCATTCATTATAAAGTAATGAGTTTACCTACTTAAAGAGAAATATGGTACTCTAAAGAAAGAGGAGGGAATTGCTAACAACAGCGGAAAAGATGACTAAAGTTCTAGGAAGATACAGTGGGGATATCTGTCTTCTGTTCCACACCTGGAAAAACAAAACAATACATCATTCTAAAATAATTAAAAACTAGGTGCAGATGATCTTTATAGACTATTTACAGAACATTGTGCTTTTGAAACATGTTTGGGAGTATATCCCACTAACATAATTGCAACTGGCAAGTTTTACTTTTAACTTAGAATCTTTCAGATGCAATATTCTGACCTTCATGCTTTATATTTTTATTCTTTACTTTTACCTTCCTATGCTGCTTTTCTTCCTTTTAAGGAAACAGAAATTAAAAACAAAACAAAAAATCCTAAAATCTGTAAAGATTTTTTTTTTTTTGTAATTGGAAAAAAGAATAGCAACAAATCCCTTTTAAATGCAGCTGTAAGTGGAAGCATGTCAGCCAGGTCTGGTTTCAGTTTGGGTTGAAAGTGTTCTACAGACCAGATCAGAAAGATGAGATTTCAACATAAAAATGTTGCTTTAAGAATGAAAAAAGACCAGAAGAACTGTTCAGATGCTAGGATCTCCCTTGAAGTATTATGCCTAGCAAATAGGAAAATGATTAAAAAAAAAAAAAAAAAAAAAGACAATTGCAATGCCTGTTTTTCAAGGGAAGAAGGAAAGGAGTCATACAGACTTGTAACTCAAGGAGGAGCTGTAAAAGTCCTGCCCCAGGTCCTGTAAATGCAGTACTGGAGATACCTGGTTGTGGGACCATGGCTAGTGTGATGAGGACTGTCAAAGGTTGGCCCTGGTTGAGGTGAAGCACTGTTTAAAATAACAGGAGTGGCTAAGACCCTGGAGCAGACTTTTAGGGCATGACCATTGGGCAGCCTTTTAGGAACCGTCTGGTGTTTTGCTGGCCTGTAATATGCTTCCTTCTGTTTACTGACAGGCCCGTTGCTGGCCCTGCTCCTCTTTCTTTCCCTGTTCGATTTAGTCAGCTAGAGTGTAGTTCACCACTCCAATTGTATTGATTCTTAGAACAGATTTCACCAGGACCTAAAAAAGGAAGCATTAACTGCTCCCCTCTTATTCTTTGACTGATGCTTTCTTTTAAGCTACATGACAGTGTGATGGATGTACTTCGTTAACTTTGTGCAAAATCATTAATGCCACCCTTACTGGTTGGCTACCCAGGTATTGGCTAAATAGCCATCGTGCATTTGTTACCTGAGAGGCTGCAATACTGTATAAGCAGACCATTAATTTTCTTCTAGGGTTGGTTCTGCAGGGCTGGTATGAAATGCACAGCTAAGGAAAGAAAAAAACTAGCATACCCACCCTGTAGCAGTTCAGGTTTTTCCTGGTTTAGCCTTAGATTAAAGCTGCAAATTGACAAAAGTATGCTTGGAAAAGCTGCAATAAGTGATTAAGAAAGGAGATGTCTTTCACTCTTTTTCCCCAGTTTTCTTAGGGGCTATAATGCCCCTAATTGGTGCATAACCACCTCCAACCTCCCCAGTCTTCTTGGCCCCTCATCTAAAGGCCTGAGGTCAATGGACAGCTTATGTGAGTGCTAACCAAAAGGACACCATCTAGTCTGATCCCTGATGTACCCACTGAATTTCACCTTCATCCCTCCAATCCCAGTTGCATTTTGACATTTGACAAGTGCACAGTTTAATATTCAACCAAAGTGTATCATCCCCAGATGACCGAGAGCCCATCCCAGTTTAAAACTTTGCTCTCTAGAGTCCACTGCTGGTCTCCATAGATTTATCGTCATTGTGGTAAAGAATGCCTTTTTACTTACCTGAATTTAGTCTTGCTAGGTTACAAAGGCTTTTAGTACTGTGGTTTTCACTGTGAAGATCTTTATATTTTAGGCAAGACAATTCTTTGCTGTTTTGATAAACTAAACAATTAGAGTTCTCTAAGGTTTTCTTTGTAAGATATCTTCTGCAATCTTCAAAATACATTAGTGAATCCTTTTTTTGTACCTTATTTCATTTCTCAACATAATTTTAGTAGTATGGAAAACAAAATATTACATAGTATTACAACCAGCCCTAAAAATACCTGGGCAAAGGTATTATCTGTTCCTTGCTTCTCTCCCTTTCCTCACCTGTTGATATAGTTAAGACAGTAAACTGGCTTCATCACAGTGGGAGCTCCTTTACTCTGATACCTAAAAATCTTTCCAGACTTAGCACAGATAGGGATCATCTATTTTGTGTCTTATTATGTAGAAATTGTGTCCAGATCCAACTTGGTTTTTGTATTCATTTATTTTATCCAATTGCATTATTATCTGGTAGTTTATTTATTGGTCTATCTTCTTCTGTCTGCTTTCAAACGGATGATTTTAGAGTTGTTTCAGCTCTTTTTTGCAGCAACTACTGCTGATCTGATGAATATCCGGCAAAAGTCCTCTGTTTCATGAGGATTTCTCACTGGCAGCTTTGTGAGTGATGCCAGTTACAGGCATAAATCCATGCAACCAGTATGCCACCGGTAGTGTTTAATAAAGTCGTAAAGCCCAAAGCCTTGTGGTTTGGTTTCAACTGCCTGGCATTTGCATGGTGTCCCATGGTCTGAGGAACAGGGTATGTTCCAAAATTTGGACAACGTTCCTGGCTGTACCATAAACCTCATGCTTGTGAAAGTTGTTAGATGAGGAACAGCTCTGCTTCGTAAAAGGCTTAACAGAAGCTTGAAACAGCAGTGTGAGCTTTGAGTTAATTAGACCCATTACTGGTTACCGAGCTACAGCAGTGCAGGCTTCTGTCCAGGACCCTCAAAAATACCTCTGTAGATAATGTATGACTAATGCTGTGTTGCTTGAGGCTGTACATTAGTACATACTGGGGATAGGTTGTTTAATTTAAGATCGGGTATGTTTTCATGGGTCCAGGACCTTTGGGCTGTAGCATACTCTGGCTCAGTGTAATCAAGGGTATCTATTTAGAGGATGCAACTCTTAGAGTTGTTTCATCAAAAACCCCTCAAGGTGTGTCAAGTCCTTTCTGTCCCTGTCATGAGCAAAGGAAAAAAAATCACAAATAAAACCAACTTCATCCAAGTACTTCATTATTCCTGAAAGAATTGTAGAGAAAATACTTATGCAATTGTAAGCTTAACCCTGTTCACATGCTTAATAATCACATCATCGGCTTGTATATAAGGAGACATTTAAACACAGATTTACAGCTCATTTGAGCAGAGCCCATTCTGGCAACTGAAGAGCTTGGCTGAAAAAATGTTTGGTCATATCAAGACAAACAACTGGATTCTGTTCTCAGACCTGCTGGTGTAAATTCCCTGTGCTCTGGTTAATGGACCTTATACCAGCGTTTCTTGGATAAATTCTGGTTCTTCGTGTCTGCTGCACAAGAGATAGCATAGACATTAACTGTGTGGTGGGAGAGGATTTTCCCTCAACTTTTAAAACTTCATTTTAACTTTTTTACTCTTGTAGTAAAAGTGATCTGAAAATTTAGAAGAGAGAAGTGTTTCTGTACCCCTAAATTGAACTTGGTTGTTGTGTATTTGGTTGCTAACTGTTAAGCTTCTGTGGCTTCAGTAGATGTCTTCATCCTGAGCACTAGCCTAGGAAACTTAGGGTATTGTTTTAAGTAAGAGCAGATTCAAAGCAAGTTCTTCATTTGCTTTCTGTACCTAACAGGTATGCACAAACAGGGATCCTGAGCCTAGACCTTCTTCAGGAATGAACAGTGCAGTTAGGAACCACCCTTGTAAATACAGGATTGAAGGAAGAATGAATATATCTCAGGTAATCCTGTTTTCACATTGGAGTGGTACAAGGCAGGCCCTTTTGTACAGGATAGACACCAGCTTTGTTTCTCATGGGTCTATAACATTCTTATCTACAGTGTTATTTAGGAATTCATAAAATCAGGCCAATTCCTGTGAGTGGAAGATACAAATGGGACACTTATTGTTAGACATTGACATCTGGAAATTTGGGGCTATAGTTTACACAGTGCCCTGCAGTCATTTTGCATTTGTTTTTCTGTCCACTTCTTGGCTCTCCTTTTTTTTTGGTGTCTTTGTGTTGCTGCCTTCTGCCTTCCGGTGTATCTCTACTGAGGTACCTGTGTGTTCAGCCCCTGGCAGCTCCTGACTCTTAGTGCTTCAAAGGAATTGAATTCCCTTAATTTTATTTCACCAAGTCTCTCAGAGGCTGACAGCTGACACACACAGTGAGGAAAAATAGCATGAACCTTAATAGGAGTGTGAACATGTCATTGCTTGCAGAGAGCAATATTGCCTTTGTTTTGCTTAAAAAAAAAAAGTTATTTGTAAATACAAAATATAGGGGTTCTTCACATAACAGATGCAGTAAATTGCTGTACTGCCTCACTAGCAAGCTTTTTTTGTTTTGCTTCTTCCTTTGTCCCTCCCTTGTGTTCCTTAAAAATGCTCAGATTCCATCATTTATATGACATGTAGTATACCATATGTGAGACAAGTACCAGAATTGCAAGATCTGTGTGATGCTGCAAGTGTAGTCAAAAGGGTTCTAATTTTACACCATTTTTTCACATTGTACTTCGTTTTTTTATAAATTGTCACTTCTGCAGAATCCTAACATCTCTCGTACAAGTTTCCCAGTGGAGTGTTTCCTGCCAATGCTAGTTAGTGTCTTTGAAATGAGTTTTTATTGCTAGTTTTTATCATGTCATCTTTCTGCCTATGTGGATGTCCATTGGCAAGTCAAGGATGTCATACCACTTGGTACTACTGTGTGGCTCTGCAACATTATGAAGCCCTAACATGAACCTTCTACTTCTAATGTCAGCAAGAAGATCAGCTGTTAATGGTGAGCATGCGGATCCTGTTTCAAGAGTCTGCTACAGCCTTTGTCCCCTTTTCTTGTCAATCTCTAACCCTTCCCTTTCTAACAGGGATTTTTGGGGTTGGGACTTTGTTAAAAAGTCACTTTATAGCAAGTTTTGCTCACTGTGGGATAACATAAGGAGATGATACTATATCAGTGCTGTGTACTTGGCACTGCTTTTCCACCTACACATTTGGTATTGTTGTCAGTCTTAATAAAAATTCTGAATGATCCAGGCTGCTCAGCTACTGAACCTCAGAGATCAGCATGAATGCCTACTGGGGAGAGCAGTCCAGGTCTTTTAATCAAAAGAAGCAGCAGCTGCACTTACTGGGAGCACTCCAATATGTAGTCCGGGCTACCTTTATGATAGATAGTAAGGATTTATTTATCCATACTAAGTTAGTGATCTCATTTTTTATTCATCCAAATGAAAAAGGAATTTATTGCTTTCCATAGCAAAATCTACTATCACATCTATCATGTTACACATCAAGAAAAAGTTTTTGTGTTCCAGTTATTGACAAAGAAGAGAAAACTATTGTACGGGTGTTCTTGAGTTGCTCATTTAACTCATCTCAGCCTATTCTGGAGTGTAGTTGAAAAGTACATGAGATTTTCTTTAATTAAATTTTACTACTTTTTATTAAGAAATAAAAATCATATAGAGAGATGCAAGGTAATGTTCTCATCTTATTGAATAGTTTGTTCCTGTTGGCAAAAATTATACAACTGCATTAGTGTAGAATATGCATTTATGCCCAAGATAGGAAAATGTTAGAATCTGTAGACAAAACCTTAGAGCAAAACATCCAGAAGAAATCTGAACTGAGATTTTTTTGTTGTTCTTTAGGTTTCTCTCTACTGATTGTAAATTGTGATATCAAGATAAGCCCTGGGTATTTCCCCCCCCCCTAAAGAGTGGTTCTGTCCAGGCATTAGAAGTATGTATTTTTTTGATATAGGAATTGAAATCTCCAGTAAACTTCCATTTTTGAGATTATGGGGGTCTTATCTTGGTGTTTTACTTGCCTTTGAGCATCACTGCTCTTGAAAAGATATATTTCGGTGGACAGCTCTACAGCTTGAAATATTTCATCTGCTTTTATCTCAAGCATTCGTGGTAATTATTGCTTTATATTACTATGGTATTATTTGGCTATTTATCATTTCATGTGCAAGACATTTTTGTAACTGGGCCTCATACTGAAACAGAACTGAAACAACCTGACTTCAAAAAAAAAAAATATTTCTCAGTCATGTACGTATAGGACCCTTCAGGAATGTATTGCAATATTTTTCCCCTGATGTCAAGTTCTCAGTGAGCTATGTAAATATATACCATTTCTTTGAGAAATGGAAGCCTATAGATCTCATGTTAAGAAAAATACTTTCTTTCATGTAGCCAAAAAACATTTTTACTTTTAATTTTTGATAGAACCTAGTGGCTGAAATCAGAACTGGCCTCTTGTGTGCTACAATACATAAGCATATTATAAAGTGATGGATTTTGCTTTAAAGAATTAGCAGTACTGAGAGGAAGATGTGAATCTCAGTTAATCTCAGATGTAGGGAGAAGTGCTATTTTAAAGGTTTCTGAACCATTTCAGCTTTTAGCACCCCTGTATTACCTGTCTTATCAGTGATGAATTGTTAGCACTTCATACCTTTGCAAAAGGACTTACAGATTTAGCCTTATTCATTTGTATTTTCAGAATGATGGATTATGATATGAGTCCTTCAATGTTTGGTGCTAAAACAAACACTGAATCAAACCCTTCTTTTTAATAGAGATACACCAAAACTAACCACGAAAGAGCTACGTAAAGCATTGGATTAGTGAATTAGGAGACTAATTCACTGTTTAATTCTTTGGAGTTATGCCTCTTATATGGAAAAAGCTCACTGACTGCAGGGGAACAGAATTACTTGTGGGTGAAAAATGCTGTGAGTAGGCTTACTTTGCTCATATGTGTGTTCAGATGAATTGCCTTCTCAAATGTAGGAGGAATTCATACGTGTGGTCCCCCAAAAGAGCAGCACTCTGAGCATTCTTGATTGCAAACTAAAATTGCTGACATTGATTTAAAATACAAACTTTTCCTGAACGGTATGAAAACTGGACAATACCACATGATAAATAAATCATTAGATTACGCTGTGAAAAGTATTTATAATTAACTTCTGAGATGCTGCCAGCTTTGGGCTAATTGGACAGTATTACTTCTCCATTAAATAGACAGATGGATGACACACTTCATAAAACACCGATTCTTATTGGCAGTAGTTGGTGTATCAATCAATATTTGCCCAGTTGAGAGTAGAATTTTAAATATCAATGCACAGTTCAGCAGTGTAAACATCTGTACCATAGTCCTGATGACAAAAATGTTTTGTTATAAACTGCATTTTCTAGAATTAAATCCATAAATATTCCCTTAAAAGTGTCATTTTACATGTCTGTAAATCAGTGCAAAAGAGGAATATAAAATAACTTAGCTACCAATGATGATTTTTTTCATCTTAGCTGACAATGTTGGGCAAAACTTATGTGTTAAACTTCTGCTGAACCAAAGCATTAGCAGGAAGGTGTGTGTAATCCTGATCCCTAGTGACTGGAGATGCTAGTATTCACAGAACTCTTGTTCTGGCAGGTAGAGTGTATTAAAATGTTGTGTATCAAACCTTGTGTAGTGGATCTCAAAACTGACTCTAATTTCTAGTGTTATTGGTAACAAGCCATATTTCTCATATTTCTCAAACGGAAAAATACAGAATGGTAGGAACAGTCACAACTTCCTGTTAAGTATTTTACAAGGAAAACTGTCAGAAAGAGATGTCAGGTATTTCAGAGCAGGTGTCTGCAGCCAAAAAGTAACAGAAAAAGTAGAAGAAAAACAGGGTGATATATACCCATTATACGCCTTTCTAAGCATAAAGAAATAAAAATGAGCTTTTAAGCTGAATGAAGCATTAATATGATAGACTAGGTGTTTGTTCACTGTTAGTAACATCCGCAACCTTTAGTAAATATGGGACAAATAATAAGAGAGATAACAAAAACCATACTCTAAAAACATACAAGAAGTCAACATAGAACATCGTGATCTAGTGATATATTTTCTGTTCCCTATGTGAATTCTTTTAAAATTATTTCAGTTTCCATCATTACTGACATTTGTGAGAACAATCTCAGACATCACCATTGTTTGGGTGAGAATCACCTGAAGAGAAGGCTAAATTGAACCATATGCATGCAAGGAATCCTCTAATTAAAGCCCAGGCAAAACTTAAGTGACACCTAGAATGACCTGCTGAGGGTTGAGGCTTGAATTTTGTGGCTAGGGAATAGGAGTTACATTGCCTTGGAATTATTTATGATAGGTTAAATGATAAGATGTTAACAGCAGCTATTGTACTACATATTATTGTTGTGAATCAGAATTGCATTATTTCTCTTTAAAAATGTTTTTTTTTTTTTTTTTTGTAAACTTTTAAGGTTAAAATGATACTTGGGTATCAGAAACTTGTTGGATTTTATATTAGGTGCTCAGTTAGTGGAACACTTTATTTATTCTGTGTATCAGAGGTTATGTTTAGACATTAAGAAAATAACTATTTTTTAATGGAAAACTCTAGTGAGTTATTGAGACCTGAGTATAAGGGAACTTTGAAAAGCATATAGTGAGGTCTCTTCCATTTCTCACCCTGTGCATCTCCTTCATACAGAAAGCAATGAACCTCTACATGGGGAGATAATGGCCATTAATAATGGCCTCTCAGCAGGACCATATTTTTATATAACTGAGATGAACTGGGGTCAGAATCACTGGTAATCAGCACTGAAAAGGAAAGACATCATTATGAGAAATAAGGTCAAATCACTTAGTGAACTGCATTGAAAAAAATCAGCTATTGGAACCAGAATGTACTGTCTTTTTTTTTTTTTTTTTTTTTTTTTTTTGCATCCTGATCATGAAAAGGCAGAAAATAAACTTTCCATCTTCCAGGGAGTCCTAAGTGATTTTGTATTTCTTTTGTTTGTTTCCAGATGTGTATAAATATTGAGATTCAGATTTTTTCTTTTCTCTGAAGATGAATTCTCAGGCAAATACTACAAGAAAAAATATCTACCTTATTTAATATATGAATATACGGATATTATTATTATTTTTTTTTAAAATCAGTTGTAGAGATATCCTTTTCACGTTTGAGTTTGGGACCTAGGCAGGCTTGGCAAATCAAGCCACGTTCAAATTCAGAACTGTTCATGGATGCATAAACGTCTATTGTGGAGTTTGTATGTTTGATAGGTCATAGAATCAGAACAGGACCATTTTACAGAATATCCAACATTGTATGGACATGCAGTCTTTTCTGTGTCCCATTACAGTTCCTTTATGACAGAAGAAAGTATCTGAAGTGTTTGAATTACGCCAAGTCCCTGCAGATGCTGTCTTATGGCGTATAGGAGTTGCGGGAGAATCCAAATTGTCATTTGATAAGAGAAATCCTTCCTTGACTGATGGTGTTTCTTCTCCTATCAATGACTGCTGTGGAGGCAGAGTTGGGCAATGCTCTTGGAATGCCCAAGATTACGGAATCGCTTGAAGGAAAGTACACATAACAACCTGTGCAGAGTGAGATTATATTTTCTTTCATAATAGAGTTGCCTTTTGGGCCTTTAGCAGAGAAACATGCTGTTGGCCAGATTGAGTAAACATATCATCATGGAGCTCAGAAGATGCAAAACAGGTACATTACTTCTTTGTGTGCTGTGTTAGAAGCTAAATGCCAAAGATTTATTTTTACTTTTATTTTTTCTGGATCTAGTATGCAGAGTTAAACTGTTGAAAGTACCACAGAAAACATGTGGCATGGCCCTTTTTGAGGGCTATATAACAACCTAATTCTGAATTGCAGAGAAATACTATTTCTTGCAAGGGATTTGCAACCTGCTACCCTCCATTGTACCATAGTGAACTTTGCAAACAGCTTCACTGGTTGGAGATAATCAAAGCTTTCTGCTGTTGGTACTCCTCATAACATTTTGTCATAACTTTTCTGGTGGAAGGAAAGATGTTGGCATTTTCAAATAGTTTTCAAAGAAAGTAGAGACTGATAGAGCTAATTAGACTGGCTTTTTTCTTGAAGGCAGGGAGCATGCTCAGAGGCCCTGTCTCTTCCCTGGGAAGCCTGTAATGACTAGAGTGTAGTGCCAGAATGTCACTTGAAAAAGGTGTTTCTCAGTTTTTCCCCAAATAGTTGAATATTCTAACCACTTGATTATTGGGTGAGAGGGGAGCATAATTTTCTGAAGCAGAAGCTGAACAATTGGGCAACAAGACTTTACAGCATTGTAAGAAAAGGCAAGCAGAGAAAAAGTATGGTGAAAGACTTGACAGGAGCAAAGTTATGTGCTGATATGTCTCCAGGGTGAGATGAGAAATTTTTCAAATGCTTGTAGCACCTGATTGTTGACACAGACACTCAAAAAAAAATCTTTAAGCACAAATTCTTCCTCTAGTGAGTCTTTATATATTTCTTTGCTAGAATCAGGAATATTTTGTGTGTATGGGATTTACAGCATTTCCTTTTTGGCAGGCTTTAATAACTGCCTCTTCCATACCCATAGGAAACATCAAGAAGTATTTATTACAATCTAGGAAGTGCTGAGGTCTGTGACTGTGAGTCTGAAACATTTGTATTTATTACCATTTATCTAGCCACAATATTAATGCTAAAGTACAGAGTAACCATGAAGTTGCAGAATAAGAAGGCACTGGAGTCCCTGAGATCAATTTACTCAATCAAGCAGAATACAGGGCAAAGGGACACTATGATTCCTGACCGGCAATTTAATCCCAATTTTAAGGGAAGCGGTAGGTATCAATGGGTGCCTAGCCCATGTGTAAAGAAAGGAATTTGTCCCTGGGTAGCAATTAAATTTGTTTTGATAGACCAAACATTGCAGCTTGTGAAATCCAGTCTTTGCAATCCACTTGCAAATTTTAATTTCATTACTGGGTAAAAATATTTTTCAGTGTTATCTAGCAACAGAAAACAACACAAGCTTCTTCCATAAAAATTAAATGTGACCTTTCAGTTTTCAAGTATAACTATTTATAATTCATAAATACAACTTGTAATTAACTACTTAAGCTGCAAAGTAAGTAATTACCTAATGCAAGAAATGAATAAAGAAACAACTGTAGAAAGAAATGAGATATATTAACTGACTGTGAATATGTTTAAGATGGAAATTGAATGAATGCTTTTCTTATTGTGGGCAGAATGTCATTCTGGACCAGATTCCCAACAGGATTTGCAGGGGCAGCCAAACTACAATTATTTTAAGAGCTTGCCAGGACTATGACTCAAATCAAATAACTTGGCTGCCTGAAATAGCAGAGGTCTCTTATCTGTTACAGGTCCTTGTCAAGCCTTTAACCTATGTATTTTGTTTCTTCTCACAAGATCTTTACACCAGTACATGAATAGATGAATAATACAGAATTACACATGCAAATAGAGCATTTAGACTGGACTTTACTGACTCAGTTTCTGTACAAAACTTATTAGTGTCATATTGCATTCAAAGTATCAAATACCATCTTTTTGTATAGAACAATACCTATTTAGTCAGATCCATTCTTCATGTATTGTGCTGTATTTTCTTTTTTCTAACTACATCTGAAAAGAATAAATCCTTTCCTTTTGTTCTCCCATGCACAAAGCTTTCAAAAATAGAAGGAAGGAAGGAAGAAAAGTGCCATCAGAAAATGAAATAGAGTTCACCTTCAAAGTACTGCATGTGACTGGAAATAAGATAATTCCATTTCATGGAATGATATGTTTTCAATGCTTTTTCTATCTTCAGATTTACTGCCATGTCAGAAAAGTAACTTGAAATCTACAGGAAAGAAAAGGAAGTAAGATATTTGTAGTCCTTTCATGAATGTAATATTACCAAATACCTTGTGTCTCTAGTTCTTTGGTTCGTTGGACAGAGATTTTCTTTGACCTTTAGCCTTCTGAGTTTCAGAAAGCCTAAATTAGCAAAAAGCACTCCTCTAACCACACAAATACAAATGCTACCAGTTTAGATGAGCTCCTTGGTTTTTAAATCCAACTGGCCCAACACAGCCTGCATTTTTGTGAAATACAAATACACAGTTTTAAATATCATAGGTCCCTTCCTGCCCAAGGCATTCTTAGAGATCATGTAGTTCCAAACCCCTGCCATGGGCAGAGACACTTTCCATTCGAACTGATGGGGTTGCTCAGGGCAACCCACCTCCCCTGCCCTGCTGGCCACTACTCTGTTGATGCAGCTCAGGATGCAGTTGGCCTTCTGGGCTGCAAGCACACACTGCTGGGTCATGTTGAGCTTTTCTTCCACCAGAACCTCAAGCCCTTCTCTGCAGGGCTGCTGTTAACGAGTTGTTCTCCCAGTCCGGGAGTCTTGTCTGGGGTTGCCCTGACCCAGGTGCAGCACCTTGCACGTGAACTTGTTGAACCTCATTTGGTTCATTTGGGACCACTTCTCAAGCTTGTCCAGGTCCCTTTGGATGACACCGCTTCCTTCTGTTGTATCGACTGCACCATTCAGCCTGGTGTCATATGTACTTATAATATGTAATAATAATACTATAATAATATGTAATATGCTTTATACAATAAGCATAATATATATTGTACCAATTTTGAAATACTCTGTGCTAGACAAAAAATAAAAGAGAAATCCTCTTTCATTTTTAGTTCCATGGAGTTCAGTGAACTAACTTTATTTAGGAAATGGAGAGAACAGTGTTATCCATTCCACTTGACATCTTTCAGACTGCAATTAGAGAACAGAGAGCCATTCTGAAACCCAATTTTAAGACACGCTTGCCCCACATCCTGCCCGAACTTATACTAAACATAATGTGTTTTGCAAGACCTGAAAAGATAAAGTGCAAAAAGGTCCAGTTTGAAAATCTGCTATGTAACTTCAAAAGGACTATTCAATCTGCAGATATATCTAAAGATGTAATTCAGGCTTGAATGAAACTTTCACTGATTGCACAGAAAACCCAGTGAGTTCCCTGGTAACTGAATCCATAGAACAAATGCATTTCCTACTTCCAGTGTCTCCCATCCTAAATAAGTCTAGTAGGTTAAAGATTCAAGTTGAATCATTCAAATAGCTTGAAGAGAGTTTCTGCAGTTTGCTGAAACTTCAGGCACTGAATCTGGTGAAAGGTGCTTGAGGCTTTTAACTTTTATAGGGACCTGATTACCTTTGTGGATGTGACAAGTCAGCAAAGTTTACATAACAAAGTATTTTCTTCATTGCTAGTTCTCTTTCATTCCTTTGGTTGCAGCTACAAACCCAGCAGTCTGTTACTAATGGACTTGGCTCTTCACTAGAGTAAAATGTTCCTAAGAGCAAGGCTGGTAGTGCAGCAAAGATGTTGGTGGTTTGAGAGTGAGTCTGAAATACAGTGTGGTTCACACGCACCCAGTACGGTGCTGGTCACAAGAATATTGTAGCTGGTTTAACATGGTATTTCTGACTCTAATAATCCATCTTTTCAGTCTGTGGAGAGGACTGCTCTATCAGCAAATTGTGGTAGCTAGAAAGACTGATTTTGCAGTGAGAAATTTGTCTTTCTGTAGAAGGCCAGCAGGGAGTGCATTTCATCCAGAGTACTCTGAGGACTTAATTTTTAGGCTTAAATTATACAAAGACTTTGAACAAGACATCTGCACTGGGCTATAGGAATTCACATAGATTTCAAAAGCACCAGGAACGTCTTTAAAAATAGTCCCCCCAAATTGTAAGGGTGATGCTAATGTTATGAAATACTTACACATTAACATTTCCTTGAGGATAATGAAACATTTTCCTTCTATAAAGAAAAAAAAAATATTCTACATTTGAAGTGACTGAGTTGTTCTTCACTGAGTCACAAACTTGAGTTAACATCAGCTTTGTAATTATATCTCAGTATGCTATGCTCCTCAGTGGTTGAACTAATATGATATGTGAATTTAAGAAACTCATGTTATGAACTAATAAAATACAAATAAGATTGTATGTTACCCTCTGTTTAATAAATGAAGGAAAGAAGGCATATACTAGCTGATTAGAAATATTATTCATATGCACAAATATATGTACATACATGCTATAGCTGATCTGTATCATACATTGTCTAAGTGCATTTTCTGGCAATTTTATGATAGGATATTTCTACCAGAAACTATTATTAGCACACGTAATTAATACTGTAAAATATAGTAAACATATGCATTTTTGCCAGTCTTTGAAATCAGAGTTTGCTATGAGTTGCTGTTGTCCGTGATCTAGGAAGCATAATAATATACAGAAGGAATTTGGTATTTTGGGGAGTGTAGAGTTACAGCAGTCATTCAATAATTTTTTCTAATCCGCTTTTCTAATATAGTGCTTGTAGCTGGAGCAGTTGCAACTATTTGGAGTTGCACAGCTGCTCTTCTCAGTGCTCATACGCAAAAAAATAAAGTGGTGTTTGGATAAGGTACAACCAATGAGGCTCTATAAGTACAAAACTGTGAGAAAGGAGGAGATGTGGGTTCTCCTGTGTGACTAAGTACCTTCAGTAGGATTATTCTGATTTTTGACATGCAAGTTGTGTTGGCAAGGTGAGAAATACGGTGTACAACCAAACTGCACTTACCTCTGAATAAGGGAAAGTTCCCTTTGTTGGACTTTTTGGTTGTCTTCAGCTTGCGTGCATGTCTCTGTGGGACATAGTAAGGAGGTGGAGTGCATGGGGTAGAGAATGCCAGTGGGATATTGTGATCCCAAGTGGGGATGCTTGTAGTGCAGAAACCTGTTAGATGTTATGCTCTTTGTGGCAAATCTCCATGGTGGTTTTCTGCTGCTTCCAGATGCTTCAGCCAGGCACAGCTGCTCAGTACATTAAAGGTTACATAGCTATTGTCGTGTATGGGATCAAGAAGGTTGAGTGAAGGCAAGGTAATATTCTACAAACATTTTATAGAGCCCATGCCATGAGTAAGCCATTTGTGTTTATCTTGTATTCAAGGTGGTATCAGCAAAATTGTCTTGGGGCAAGAGGATTCTCTCTTGCTTGATTTGGGCTGTATTCTTAAACAGTGCAGCTGTGGTTGTCATAAAAATTAACAGACAGGTTTGGAGAGAAATTAGTTTCTGTAGGAGAGAACTGAATATGGAGGGGGGACCACTCACAGAGATGGTGACTAATACACCAAATTCAAATCAAGTTAATGCAATTATGGTATAATTTTTTAAAAAAGAGAAGTGATTCTTCACTCAGCAACAATGAACTGAGCAACAAAAACATTGATTTTTGGAAGCATGTTTTTCAAAGAAATGATTAAAACAGACAAACTTATAATTAGACTGAAGAGTTAGGAATTATAGTTGTCAGAGAGGAAAAAGTCAAGAGAAACAAACACCTTCAGGCTAGAGCGTGGAAATTTGGTGGATGCCTATTCTGAGCTCTTTCTGAATGTATAAGTACCTATTATTTTCCATAGTCAGAACTGAGAAGAATTAATGGTTTTACACTAGAGCATGGAAAAATTCACAAGACATCAAGACAAATTGTAATATAAGAGCAGTTGAAGTCACTATGTTTGAAGGCATTGCACATATCTAGGGCTAGAGGTAACAGCTGTTCTGGCATGTTTGGTTATGTTGTTGATAAAGGTCTCATTTTGATTATGCAAGTTTTAGTGCATTTGATGTGTAGAGAGACTGAGCTGCTCCTTCCGCTCTTGTTGAGTCATGCAGTGGTTTATAGCCTTGCCTTTCACCTAGATCTCTTCATCCACTTTATATTTCCCCTTCAGAAGAACACTGACTGAATTAATGTTCCCCCAAAATGCAGAGACTGGGTTTTGAGTGCTTCTAACATGGGCTATGTAAGGAGTAAGGGAAAGGCTGTTTTTTAATTATTATTTTATTTTTTATTTTTATTTCTTACTTATTTGATGATGATCTTATTTATTTTTTGATGTTATCATGGACAATGCCAAGGTATTTCAATAGCTGGTACACATATACTTAGGTGGTATTGTTTCATCATCAGTATTGTTTTGTATGGCTCAGAATGATTACTGGTCTCCTTAGATAGGGAATCTTCTGTTCCTTCAACAGAAATTGTCAGTGAGCAACAATCTGCTGACAAGCCTGTGAATGGAAGTTAGGCTGAATAGGAACTAGAGAAGGAAAAATAAGATATCTGTCCTTTGGTGATTCAAGTTTTTTTCTTTACCACATATTCTTGGGAGTTGTCCCTTCACATGTTTTTCAATTAACTGAAGCAAAGCAGTTTCCACTGTTTTCCTTGGGATTTCCCAGAGGGCAGTAGACCGTCACTGTGAGGGAATTGTTACAGTCTCAGGGGAAAAATCTGCTCTCAGCTGTACTAATGCAACACCTCATTAATTTGAGAGAAAGGGGTACCCACCTAGCTAAGCACCGGGTTGGTCTCCCAGCTTTTACTTTACTCTGTTTTCTTTTCTATAATTGATAAAGACTTTCTCACACCCCTGTAGCTAGTCCCTGTAGCTAGCAATTACTCATTCTGTTTTGCTGCCTTTATCTTCTTTATCTTTTTTTTTTTTTTTTTTTCCCTGCAAGTTTCAACTTGCCTTCTGTAGTCTTCATTGGTTCTCTTCCTGCGTCTCCATTAGATCTTTTAGCTGTCCTTACAGACTAAGGCATTTCACTTCTAATTGACTGCATTTTTCTGTGCCAGTGAGATTGTACCCTGTTATGCTTTAATTAATGTCTTGTAAAATTTTCCAAGCTGCATCAATACTCATAGATTTTGACTGTTTCTTCTTGTCATAACCACATAAGTTTTTACATCATTATTTTAATCAAATTTTCCATTTGAAATCTAATAGCTGTGTGAAGCTCTTTGGGACAACTCCATGAAGCACAAAATTCAAGTGGCTGCACTAGCTGTTCCTATAACTTGGGTTGGTTGTGAGCCCCATCATATTAGACACTCTGTATGGAGTGTTAACCCAGTCTGGGAATGAGTAAGAATGCTTAAGAGCAATTTTATTTGTTTTAATCAAATGAGCTTTTTATACTTCTAGATGAAAGTCTAAAAAATTTAATGCCTGTGGACTCCAAACCAACAAGGCAGAAAAGAAGAACTAGAAGTATCTCATTTTTAAACGTCATGTTTCTGAAGGGAATCTTGTGGCCTTTTTGGTTTTCGTTGTGATTTTTGGATGTTGGTAATCATCTTTGACCAACAGGCATGATGCTTTACACCCTCAACTTGAGACATGAATAACTCAAGAGAGCATGGGAGTTTAGGAACTAACAAAGGTAGCCTCTTGAACTGATGGTGCACTGAATTAAGTGAAATTACAGACCTTTGTGTGAGCAAGACCTGTATAGCATTCTAAGATTTAGACAGATCTTGCTCTGAGCCTATGCTTCCCTGCTTCTGAATAGTAAAGGGTATATAGACAAAGACTAAAGTGTTAAGCACAGTATAAATTCTAGTGATCTTATGATCTAAATGTTCTTATGGGAGACTGACAGTGCTTTTAAATCTGTTTCAGTACATACCACAATAATGCAAACTTATTGTCTGCCTGTCTTCAAGGCCAGGCACTTAAATGATCGATAGAGTTTACTGAGTGGGAAATTTTCATTTATAACATGAGTAGTGTGAATAAGGGAAGGAAAATTCAGGACTTCCTCACATCTTCAGATAAGAAAAAGTCATCTCACTGTATTATAGTACCCTCAGGGTCATTTTGAGTGTTAAAACTTTGATTTTTTGTTCTTAGGGTTGATTGACTTAGGCCCATTGGAAAGAAAGGAGAGAAAGAATCATCATTTTTCAATTTAAGCAGTTGACAATGCTCTACTCTTTTGTATGATTTGTATTATAAAGAGTCTCACAGGCTGAGATTAAAAAAATGATGAATCTTATTATTATTATTATTATTTTTTTTTTAAGGAGTATTTTAAATTTGCCTTTTTCATTATTGAGAAATAACTCTGGCTATTGAAGAGGTAATTTCATTACAAAGATGATCAAGGGGCTGGAGCACCTTTCCTATGAAGACAGGCTGAAATAGCTGAGGATGTTTAGCCTGGAGAAGAGAAGGCTCCAGAAAGTGTGGTGATAGGGTGAGGAGTAAAGGCTTTAGATGGAAAGAGGGGAGATTTAGATTAGATATAAGGAAGGAATTCTTTACTGTGAGGGTGGTGAGGCACTGGCACAGGCTTCCCAGAGACGCTGTGGACGCCCCATCCCTGGAGGTGTTCAAGGCCGGGCTGGATGGGGCTTTGGGCAGCCTGGTCTGGTGGGAGGTGTCCTTGCCCATGGCAGGGGGATTGGAACCAGGTGATCTTTAAGATCCATTCCAACCCAAACCATTCTATGGTTCTATGATTCTACAGTTCTATTTAAGAGTCGATAATGTATTTATTCCCTTTGATTTTACCCTTATGATAAGAAATTCAGAACGGGTTAACTAACCAACCCTTATAAATTCTGTTTGTTTTGCTTCAACTATATGTTACTACCTCTAGAAAAAAGAGTTTTAAGAGTTATATGTAAGAGTTGAGTGCCCCTCAACTTAAGTAATATACATTAAATGAGTCTACCCACAAAGAAGAAGTCACAGGGAACACTTTGAAATGCATTGTTTAGAAAGTTTGCAAGCGTCTGGAACAATTTTGCAGCTTTGTAAGTCTTCAAGGTCATGCAAGAAAGCTTAAGGCTTAGGAAAGCTGGAAGGAACAGCTGCTGTTTCTGAAAACAGTAGAGGCAAACTTGAAACATGGTTTTATCAAAGCTTGACTGTTTCCCTATCACAGACAGTAGACACCACTAATCTCTTCCTTTTGTTTAAACAGATGCTATTTGCTTGGTGAGTAGCTGAATTTAAAAGGCGTAGAATTATTATACAAGGGGAGAAATCTTAACTGGAGGTTAGAAACAGAAGTTCAAGACAAGTTCAAGAAAGAATGTTATTTTTTGTAACATCTTCAAAGCTATGCCACGCATCTTTTCCTGAACCTTGGGAACTATGTATTATGGTATATTTTTAAGATCAGAAAGTTTCCTTTTTTAAAAAAGTAGTGAAGTGTAATGATATACAAGTAGATAATAGGTGAATCCTACAGATAGATTTTGTTTAAATGGGTGCATTTGATGTGAGTGAAAGAGGAGGAGGGATAACTGAGGGAATCACAAATTCTTCCTCTGTCTTTCATTGCAGTAACATTATGGGGTTCCATTTTGCCACTACAGATTCTTCTTGATTTAGCTAAGTCATGTTGATCAGCATTCCATGTCATGGAGGCAGACTTCTTGGCTCATTGACTAGCAAATCCAAGCTCAGTTGTTTTTCTTCATTTTATGAGGCTAGATTGGAAAGCTTTTCTTCCTACATGAAGACTGGCTGTCCTTGGGATGGCACTTGGGCACCACTCACAACCTTCTTGCAAATCAACCAAAGCATGTGAGCAGGAAGGAGAACAGCATGGAGTCTTGATTCAGCACAGTGCTTCATGGCATTTGTTTCATGGCTTTTGTGAAAAAAAAAAAAAATAAAAAATTGCTTTGTATTGAACTTGGAATGATTAATCAGCTCCCAGGAGCTGTGGGATAGCGTATCAATAGCTGTTGTCAGCAGTGACCTGGTCTGAACATTGGTTGCACATGGGTGCTTTCTTTTGGCACACGTAGCATGTGTGATATGAAGCTGTGGTTCTAATTTGATCAGTGCAGCTCAAGAATGTTTTAGTTACCAGGCCTGAGGAACAAAATTTCTTGCTAGAGCAGTGTTTTGCCTGTAACTAGCCTTTCTGATGTCTCAGTCCTAAATACAGCTGATGGTACCTTCCATGATATCATACCTCTTTATCATCATGCTGAGGCTTTCTTTTAGTAGGGGATCTTGGCACTGATTTCTGCAGCCCTTCCCCTCTGTCAAGACTTTATGCATTTATTTAGTTATAGCTGCCGAGATCACTAACAGAGGTGTCACCAGCAGTGACACTCCCATTTTAAAATCTGATTCCTTCTTAGTGTTTTGTTAATAGAATACAAAGAAAACCTACTCCCTCTGTTATTACATTTACTTTGTATTCTGAGCTTCACCAAGATGTATTCTCCTCAATTCCCACTTTCTTCTGCTCCTCCCATGCATAGACAGCTGTTAACACATTTCCAGAACAGAGATGTTTGTGATAAAGTTGGGAAAGTTTAGCAGCAGAAAGGCTGCGCATTTTAATTCTTGGATATGTTCTTGCTGTGAAAGTATTTCATCCCTGGCACAACTCCACCTGTACAGCAGAATGTTAATTTTTCCTTAACCGACTCTACCTTGGCCCAAGCTATGAATAGCTTAAACACCACCATGACCAAACCCACAAATCCCTTGTTGCTCTGCTTCTGTCATTTCCATGACAGAATTGGTATCAGCATGAGGGTGGGAGGGGAGAAGCATAATGCTTTTGAAGCAGTTTGTCTGCTGGAGATGATTTTTGAGAACTGTTTCAGTACCTCAGTCTGTCATGTTTATTGGGCTCTTCCTCAAGATCACAGTGAAAGCTTATTTTCAGCTCTTTCATTTTTAGGTGTGGAAGTCTTTCACTGTGATCTTTTGAATTTTTATTAACAATAGTGGTAATTAAATGCAAGCACTTATTGTTCCTTTTACAAAACGAAATTGAAGGAATAATTTATAGGAAAATAAAGTTGGTACTCAGACTTTTACTCTCCCCAGTTATCCTTTTTTTTTTTTAAATTGTACGATGTTTTTCTTTCTGATAAGGAACCTAAAACACTTCCTTCATGTATTATGCTTTCTCAAGGTTTATTAGATATTGTTTATTGTTTGCTGTTAGCGTTAGGTTGGAGGTTGGACTCGATGACCTTGAGGTCTCTTCCAACCTAGAAAATTCTGTGATTCTGTGATTCTGTGATTATTCAGCACAGTCCTTGGATAAAACCTTCGAGTTCATTTCCTTTTGTCTTTCTCCAAGGATAGGCTGTCATTTATGACTTCCATATCTCCTGCTGTTTACTGATAAAAAAAAATATTTTTGTGGTATGTTTTCACAATCAAGATCAGGTGTACTCCTCTAAAAGAAAATTGCATAAATATTTCTGTTTGTCAGCTTCTGAATTAACCCAAAGTGAAGCTCAGCAACAGGAGGTATTTGCCTCCATATTCCTTGATTTCCTTTCTCTATTTTGAGTTTTAATATGATGCAGTATTTTTTTTTATTTTTTTTTATTTTTATATTGCAATATAAAATCTACTTTAACAAAAAGAAACAAGGAGAGAGTGGGTTTATGTATCAATTTTCACTTAGTAAAGGTCGGAGTTCCCTCTGGTGTAGAGCTATGTATGTAATAATGCCATGAAATGAGAACCTGCTTTAGTTCACTGAAGTTACATCTTGATCCTGTTCTAATTTGCCCCATAACCTGTCTCTGATAACACTGTCATTTTAGACAGCTCTGCACAATCTGACTCTGCTTTAGGCATCCTCTCACTTCTGTGAGCTTTCATCTCCAGCTAGGCACTGCTTACCCGACTTGAATTTTTCCCTGCTCAGTTCCTGAGCATTTCTAGACTGCCAGGTTTTGTTGTTTCTAAACGATATAAGTGAATTTGCTATTATTGTAGCTAATACGACCCTTAGATGTTCATTAAATCACATTTAATCATTTGAATTGCTTAATTAAATTGCTGGTACTTAATACTTTGTACTACTTCACTTAAATTGCTGACTAGTCTATGAATGACTCCATATCTACCCGTAACTTATAGGGACAATAAAAGATTGCTGCCAAATCACTGGTACCTTTTCCATCTTAAAGGATCGTATCCTTTTCTACCCAATTTTACTTCTGTAGAGCTTCTGAAGTGTCTGAAATTCTAACAAACCTCAATGAAATGTGAGCAAAATAAACAATATTGTGTAATATTGTAAAGTAATAATATTAAAAACCACCTAATATTCAAATTCATAGTATGAAATAAAAGCTGATAATATTTCACTTTCATATTAAAAAGGTTATGAATCTCTGAGATCATCTGATTTCAACCCCAGTTCATCTTAAGGTTCACCCTAAGGTTTGATAAAGAGTTCACCCTAAGATTTAATTACTCAGTGCTGGACCTCCTTGGTTATTACAGGCTCCTGGAAGAAAATCTGTGTCTTAATTCCTGCAAAATGAACTCTCTGATCTGGATTTAGGGACACTACTCTCTGTTGTTATTCTTTGAACATGCAGATAGGGATTTCTGCGTATACCCCAGTCCTTTAGCTTTAAGGCTCACCTTTTTCATATAATTCAGTCCTATAATGCTTTGAGATGTGCCTCTGTCTTGGACTTTGTCATGTTTAGTTGCTTCTCTTGAGTTGGGATCTTCCAGTAAAAGACATGAAGAGGCTGGAGGACTTTAAGACCTGCCTAAGAACTACAAAAATGTGGTGAAGACTTGGAGCCATGGTGGGCAGAGGTGGAAATCTGCAGGTTTTGCTGGACTGGGTCTTACAGGTGATCCCCACCCGGCTGCACAGAGATATCTTTTAGACATGAGTATCTCTGGCTTTGGGGTATGTTATTTGCAAAAATAATGGCATACCTTGATGGCTTTTCCTCATAGAGTACACTAGCTCATGTGGTCAGTTCCTTTCTTGGCTTTTCTTACAAGCATAATTCTTACTCATTTGCTTTCCCCAGGAGCTTATTCACCTTCTGCTTATTTGGATGGTTGTTTTGACAGTCGTCCTGCTAAATTATGGATTTCCTTATTGTTTGTATATTAAAATGTTCCTGTGGTAGATGGGGTGTAATTTTCTGTACATGACTCATCTACTGACAACTCACTGAAGAGAAAACCTTCCCCCATCTGGTGATCCAGTCTGTATCTGACAGAAAAAAAATATCTGCCTCTTTTTATTGCCTCTCAAACTGTCAAATGGAAGAGCATTCTTGACACAGACAGAAAAGTAGTTTAGTAGTGGTAATGGTTCAGATGAGATGCAGAGGAGATCAGCTTTTTTCTAGTGTAAGGTGACTTATCCCAAAAGCTCGTATTTGAAGGATTATGTTAATCTTCAAACATGAACTTTAGAACTTGGATATGAAATAAATATTTACAGTATAATATTCATATGTCATGAACATGGCCATTTTGTTCAAATTGTGAAAACGTTCTGCAAAGAGCTATTAATGATACAGGCTAGCAAATGCAGAGATCTTAGCCTATTACTATGTTTTCCAGAAAAGTCTCTCTATAGGGGTGAGTTACTCTGCATTCATTTGTCGGGTTATCGTTTTGTCATTTTGCTTAAATAACATTTGTTTCAGATTTGGCCTCTGAGTTGTGATATAAACCACAGGCATTGTTTCAATTGCTGGCTTTCCATATACCCCCATCCCCCCCCCCCCATAACATTATCTTTGCTTTCTAATGTAACTAACCTCTCTTTTGCTTCAGGAATTATTTTTATTTATTAACTTGTTTTTTTTTAATCTGTCTGTTGTTGGTTTTCCCTGCACTGTTCCTTCGTATCTTTCTTTGCATTTCTGTGTCTTGGGCACTGATGTTCTCAGTAAAGGTTCCTAGGTCAAAGGACTTCCTTTAACAGGTGACAAAAGTTTTGTTATTGGAAGAGAATGCAAGCAAGCTGCATCATTTCTGTGCTTGCCTCTTCACTAAACTCTATCATTTCTGCTGAAGTTGGGTCTGATAAATGCTGAAATAATTGGTTTTAGGAGGGATGACTATCAATAGTCATTTATTAGTGATTTTTTTCTTTTAAATCAGGTGATATTCATAGTGATGGTAATATGATTTTAAGATTATGCCTTGATACAATTTCAATAGAATTAAGGCTTACATAGTGATATTCTTCAAAGACAGTGTTGAGCCAAAGCCTATTTAAATAAACGATGACAGTGTCTGACTTAAGCAGACTTCAAATCAGGACTAAATAGGGTGAAATTAATTATCAGAAGACAGGAATTCCTTTCATTTCACATTGTTCTTTATTTAATGATAATTTTTTTTTTTTTTTTTTTTTTTTTTTTTTGTGATGAACAAATTGCTGATTTCAGATGTCTCTTTCACTCTTCCTTTTAAGTGACCTGGTTCTACCTTGCAGATTCTGTGCCACATCTGCATTTCTTAGAATCAGTTTTTCAGCTGGGCTGACCCTCCCATCCAGGTCACATGTGCTTCTCCTAACAGCAGCTGATGTGAATATCAACTCCAAATGTCCTCATCTATGTCAGCATTTTTCTTCTTTTTCAGCCTTTTCACAGGGATGTTCTTTCAATATCTAATAGAGGTAACCAAGACACCAATTTATTTCCTTTAGAGAACTGAAACTAGTCTTTCTGAGCTGTCAGATTGCCAATTTTCTGTGTGAATGACTTTTTAAAGTCACTGAGATGCAGAGAGTAGATTCTTTCTGACCAATTTTTATATCTGTAAGGCAAAGTTAAGAACCTGGTAGATTCAGCAGTTACCAAATTAGACAATGTGTCTAAAAGAGGTGGTTGTAGTATAATGAAGACTAGTTTTACCCCCCCAAAAATAAAGAATAAAACATAATGCCAAGTCATTACTTAAAATTCTGACATCCTCCTTCATTATATAAGTAAAAAACAAACCAAAAAAACACTAACACAAAAGGGCACCTTTTCATGCCCAAGAAAGGTTTGTGAGAAGGAGAAATAATAAAATAACAAAACTTAAAAAACAAAAAACCCTTATCCTAGCTTTTCATTTGATCCTGCTCTTATTGGCAGTATTCAAAATAAGCAATGTTCATTACAGCTTTTGCTTCCCTTAGTATGTAATTTGCACATCATTTGCACAAAACATATACAACACCCAGTACCCCAGGTTGAAGCTAAGGCTGGTATTTTTAGAACTTTGAATAAGCCTACATGTTTATTCAACCCTCATATTAAGCAGTAATAATACATTTATATCAATGATGTAACTTTAATTTGGGCTCTACATACTTATTGGTCATCACAGAATACTGTAGCCTCTGCTAGAACCGCATACAGTCTTTGATCCTGCATTAAAAAAACAGAAGCAAGGATTTTTACTTACTAAAATATATGGAATTATTTATTTTGCAGGGACATCCATCATTTACAAAATACCTCATTTCACTCTTTGTAGTCTCTTATGTAGTCTTTTAGACACATTAGTCTGACAGCATTTCAAAGAGAAATAATCAGAATTACTAGCTACAAGGGAAGCATCCCGTCTTTATAACATACTCAAAGCAGGCTGTTCATTTTTAAGCAATTAATTTTCCAAGTTTTCATTTGTGAGTATCATTATCTTTCTTTGTGAGGAACACTTCACCATTTGGATTCCTTGAATCCAGCACATATAACCCTCATCCTTCCACATCAGCACCTGTGTTAATTTCACGTAAAATATTAGAAATACTCTGGATAACAACAAAACTTCACTTAAAATTTTTAAAGAATATACCATTTGAAATATAAAAAGAATATACCATTTGAAAAGGTAGCACTTGGAAGTAAGCAGTTAGAAAAAGCAGTCTGCACTAACATATCTCTCTTTAAGGCAAAGATTTCCCTTTAAGCTATTTGAAAATCTCGTTTACCAGGGTCTTTCATCCCCTTCTGCTTCCTTTTTTCTGGTACTAAGGCATTAGGAAATGGAATTCTTCATCAGATTTCTGGAGCTCTCTCTGTGAGTTCATGAATGTGAAGGCCAGAGAGGTTGTTATGACTGGTTAGTCTCACTTTGTGTCTATCAGTATGGCAACCTTTTTTTTTTTTTTCTTTTTTTTTTTTTCTTTTTCTTTTTTTTTTTTTTTCCCTGAATCATGCCACTAATTCCAGCTGAGCTACAGTTGACAATTTAGACTAACATCCAGTTATCAAATCTGAATGAAAAAATGAATCAAAGACTCAGCAAGTCTTTGGGTTAAGTAGTTCCTAAAATGGGTTACTGTCATGGAAAGAAGTGTGTGTTTATTTCTGTGTTTTAAAAGATTCAGTATCTTGTCTGTTTTCAACATCCAGTTTCTGTACCATGGTATTTGTTAGAGTGGTAGATTAGGGAGCTACCATTTTTTTTTTCTTCCCATGCTAGAATTACGTAATTTCAGTGTCTGTGCATCTTTTTTCTTTTTTTCTTTCTTTCTTTTTTTTTTTTTTTTTTTTTTTACCCTCACCTGAATCAGAAGAGCGTGATTTGGGTCTTGATGTACTCCTGTGGTGTGCTCTTCTTGCTGTACAAGAATGCCATCGTACTCCAGTTGACAGGCTGTTACGTTTTATCTTTGTCTTTCTTAAACTGATGAGATGCCCTTCCAGAGGCTCTGAAATTATTGACATAAAAAAAAAGTGTTTTCACAAGTGCTTCAGAAACTGATGAACTTAGATCATTTAGAAAGTTCATAGGTCTTGGGATTTGAGATCACTTCTGGAAAATCCTACACTGTGTTGTACTTGGCAGGGTAGGAAGGAAGTATACTGTGTCATTGCCATGGACGATGCATATTTGTACGCTGTCATTAAAAAAATAATCTGACAATTTGGGGCAGTGAAACATGACCTGTGTTTTTTTTCTCTGTTATAGGAGAAACTGTGTATCCAGTTGTTGCATGATTACATTTTAAAGCCTTTTATAGCTCACTAGTACTGAAAAGGATGTTAATAAGTCACTTGCTTCCTCCCTTCCCCACAGACAGGATCAAACACACCTAAACTATTCCTGACAGATATTAGTTCAACCTGTTTTTAAGTTTTCAGTGATGGGAGTTCTGTCACCTCTGAAGCCAGTGCTTTATGCTCTTGACTGCCAAAAACTATTATCGAGGAAAATTGGGTATGATGCTCTCAAATTCTCTAACTACTGAACAGGGTGGATGAAATATTTTTCTGTGGGTTAAGAAAGAATTTGGTTTATGAAATCTATCGGGACACTTGAAGAATATTGCTTCCTTTTCTTTACTGGGTACCATCATGAAAAATGCCTTGTCTTCTGGAAATATGCCTTGTGCTTCCTGTCGCTGTTGCAAAGTCAGTAAAAACTTAGTTGTGATTTCATAATTATCAGTGTTTGCACTGAGACATTTTTCCCTTTCTCAGCCCTCAAAAGCAAGTAAGAGGAAAAAAAAACACACTATCGCGCGCGCACACACAGAAACCCAGCAGTGGTTATCATTATTTTCTGTCACTGTCAACATGAGGATGCACAGTTTCATTGTCCTTGGTGAGGTGGCTGTATCTTTAACGAGGCAGTCTGTCATATCAGCTCAGTGAATGCTTATGAGATTTCCTTCCCTGAGACAGGAAATCTTTCATGGCAACACAGCATGCTGATTCACATGAATATCTGATGGGTTTGGAGTGTTTCTCTTGTAGATTTTTTTAAGCACTTTTAACTGTTACGGTTGGACATAGCTGAACAATGCACAACAAGTTTAGTGGGGTCATGGGTCTTATTAATTTTGATTGTGTGATCCATTCTCAGGTTCAAAAGACAAGTCATGCCTTGGATGTGCAGTGATTGTAGACAACCTCCCTTGCGGAGCCCTTTGCCACATATGGAGCTATGTAAGTACAGAATGTGATTTCTCCCTCCATTGGTTTTACTGGTTGTGACAATATTTTTCATCTCCCAGTGCCAGCTACCATGAAGTGTCAAATGGCTCAATATCTCCATTGGCACTGATGAATTTGGAGCTTTCACCACATGCGCTAAGTTCTTTGTCTTCCCTGAACTGGTAGAACTGGGGAGCTGTCTGAGACCTTTACTTGGCAAATCTTATTGAAATAAAAAGGGAAATAAAACAGTAAAAATTTGACTGTGTGTAACAGAAATGGTAAGTTCTGTGCAGACTGGAACACTACAGAATTATTTCATTTCTGATAGTCTTGCTACCACTGTGTGAATAATTTGCAACAAGTATTTAACCCTCCATGACAGAATTTGAAAATATTGTGCATTCACTTTGTCTTTATTTGCTGTATGCAGACTTTTTACCAATATGCATTATTTTGAATTCTGTTTGTAGCCTGTGGAAAACTGCAGAGGAGTCAAAAAAGGCAGGTCCTACATATTAAAAGATTTGGTGAATTTTATAGATGGAGCTGGTAAAACTGGCAGCAAAAGATAAATGTGTGGTCAAAATGGGGATTATTTATTTTTAAAGTCTTTCAGCATCTGAATAAAATTAACCAAGTAATTCAATTGAACTTATTCAGAGATGAAATATAAAAATGCCACTGGAATAATTTTTCTCTTCTTGACCTTATCTTTGTGGTTAGAGGACTTTGTGAACTTCCCTGTTAAAGACAGATTATCTTTAAGATTTTGAAATAATCTTTATTGTAATCTCTTCCATGTCTCACTTGCATGAGTGTAGATGGGGTAAGACCAGAAGCTGTTCCACTCCTTTGCACTTCTGCAGGCTCCTGTGCCCTCACCTAATAAGCCTTATTTCTCTCAGAACTTCACTTGAACTTTCTGCTGTCTTTTACCCTCTGTCCTTCCTACCTTTTCCTATTCCTTACAACCAGATCTTCTAATTACTTCAGAAGTCCATCACATGTGTGTTTTTGCCACAAGACACTTTGTGTCTTTGCCACAAAGAACTTTCTATGCCTGTTTTCTCCAGATTCTTATGCTTGGACAAATTAGGTAACTGCTTTCCAAGTGCCTCTCCTGTCTTTTTGTACTTCATTTTGTCCCTTTATTGTAAGGTATTTGGATATATTTTCTGTCTTGCAGTGGAGTATAGGGAGCAGATATTCCATCTTTCCCGAATATTTGTTTGTGGTTAATAGAGGAGTACATTTACCTCTAACCCTATAACTCAATTTTTACTGCCACACAACAAATTCAAGACCACTTTAAGGCTCAGTCTTCCCAGAGTCATTTAATGATATGAAATCATTGTCATGTGAAAGGCATGTAAAAGCCAACCAGTGTCTTTCTGAAGACGAGTTTGAAAACAATAGATTAAAAAAAAACATACTCCTTGGTCTCTCACTAACAAACTAGTTCAGGCAGTGATAAGATTTCTCTGTGTGTAAACTGAATTCATATTGTTGACCCATATAATTAAGTGGTTCATGTGCACATCAACAAACTCTCACTGTTATGAATCATATTAAAAGTGTGACTCAAACCAATATGCTTTGCTTTTGAAGCCTATCTAGAATGAACAGAAGGAGCAAATAACTTACAAAAAAGTGTCTGCTGTGCCTTTAATCTCCTTTGGTACTTCTTGGAGAACAATGGAGAACATTCGGTATTGCTGACTGTTAAATTTTATTGTATGGATTTATGGATTTCAATTTTAGTGTGTAGTTTTGCTTCTATTTAATGGGATGTATACCTATAAACCAGGAAAGCTCTACTGCTTAATCTGCTCACAATTCCTAAAGCACCACAAAATTCTCTTATGAGTCCTATATTTTTTCTCTGTTCTGTGGCAGATACAGTGTAACATTTTTACTGATGCTTTGGAAATGGCCTTTTCTTCAGGTGTGTGATACCTGATTTGTGGTCTTGCCTCTTACTTCGTTCTTGCTTTCTAGTGTGATTAAAGTTCAATAATTGAAAAAATGACACACATTCTTACCTGGAAAATATTTTTTCCTTTGAAATAATTAATGATACTTATTTTCAGACAAGTTGTACACAGAAAATCAGGGACATTTCCTTGTCTCAGGAAATGTAAATATTTGGGGCCTTTTTTTTTTTTTTTTTTTCTTCTCATTTGCTATGCCTGAGATGTTTTGAATGAAGTCTCCTGCCTTAATGATTTGGTGTTTTCTACTACAGTTTCCAAGCAGCTCTACTCTAAACCACCTATGATGCCAGAACGCTTCATCAGTACTTTATGACATTCTCCTCCTTTAACTAAGCCTTTAACTAGTGGCATTAAACCATTCCTCTGCAAAATCAGCAACAAGAGCTCTTTACTGCCTCAGTGCAGGCTTGCATGGAAGGCCACCAAAGCCTCCCGGTCACTTTTAGTGAAGGCAAGAAGCATGCATTATGAGGACCAGATGCAGGAGGACAGAGGAAGGGGAGTTATCTGTGGCACAGAATTTCTAGAGCAGCCATTCGCATGAATTTTTCTTGGCAGGTCTAACCAACATGTTCTCTAGTTCTGCTTCATATGATCACAGCTGTCAGGAATTGTCTCTTCATGACTGTGTGACAATTCTTCTGTACATAGAGATGAGCACAGTGAAAACTACAGCACTACACAAGTAATTAAAATTTCTTGGCATTCTGCAAGAAATTGTACTGAAAGAATGCTAAGAATAATAGTTAGGCATTCCCACACCCTATCAGAAAATTGCAAAATTAAATTCAATTCAACAATATAATCTCCTCTGCTAGTTTGTTGTTATGCCATAAGCACAACCCATTTCTTGAATAATCCAGGGAAAGTAAGGGACTCGTATTGATTTGGAAACAGAACTATGTGGCTGGCAAATGTCTTATCTGTGGCTAGATATGCTCTTGGTGCTTTTCAATACAATTTGATAGGTTAAGCTATTCACTTTATGTGAATTTGTAAAGAAGATGAACTGGAAAATACACATCTAAGCAAATCATTATTGCACTCTATCCTGCAATCTTACCCAGCCAATTACAGACAATGTTTAAGTCAAGGTCACAATAAAATTAAATCTTTAATCTCTAATGCTCAAATCTCAATATTAATGTAGCAGTCATATGAAATCGTAAGGTTGGTAGTTTTCTCTTGGGAAAATTTAGCCAGAGAACTGATCCCTTTCACTCAAAGAGTATTAATGTAATCAATGCTGCATTGGCTGAGCTGATAAAAGACATAGATGTATTTATGTCCCTAGAATGTATTTATTCAAAGAATGTTTTCTCTTCTCTTCTTAGGCAAGCAGTGCAGTCCAGTTGTTCGTCTTCAGGAAGTTGTAGGAATGCTTGTAATGATTCCATATTTTCATTTCCACCTTAACTTATATTCATCTTAGTTATTATTATGCCTCATTTTATTCTTCATTTCCTTCCTGCAACTACACAAGTGCTTTCAATAGAGGTATTGGTAAATTATACATAATGACAATATTAACACAATAATACAACATTCTCTGCCTGAAGTACCAATTGACTTAATCCATTATTGGCTGGATTTTACTTTTGAGAAGCTATTAAAATCACAGCTTCCATAAATACACACAGAAACTAATATAATATATCCATAAAACCACTAAAAAAAAATATCAATGTCCATTCACTTAACATATAAGGTAAAACAGAATGATCAAATTCTTTTTGCTTTGTTTCTTAGTCTCTCACAATTTTTCTTTTTGTTGTCTGGAATGAGGACCTAGATGCTTGCTTGGTAACCAAAACCTCTATTTTAACTTCCATTAGACTGGCCATCCTGAAAACTCAGGTTTATGCTTCTGTGCCTTCATAGACTGTCTGAGGAAGGAAACACACTCCACTTTGGATATGTTTGTTGGTATGACAAAGTGAAGAGCAGTTTTATATCATGGCACTTGATTTTATGGGGTCTTTTTTCCATCGGTTCTGCCACAGGAAGCACCTCTTCAGCTTCAATAGCAATTAGAGGAACAAAGGAATTCAGGATAGTCACAAGGCAACCTCTTGTCATTATGAGAACTGTTTAGGCCTTTATTGATAATGGAAAATTTTCCCACTGAACGGCCATGTTTTCACCAGGGCATCCTTGGTGATCATGGAGAGATGACCTACTAGTATGAATGCCAAGGAGGAAGAATATAGGATCTTTGCTGAAAAAAGTGAACTCTTCTTTCAGCAAGAGGGAAAGAAATGAGTATCCTGAATCAACAGAAATATCCTTTTACTAAAGCATTCTATGATCTAAACAGTATGCATTCAAACAGTAATGTAACTGCCTCATGGCACTTCAGTGTCTTCAGGATTTATTAAAAAATCTTCTACTTCTTGTGAGTGACAGTGAACCAGGGAACTGATTTGCACTATAATTTACTCTGTGGCTTTGATCCTGAAACCTGTGATATATTTTATTAGAATAATTTCTATTCGTAATGAAATGATTAGTGTCCTCCAATGTCTGCCTCAAATTTGGTCCTATTTTCTTCACATATCTTTCATAATTTGAAACATATCAGTTAATTGGAGTTGTCATTTAGCTGCCAGCTTTACTGGAATCAATTTTTAAATCAAAGCAGGACATGTTGTAATTGAGAATGAGGCTCCAGGTATCCTAGTGGTCACTTCATGGTGCTCCCGATAAATACCACAATTTAGAGAATATAAAACTAGTCTCTCATCTGCTAAATGCATCCTGCTGTGAAATTGCAGCCAGTTAGAGAAGGAAAGATGCCCTTAGCATAGAAAAATGGTTTGAGAGAATATGAAAGTTATAATGGAAAATGTAATAGATGCCAGAAATAATTACACAGGTGACTTCCACAGGGTATGACTGCCATTCCTTTTATTTCTTGAGAAAACCCAGAGCCTGTTATTAATTAAGCTGCAAAAATAGGAATCTGCTGTGGTTCTTTAACCATCAAATAATCTACTTTTCTTTCCTATCTATTGTATTCTTAAAAAAGATGCTTACTCCTGAAATCTTTTTCTGTTCAAACAAATGATCATTTAATATATATATATATTTTTGGGGGTTATGCTACATTCTGTCCTAAGTTCTAGAAGCACCATTTAGAAACATTAGCACATGAAAAGTTAGCATGCAGTGATGTTTTTAAAGATATATACAGAGCAAATAATTAGTACAGGAGAAATAGCACTGCTTTGAATACTGAGTGTGAAAAACACAAACATGGCAAACCACCCATGTATATGAAAAAAATAAGAAAGGTGAAAAACTTCTGAAGAGATCAGGGTATTGCTGCCTATAGGTGATTCATGAGACTTTTTTTTTTTTTTTTTTCAATTTCCTTTCTGTCAGCATGCCTGTGAAATAACACTGTGCTGTTGGAAGTGTTTGCTGTCTTCAAAATAGTGGTGTTAAATTCTGACCATGAGTTGCAAGCCATGGTTGCCTTTGTGCTGTTAGGTTTACTAAATATTTTCAGATATTATTTCTCTCTTATTTTACTGTTTTGTTCCCAGTAATCATTATTTAATAGAGTCCTGCTCTTATCATTAGAATAATAATAATAATAAAATCCTCCTGTTAGAAAAATCTGAGAAAAAGGACCTAAGAGGGCTTCAGGTGTCTTGTTACAGAGCAGTTCTCATGCCACCAGTGCTGAAAGCCGCTGGGACAAACTGCTTTTGCTTTTTTCTCCACGCTTCTACATTGAGTGAGTTACCTCTTTTAATGCTGCTAGTTTTGAGAGCAACCTGCTTTTGAACGAGGTTGGGGGTAATGCCCTTCCTTCTAAACCAGAGAAGGGGGTTTTGGTTCCAAACCAGGCTCTGATCTCTTCATAAAAAACCACCAAGCTGAGTCCTTGCAGTCTAAACGATAAATGCTCAATGCATTTTGTTTTTTTCACTTCAAGAGTGAGATAGATGACACAAAAGGTCCTTCAGGGTATTATTTCCCAGCAGCTTAATTTTTTGGTGTCAGTCAGAATAGTCTGAAGGCTGCTATGACTGACAGCAGCAAAAGCCGTGATGGTGGATAGTTTTAATAGTGAATGGAAGGAATAAACCATTTGCATTACAGAACTCTAAAACAAAGATCTGTGTTTTTCTTTTTTTTTCATTCCTTTTTTTTTTTTTTTTTTTTCCCTGAGAGAATGAATTCTTTCAAATTAAAGTCAGAGCTAAGAATCAGAAAACATGCACACTTTTACACTTGAGGGGATTGATTGAAAGCTTGGGGGATCGGAAGTAGTCTTGCAAAGCCAAATATGACACTTAATTGAATGAGCTATGATGTGAGAGATTAAGCTGAGAAGGAAATAAATCCAGTAATTGGAAGAAAACAGAGTATATGTAAATCTAGAAATGTAAGACAAAGAAGGAAAAATTAGGGAACAGGCAACAGTACCAGGTAAATGAGAAAGAGGTATCAATAAAAAATTTCAGAGTAATATTGCAGCATTAAATTATCTGAGGGATTTGAATAGAATTTGAACAGAAATCTGTCAAAACTACCCTTAGTTTTTACTGAGTTATAAAGTTTGTTAGTGTCAATATCTTCCTAGTACTCCCATTGCCAACACTTAGAACTTCTCTGCAATAATTGTGCAAGAGGAATAATATGCTTAAATAGTAAATGCTGCTTTAAATAGTAAAGCACTGTAGTAAAAATCGTGTTGAATGGCAGTCTTGAGTGAATGGTGCCCCTCAGTTAATGAATAACATCCATTTTTATTAAATATTTGAGTAAAAATTTTAAAGATGGGGCAATCAGCTGTTGCGGAAGCCTTGAAGTTAGAACAGTATTTTGTGAATTGTGTACCAATTAAATTAGTTTATTCTGTTGTGTGTTGCTACTGATTCGCTTTTTCTCTCTGTCTGAAATCTGGAGTCAGCATTCCCTATAAGTCCTCTGTAATGCTATTTACTATTTGAAATTGAAGTGTAGATTGATGGGATCTCTCCTTTATTTTTTTTTCCTCGGTAACTGCATACATTAGACTTCCAGCTCTCTCTGTTATATGGTTAGGCACCTGAACTGGGCAGGTTGTGAGCTGTGAGTCAGAAGCAGGTGCTAAGACAAAGGCTCAGGGCACACCTCACAGTGTCCTGTGGATTACTTGGATCCCACTAAGCTGGAGTGGGAAGCCCGTGGCTTCCCTCTGAGGTTCCCACTGTCACCTACCAGCTCTGGGCAGAGACCTGAGATCCATCTGTCAGCAGTGTGATCACTCCAGAGTTGAAATTAGAAGTGGAAGTTCTTACTTGTCAGGCCTCTCACAGGCCTCCCTCAGAGTGACTTATCCCCAGTCAGAGCCAGAAGCCCAGTCCTGCAAATCCTTACCCGTTTGACTATGCCTGCTTACATGAGTAATGGCAGGAGTGCTCTGCAGGGTTGGGTTGTTTAATTTAGAACCCAATTATCAGATCATGGCCTATGTTCTTCATCGGGGAGGAGGATCATTAATCAGGTTGCAAGGTTTTAAGTTCAGTGGTAATTCATGACAGGGAAGACCCTGTCATGGAGACAGTACTGTATGTGAGCAGACACCCTCCACAGGCTGCAGCCAGCTCACAGCTATGGAATTGTGCCAGTAATTACACACGGGTAAGGATCAATAAAATACATTTACTTTTACCTCAAAGATACATAGTAGAGTAGGCAAACAGAAAATGGGTTATATCTAATGACTAAGTAAAGTTATAAGTACCTTACACCAACAAACGCTTCCAAATTCAATGACTCGACAGCTTGTTTATTATTACCTGTGTAATTTCTACTCCTGTGGATGTACACAGATTTTCTTGGAGTCATTTTAGTGATTTGTATTTCACTGGTGGTAGGCAATTTAAGAAAGATATATCTTGATGAATATTGATCGGATAAATATTTTAAAAGGTACAGATTAGAAAAGAAGGCAAACACCATGTGTAATTCATCTATTATGACAAATCAGGAAACATTTTTGATTTCCATGAAAAAAATGTCTCATGCTAAGGTATTGATTTTTTTGGATAATTCTTTCAAGTTGGGCTCCATGGAGTTTTGCTGCAGAAACAGCAATACTGTGATATTGTTCCAAATCACTGGGAAACATTTTTAATATCAGGATAATAGACTACTTAAGACAGTTAATGAAATTATTGGTTGGAATTGGTTAGATATTGCAGTTACCATTAAATGAGGGGGAAAAATGCTGTTTTGCTGAAAATTCCCCGAAGCATGATTGATAAGGTATTCTACTTGTGTAAAAGCTGTGTCACAGTGATTGTGTAACGTTTATGGTGGTATCTCCTGCCAAAAGAAGTCACATTTTGCACCATTACTGGTTTTGAGAGACAGGAAGAGCTTGGGGTGTTATGACACAGAGACTAAGACATTCCCATGACACCTTTGGGGTAGCAACAGGATTTCTGTTGGGACTACTTCTGTCCAGCACAATAACTGCAATGTGCTGCTCATCTCTGAGTAAACAATCTCAAGCCAAGGTCCTAAAGAGATGCTGTTTTAGGATTTTGGAACAGAGTGAGTCTAGGACATCTTTTTCAAAGAGTGGGCAAGTTGCTGTGAGCAATTTCCAGAAAAATACCGTGTGACAGCAATTGTGCCACACTTGAAAGATGAAGTCTAGCATGGAGCTATGGGGACAAAAAAAAAAGGCAGCTCACTATGTTCATTATACTTCAAGAGAAGTCACAGATTGTTCTAAATCACACTGTAATCATAGTTTAAGTAGTCACCTGAAAAACAGAAATAAGTATTTTGTTATCTGTGCTTTAAAAATGGACTTAATTGATACTTAAAGGAGATCCAAGAAGTATAGAGGCCATAAATAGCATCTGAAAACTGTTAAAGAAAACTGTTAAAGAAGAAAGAGAGGAACTGAAAATGGCTTTTGTGTGGTTTAGTGCAATATGTCTCATCAGGCTGGAGTTCACCATGGGTTCCAGTAGAGCTGAGGTTAGATTACTGTCTAGTTTGTATTGCATGCAGGCTATGCAAGACTTAATGTAATAGATTACTCATTATTCTTAGACATAGTCTAATTGTTTCTCCCTCATACACATCTCTGGAAATATTTCTTTAGTAAATGACATTTTTTTTTTGTTAAAGAAGAACAAGGAATCTGATGGATATTTCACTTGTGTTCTGCAGAGAGCAGTATTAATTTCACTAGTGACAACATGACAATTTGCCCTCATAAAAACATTTTTCACTCATTCATCCCATGCTCTTCAAAGTGGGATTATTATTATAATCCCTAGGTTAAGGCAGGTGAAGCTGAATCACAGCGTAGTTAAGGATTTATCCAAAGTCATGCAGCAAGTAAGTGACAATTCTGGGAATAAAGGTTATGAAATGAGCTCTCTTGATTGGGTTAATAACAATAGTAGCAGCAGCAAGAACAAGCTGTTTTGCAACTTGAGGATGAGAGATGACAACTCTAATTGGAAATCTGTCTGTTGACCTATCAGGTCGGGTTGTGATTTTATTACCAGGACAGTGTGTTGGGGATAAGATGAAGTATAGCGATGATTCGCTGGTAAACCAAGCCCTTTGAAACAATAGCTTTGTTTCTTACTAAGTAACCAGCAACCTTTTAGCTACTATTTTTTTCAAATCGTATAGTTTTCTTCTACTGATCACATATGTGGGGCAGGTTTGTCAGCCTTGGCCGAAGTGCCTGGAGGTTAGAGTATGTGCAAGCCTGAGCTGCGGCTGCAGGTTTCACCTGAGACAGCCAAGAGATTCATTATCACCCAAGGGAGAGCTGGAGGCTTATCATTGAATTGTCCTCTGAAGATACCTCATTCTCTCCACTTACTATACTGTGAGAGTGACAGATTTTTCCATAGATACATAGTCTTTTGAAAACCAAACATTAGGTGTGATGGATGTTTTAGGCAACAGTCTTTCTAACATGCTTTTCAAATTCAAAGATTTTTAGCTGCTTTTTTTTTTTTTTTTTTTTTTTTTTTTTTTTTTGGTCAAACTGTCTTAGTTCATGAACTACAAGATGCTAGTGGAAATTTTGTTCTCTTCAAAATTTTGAATGGATGGGGACTGAAATGTGTGTTGGAAAATAAACAAAACAACTGTAAATCAGGACAGCTAGAGGTGATGTGAGAGACAACAATAGATGTGAATTCTATGAGTAACATGCAGATAAAAACCTTTTCATCGATTGAAAAGATGATGAATTATGTTTAGTGCTGCAGCCATTCATTAAATGTTTCTTGACATTGCAGCATTCAGATTTTGGAGTTAGATGCCTTGAGAGGTCCAGGAGAAAGCCTGCTTCAGGAGAAATTTCCCAAAGTAGTTGCACATGCAGGGAAAGATCCGGTGGCTGTGATCCTTTGTAAACCAGTAAATGCCCACTTCTTCAGCAACACGCAATTTGGAGTCAGATTTCTTTTAAAATTCAGGTCTTCAGGGAGGTGTTGGGGGTAGGAGGAATGCATCACAGAGATAAGAAGTTCAAGGCAAGAAGAGACCACTAAATAGCATAGCTGGACTCTCCATAATACAAGACATATAGGATTTCAACCTGGTTAAGTATGTTGAGCCCTACCTATTAATGCTTAGAGACTGTCTTCCAGCAGTAAGCTTTGTTTGGGAACAAAGAAAAAGAAAAGAGAGAATATATGAATATCCTCAGTAGCTTGTTCTCTGATTTACGGACCCCTTATTATTAAAAAGGAACTTGGTAAATAGTAGGACTCCTTAAATGTCTAGATGTTTTGTCATTGATTTTTTTGTTAAAGAGACTTAAAAAATCATGTTTTTAACCAAGACTGCTTATTACTTTTACTACAAATAACTCATAAAAGTACTGAGTAAAAGAGATCAGGGAAATTCTTTCTTTTGTGTATGTGAATGTGCTTATTTCTTTGTTTTCCAGCCTTTAGTTTATCTTGATTTTTTTTTTTTTTTTTTTTTTTTTTTTTGCGTCTTTTCAATAGTAAATTCTCTGTGTTGCTCATGTGGATGTTTTGAAAACAGAAAGGGGAAAACATCTTTTAAATTAGGAAAAAGTTATTACAGAACTACAGAAATTGGCAGAGAGAATCAGAGTAGATACTCCATCTGCCACTAGTTTTAATTAAATCAAAAGCCCAGGATGGAAACAAACATGCACAAAACCAGAATTCAGTCGTGGTATTCTATTAACTTACTTGTATATTCAGAGAAGTTATTTTCATTAGAAAATTAAAATAGTCTGAAACTGGTTTTGTTCCCTATTCTTCAATATGTGTTGCATTATTATATGAAACAGAAGTTATTGAAGTAAACAGATAGCTCAATTCTGAATCACAGTAATCTTGTTTATTCATGTTTTGTATTGTATTATGTATTGTATTATGTAGCCCAAGCCATTCAAGTTAGTTTTAAAAAACCTAGTTAGCATTTTTGCCATTGATTTTTGAGGAGTTTTTGTTTCCTTAGATCTTAATGTTTGCATGGTGATTTAACTGACCAAGTAACATATATTGGCACTATGTTCAGGGCATCAAACAATTATTAACAAAAGTTTTGTGTGAGTGTATGAAAAGCCGGCTGTTAAAAGCTCTCTCTGGACTAGACTGACCAGCACTTCAGTTCCTTAAGACCATGCTAAGATGTCTACAGATGTCAATATCAGTGAAAGTGGCCTAGAAATCAATGGGCATTGTAAGTTGTGATGAGAAGAAAATGTGTACTAATATCTAGGAAATGAAAGTTGATGCATGTCGGTTCATTTTTTTTTTATAGTACGCTTAGAAAGTATTTAGGAAATTCATTAACTATGCACAGTCATTTCAGGGTTTACCATGTCTTTCTATATGTACCTCATCACTACCATTACCAGAAGGCTTTTCTTTCTTTACTTTTTCTTTCCTACCTCCATGTTATACATATTACATATGTATTATTATTTTCCATAAACAAAATTAATCCAGGCTAAAAATCAATGGTTACTCTTCATGTATGGGAAATTCAGTGAAAACTGTATTCAGTTTTCAGAATATAATTTTTCACATTCAAAACTTGTCAGCTAGAAAGAGATTTTGTGATACCTCTGCAAAATTTTATCAAGAATTTAGTTACCTTTTTCAAAAAAGCTTTGTCTGTGTTTGCATTCATGTTGTATAAACGTATATGTTTATAACACTTAATGTGTCAGCACATCACAAGATGTGCTTCTGCTTCTTAACTATGTCTGTTTTCATGTCCTTTCTTGGGAGATATCCTCTTGCTATGGTTGAGGAATGCATGTGCTACTTCCTCATTGCTCTCCTTTTCCTATGATAGTTACATGAGGTAAAACTGGATGTATTAATACTACATCTGGTGGCCTCCATGTGCTGATGCCACAGCCTTCAGAGCCTACAGTTAAGGATACTCAGACCAGACCATTATTTCCAGTCCTGTCACCACAGCCTTGGAGAATTTGAGTCATCTCAGGCCTTGTATTTTCTCTTAGTGCTTAGTTGCTGGATAGCTGCCATCTATTAAGGGAGTGCATTAGATCCTGGTCTGGTGTGTTCTGATCAGTAGGAAGGAGTGTGACAGCCTGCTGAGAAGTGTGCCGTTAGGTCTTCCATTCCTATAATCTTGGATCCTCTACAGAAAGGAATGGCTATCCTCTCATTATTTAGGTCCACTTGATTGTTGACCTCTGGCTTAAGACTTTTTTTTTTTTTTTTTTTTTTTTTTTTCTCACTTCTCATAGCAAACACATTTTTGAGGAATTTGTTGGGGTTTTGTCATGCATCAGGAAATCCAGTTCCCAGTGTGCCAGTGTGACTTAAACCTAATGTTTTCTGTCCTTGTATAAAATCGGTTTTTGAGTCCACGGCAAGCTACCCCTGTTGCATCTATGGAACACCATGCAAAACCTAGCAATCTAAATGCACCTTTAAAAGTATATCTTTAAAGAAGTAGTGATTTGAGAAGTTTTATGCAGTGTATGTTAGCAGATTTCTAGTGCAGCTGGAAATACTAGAGAATGTCTGAATTGTACTATTAACATAAAAATGTGAAGGCTTTTCTTTTTTCATTTGCATTTAACACTTTCCCAAGTGCTTATCAGCTCACTTGCTAATCTTTGAAGAGCTGAAGAACACTGTACCTGTATAAACTGTTGACCAGCAGCAATACAAGTATACCTGATACACAAAAGAAAGAAGAGAGACACAACTTTGCATAAGTTTAGCAAATGGAAAGATGACCTTATAGCAATTTATAATTTGATAAGATACCTAAGAAGCTTCTAAGTTATGGCAGTTGATTATTGCTAGTGAATAAGAAACCCCTCTGGAGGGTACTTTGGAAAAAGGAATTACAAGATTTTGCAGTCACAAAATTAAGACACTTTCCTGAAAGATGCCAAGATTTAATTTAGAATTTAACCCTTTTGAGATATGTACTAATGACCCCTGCTACCCATACATTGAGACAGACTAATGAACAGAATAGTAATTTAAATGCCAAATGATTATAAATGAAATGATATTGAACAGAAGGCTCATGTCAGTTATGGCCTGGGACTTGTGTTCAGCTCTAAGACTCAGCTTAGATTCTCATCTGCTCTCATGGATGTGCCTCTGCTGTTCTGGGGGCTTTGTGTTGAGTCATTTGAGCCAACTGTCTGCTTGATTTTATTTACTCTGAGGAAAACAAATGGATTGTATGCTAGCATAAGTAAAAATATTCATATACATAATGCCTTAATGACACCAAGACACAAGAAAAGGCTGAGAAAGACCACTGTATTTTGTTCTCTATTAGAGGATTTAATGATAGAAATGAGAGGAAAAAAACCAACTACTCACAAATCTCAAGTTAGTTTCAAAAAGACATGAAAGTTCAAAACCCATATCCTTTAGAAAAAAACTTTTAATATAGGTCTCGTTATTAATTTAACTTGTTTTCAACAAAGGTATTTTAATATTAAAAAAAAAAAAAAAACACATTCATGTTATCTGAATCACTGGCCCATATGGAATTTAGATTAGGTAATTTCATAGATTTTAATAAAGAAAGATTGACTCCACATTTGTGAGTCTTTCAGGAATATGCAGCATATTCAAAATAATACAGAGAGCTGAACTGGTGTACCTCAACCATGATGAGAGCAATGAAGGATGTCATTCAGCTAATAATGAAAAAGCTCTTCATCTTTGATTAGCTGAGAAAGTCTAAGAGGTGAAAGAACAATTAACTCCAGAAAAGTTTTGTATGCTTGTTCAGGGTTAACAGCATACATTGAAGATAAAATAAATCCCACTGCATCATATTGATGAAAGCTTTCACCCATTGTGAATGCCTCATGTAGAATAGAGTGTCTGATTTGTCATTTTAACTTTTGAAAACAGTCCTATATTTCTGAGGATAAGAATTACAAGGAACTGTATAAAATCATGGTTACTCTTAGAGCAGGCCTCACTTCCAATTATTTATATGTATTTATGGAAATGCATTAGGGGTATGAGGGAACCCTGTGAAGTATAATGTTTACAGGACACTGAACGAAGTGCCATTAGTGGACTTGGTACTGAGTCAGTGTTAAAAGACTTCAGGGACAGACTTCAACTCATACAAAAAATATTGGACCTTTAATCATAACACAGAGAGTTCAACAGATCACATCATAAGTGATGTGGTTAATGTCCTTGTTTCTTATTTTGCAGTCTGCCCTTCTTGACCAAGCTGTATGTCTTTTTATGTTAATATAAAGTGATAGTTGAGTCATATGAGTTATCCTACTGAATAGCCTGTATAGCAACTAAATCCCAGGTTTGGACATATGTTTGGACATATGTTATTTCTTGTACTTCTTGCATTCATGTATAAGTGTGTACTGAATGACTATACAGATTAATGTGTACTATTTACCTTCTGTCTCTTTTGACCCTATTGTGAGTATTTCCGAGTTTCCTATTTTTAGGCTGTGAACCTGGACCATCTTCCTCTGTACCCAAATTTCACAGTTTGTAGGATGGGGCTACAGATGCTGACAACTGTATGAAAATCCTTGTCTTCCTGTATTGAAAAATGCCATGCTGAAGCAAGGTGTTGTTATTACAAATTTAACTCCTGGCAGCATTGAGTGGTACCACTGCTAAAAGACCTGTCAATCTGTTGTCCTTTCCAATACATTTTGAGGGGCTAAAATAAGCAGAGAAAGGTAGCAGACTGAAGACAGGCATGGCATAGCAGACTGGGGTGGCAAATACCATTCTCTTTCTTACATAAAACAAGAGGGCATCTTGTGTCTGAGCAAGCTGATGTAAAGTAGACCTGGGGGAGTCAGGCAGTAAAACAGCAGACACAGACAGTAATAAGACACTATCTGGAGCAACAACAAAACAGATGGTTCAATGGCCCCCCTGTCCACTCCAGAGAATACACAATTACTTACAGGACAAAGTCCATCTGCTCCTATAATAATCTGAAAATTCATCATGACTAAAGCTGCAGTGGGCCTTTTGCCAGCTATTTAAATTAACTTGATCTATTCCCTATAGACCTATCTAAAAAAATCCAATCTTCTCCACCCTTTAACCTGCTGTAACAGGTTCACCTCTCGCCTTCAGATTGGAAAAACAGAAGACACCAGTGCCACCTGTTAGCTGCAGGAAGAATGGCCTGTACTATTGGAAACTGCTGCAAATGAACTGAGCAGTCATAAACTTTTAGGGGCCACCCTGTTAACTTATTTGAAATTCTGGCACTGTGACTGATCGTCTGAGGTCAGACAGATAAAGGAGATAGCATGCAAAGGTGTATAAAAGAATATCTCATCATGAAAGGGCAGTATTTTCAAGACAGTAAGCCAAGGACGTCTGCTGCTTCTCTCAAATAGAGCAGGTGATTGTGCTATAAACAGGAGCTTGTAGACAGAGGAGGAAGAGATACAGTCAGACTGAGAAACACTGCAGATTTGGGGAAGTGTGGTACAGTAGTGGTATTTTTTTTTGATATTCAGGGTCCATAAGTTACTTCTTTCTACCTTCTGTAGCCATTCACATCTGAAGAACAAAGTAGGCACGGTGGTCTCCCAGAGCAGGCTAGGAGCTCACCTGCTGCACTTGGCTATGCAAGGCATATGTTTGTGTTAAGGGGGCCCTGGGTACTGGCATGGGGAGAATGAGGCAGGGAGAAGAATGAGAGCAAAAGGTGTTTGAGTTCTAGCTGCAGTCTCCTGGAAGTATCCTTAGGAAACATCCTTAGAACTTTTTTCTTAATTTCTTTCATATTCATTGGATCACTCTCTGGAATGGAAAACTCTCTGGGTCAAATAATATATGCAGTTAATTCCTCACTAAAATTGTATCCTTTACGCACATTATTACAGTCTTCAACACTGATCCGGTTTTATCTTTTGTAAGGGCCTGGGAGGTTTCAGTATGCAGTTGGCTTACAGAACTCCATTCAACCATTTTAGCCATTTGCTTTAACTATCAAAGAGGGATGATTGCTACCTGCAGGTGACAAAAGGATAGGAAAGGCATGGAATGGAGTATTGTACCTGAATATAAAACTCAACTGTGTATGAAACTAATACTGTCCTAAGGATAAAACAAGAGCCTGCTTCCTCCTACAGACCAGTGAAATTAATGCTTCCTCTAATATAGCTTTCTAATCCAACTTTTTTAGCATTTCCATACCTGTGCTGCAACTAAGTTTCCAGTAACCAGCTGCCAAAGAAAAATGTTAAGGCATAGCAATATGTTTTCAGAGTCTGGAATAGTTTTCAGGCTGTCATTGGCTCAATTTCAGGCTTTTTGACAGGCTATAATCTGTCCTTCTTGAAACAATTGACAATTTTTCGGGCAGAAGCTGTGCAAATAGCCTGAAAAATGGACAGCTATTATTTTCAAAATATTATTAAAAATGAGAAAACTAAAACTAAAAAGTGCAGGTGTTCTTATTTTGAGTGGTACTCTTCAGAGGAGTGGATGTTATTTTGGTAATTCTACCTGGTGGTACAATTCTGAGGAAAGACTGTAAGCTCTGACTAGGGTAACATTTGGGAAGAGAAGAACATACCCCATTTATCTTATGGGAACATGAAATGAGCTGGCATGCTGGATGACATCAAAAAAGGAAATACAGTTAAACATCTAAAACTCCCATTAACTTAGTTGTAGTGCACTTGTAAAATCTAGCTGCTTTGGTAAAAATGAAAGATACTGCTGTGTGGGAATTGGATGCTGCTGCCAGAAAGTCCTGTCACAGTGCTTTTGTGTTCTAGATTGTTGTGACCTGAGGAATGACATGAAAATTTTTCTTTGCTTTTATTTTTTTTTCCTTTAAAATATGTAGCGTATCATTTTTTCTTCTGAAAAGATATCTTATTTTGTAGCTTAAATAGAAAAAAAGAATATAAAAAAGAATATGAAATGGAAAGCTAAAACCTCCGTAAGAAGTTTAGCTTCTTTATGAACATCTTTTCTTCTTAAATGCAGACCTTAATACATGAATCCGTGTCTACCTAACTTAAATATTTTTGTATGTTTGTTTTTTGTGGCTTTTGGTGCAGCAAAAGAAAATTCTTAAAGTTTGGCCTTTGTGTACAAACAAATGTGAGTGGGCTGGATAGCTAGATCAGTCCAAGACTGATCCAAGACTGAGTCCAAGACTGTCCAGTCTTGGACACAGTGTGGAGTAGATATGGGTCACCGAGAACACACACTGCGATACCAGGGGGTCTTAAAGGGGTGCCTATTTAGGGCCATGTCAACTATAGGAAAACTCTGCTACATCTTTGTCATGACTGGGGGGGCCAGACAGGTGCTGTTCCAGGGGAGGTTTGGGGACTCCACAGAGGAAGTCTCCAGTCCTTAAATGTGCTGTGGGCCTCACTCTGCTCTTCAACGGGCAAGGGGGGAGATCAAGGGAGAGTGAAGCTTTACTAAAGAAAAATCTGAAGCCGTTTTTCGTTGGTAATATCTTTCTCTGGAGATTGATGACACCGTCCCTGTGGAACTCTTCATTTCTACTTCGGTACTCAGAAGAAGATTTAGGTGGGATTTTCGGTTAGGTTTATTTAATTTTGAAGAAATTTATTTCACAAAAATGAAATAAACCAGGTGGGAATACTCAGTTTGGCAGGAATTAGAGTGAAAATAAATAAAGGCTTTAGCTAATACTTCTGAAATACAGAAAATAGTTGTGTTTCACAAAGAACTCCCCCCCCCCCCAAAAAAAAAAAAAAAAAAGTAAAAAAAATTAAAGCCTGAAGTGGAACAAAATATTTAACCTGGAATAACATTAAACATTAAAATTAAGGTGGATAGTCACTTTCACAGAAGCATTTTAAAATGCTAGTGAACAAATGTAAATAAAATTTTGCATTGAAAATAAAAAGGTTTTATCTGCAAAAATGTAGAAATAAAATGTTAAGATCATTCCAGATTTTTCAATTTTCAGTCCCTTAAGCAATTTGGCATCCCCAAGGTAAATCCTGAATATTTTTGAGATGTTGATTTTGTTTTATTTATTTTTTCTAAAATAGTTGGTAGAAACACTTCTGAATTATTATTATTATTTTTATTTGTCTGTTTTCCATTTTATACCCCTGTAATTTCAGCAACAAATATCTTTTGGCAAGTAAGACTTGCTCCTATGTTTTAAAAACATAGCTCCTATGTTTTAATTTTCTCCTACTTGTAGTAATGCAGTGTTTCAGGGCATGTTGCACAATAGCAAGTGCACATCTGAGCAAATTCTGATGTTAATTTAGACAGCTTGGGTGCTTGTATCTGAGCTTGCAGCATTTTGGTGCTTGTGTGGTTCTTCCAACGTTGTGTGTGTGTGTGTGTGTGTATTGGGGTGTGAATTGTTGGTGTGCTTTGTTGCTGCATCCATTGCCCTTCCACACCTCCCAGCTTCTGCTTACACCAAATCATTATGTGTCACTGAAGCACAAGTATGCCCTTAGCTTTCTTCTGCTTCAGCACTTTAAACGAACACATTCTTAGCATGTCTTAAGAGTGACGATAATTCCCTCTGCAGGGATTGTGACCGGGCTACACCATCCTACGCCCCCAAGCAAACCAAGGTAGCGGGACAACTGCACAATTTAAGGATGTTCTACTCAGAGATGAATTTTATCCTATTAAGACCAAGGCATACCTCAGAGATTCAATGATGCATAAACTTTTTATGGGCTGCCAGCATACAATTGAATTTTATCTGAATTGACTACTGTGCAAACATCCCCGAATCCAAACCTAATGACTGTGGAAGGTATTAGCCTCTATCAGTACTGTACATGACACCTCAGCAGCCTCTCTGTTTACAGTTTGTAGTGAGTGCTTCATTAAGATTTCTGTGTAGGCTTGCTGTTGCTGTAACACAGCAGGGACAGATTAGGATAATATAAATTGTTTATAAATCACATTTAGGAATTAAAACAGTGGGCACAAAATACTACCTTCAGGTCAGAGAAAATAAGATTTCAAGGCAATTATAGGACATTTGATATATCTGCTTTTTTTTTTTTTTTTTTTTTTTTTTTTTTTTTTTTCTTTATTTTCTTTTTGTGGCTTTATGACTTCAATTCAGAACCAGGTGTTTTTGTATGTAGCAGTGATGGGGAGGCAATTGTAATCCACTATTGAACAACCGGAATAATAGGTTATCTTTCCTTTCTCCCTTAAGCGTTTTCTCTGAGGTGACACCACTTGCTTGGTTTCCCTATGCTTCACAACATACATAATCAGTCTTCCTCCCTCTGTCCCAATCTAGTGAAGGTCTTAAAGCCTTCCTCAGCCTAGCTGAAAGGTGCAACCTCTCTGGATGGTACAAAGAAACTGTTTGAATGTCCTCCTCCTGTTTCAGAATAGCAGAGACTGTTATTTGCATAAAATCTATGCTTTGCTCATAGCTTTTGGCCATTGTGACTACCAAAGCACTGACGGTCACTATTATTAAAACACTTTAAGCATCTGTGTAGTGCAAATTTTAGATTGCTCGGAATGGCCAGACTTACTCAGATGGCTAGGTTATCACATTTTGGAAGTGCCCAAGTGACGCAGGATTTTGTCAATTTCCATTTTCCCTTAGTTTCTATGGGAGCTAGCTCCACTGTGGATGTGAAGAGGCTCAAGTGCCATTTGTGGGAAAACAGGAAAACAAAAACAGGCAACAAAAATAACAAAAACTTACAAGTCTTTGGATACTCAAAGCCTTTTCTCTCCATGCCTGAGCCAAAAGCCTTGTGGGTGTCTGTGTAACAAGCACAGGAAGACATGGAGACATCCTGGAAAAGAGCAGTGAACAGGGTCATGTAACACCCAACAGCTAAAATGCCTGGCTGCATAAACCAGGACTAAGTCCTAATGCAGAGAAATAGCAGGAATGTGTATCATTTCTTCTGTAGCTGCTGCATATGGAACAGTGCAAAAGCAGCATTTTCTTATGAGAGGAGTGATTATAATGTATCTTCTAAAACTCAAAGTGTGGGCCCCATATGGATGGTGTGGCCAAGACACGCAGCTTTTGAAGGTTTATTCCCCCTCCTTGAGTTTGACAATTTCGTAGCAACTGAGAAAGGTGCTTCCATGGCAGGAACCATGCAAAGGATTAACTTCAAATACTGCTTGTATTTAGTGTATTGACTTGCATTAGAAAAGTGCTTTTAGGGTGTCACAGAAATGCTAAAAATAATAGGAGTCTCTTGTTCACTCATTTTTTTAAAAGGCTAACCTTGTCTATAACTAATGTCACATACTACGTGTATTCTGTGAACAGTTTCAGTTCTGGTGAGATAATGCCATCAACTGTTAGGTCTGCATACTAAGATTGACTGATGTTATTCAAGGTAAACTTCAAGAATTCAAGGTAAACTTTCAAGAATTTCATGCTGGTGCTAACACGTCTAGCATTAAAAGCTATGATATGAAGAAAAGAATAAAGGAGGGGATAATATAAACTCAAGATCTACTAATAAAATACACTAATTAAGATAAATATTCCATGAAAGTCAATCAGTCAGCTAGTCTTAAGACACCCCCATGGATGGTAAGTGTCTGGCTTTTGCATTATTAATTATTTAGCTGAGAAGGAACCAAATAATTCAGGAGGCCAAGAATGGTTGTTTTTGTCAATCTTGTTCTTCCCTCTATTAAGTTAGCTCTGTTGTAGGGAAAATGCAGAGCTCTAGCAGGGTTTAAATGCAACATAAATGTTTATTGGAATTCTCAGTGGCCCTTGGAGAGAGACAAAACCAATATTTTTGGTGTTCCAGTGGGTGACATAAATGAAACCAGACACCAAGCACAAGTGGTACATGCAAAAATGTGCTGTAAGATGCTGAGAAATGGATAAGCAGATTGTTTAAATCTGGGCTGTGTCTTGGGAAAGCCTTAATCAAATGATCCCAGATTTGCATTGAACACTTATCCTCTCTTTCTGGTAGCCTCTGAATTTTCTGGCTAGTTTAATTCCACACGTTGAGGTTGTGGAGGCAGATAAGGAGCAAAGGGTGCGGCAGGCAGCAGCTCCAGCTTATGGTCTGACAGCGTTTGGTTCTCTGCAGGGTAATGCAGAACAGGATTGTTGTCTTCTGCTAAAACTCTTTCAGCACGTCGTCCTGATCCCTTTCTGCCTCTGCTTGGGGGAATCATACCGAAGGTAAGAATAGTTCCCTGTTCCAGATATTTACCACTGTACCAACACACGGGCCTCGTGTCAGTGGTACCTACAAAATAGAGAGCTGCCCCTCAGGAGCTTGTCTGATGTTGCTCATTTCACAGAGGTTACAGAAGTCAATACACACTGGATCAGCACTTGAATGGGGATGACAAGAGACATGAAGAAAAACCCCATGTTGCTTTAACACAACCTTCACCCAGTGAGCTCTGTCTTGTTTCCATAATAGAGGCTACGGGAGGCACATCCCATACCTGCTGCATGTTGCTGCAATTCAATTTAATACCGCTCCTGTCCCTCACTTACTTTGGTGAACACAAACAGCTATTGCAAATGTCAGGTCCAATTTGCTTTCATCCAGAATGGTGTTTATTTTATTAAATGAGTGTGCCTACATCTTTCCTAGTTCTAATATGCTTTTTTTCTGCTTTTTTTTTTTTTTTTTTTTTTTTTTTTTTTTTTTTTTTTTTTTCCCCCCCCCTTATCAAACACAAATGGCCAGAGTTTTAAAAGGCACTGGAGATGAAAGGGAAGCTGTTCTCTGATGCTCCACTACCATGTTTGTGCAGCAGCTCCGTGGTGTGTAACAACAGTCACTCTGTGGGTCCCAGGCTGGAGAGGCATTGCCCGGGAACCACTTTTCTGTTGTATGCAGCCATGGCACTTGGAGATTTCCCTGAGAGAAGGATGGGGCTGTGTTAGATGGTGGAGCGCAAGCAGCTGGACTGAGCCTGCTGTGAGGTGGGAGGTGGCCCAAACTGGCAAACCAGGTTCATGGCAACAAACTGCAACCACTTGCACAGGATTTAGTATCATAAGATGTGTCTAAGAAAGCATAGGCTATAATTTTTTCCACAGACAGGAAAATATTAATCCATTACTGTCTATGGCTGGTTTGGTGAATTGCAGCATAGTCAGTAGGATGGGTTAAGGCATTATTTCAGTGCTATATGGCATATATCTTTCCTTCTTTACTGTTTTGAAGTGCTTCACATAGATATATCTAGAGAGTTTCTAAAAAGCAGTATTCCTTCTTGTGCCCCACCCCTCTTTCCTTTTTTTTTTTTTTTTTTTTTTACTTTCTTTCCTTCTCTCTCTCCCTTCTGTGTGTGTATGTGCATGCATGTTGTTGATGAATGGTTCACCTGCCCACGTGTTTGGAAGGCTTTCAAAAATCACTTAGGATTGATTTTGCCTCTTGGTTTAAGAAAAAATAGCAAAATCAGAAAGCTCATCCTGACAGTAAATGATGTGGTAGGACATGGCATTTAGAAAGCTGGGTTTGAAACACTTCAGAAATACACATCAAAACATATATTAGTAATTCCAAAGCTATAACTAAAAGCATTTTTTTTTTCCTGTAGTACAGACCAATTTTTAGAGTCTGTAAGGAACTTTTAATTTTTTTTTTTTTTTTTTTTTTTTTTTTGTGGTCTGTAAATGAATGTGTGGAAAGTCATTTGAAATCTTCCCATAGAAATGCCTATTCAAAGAATCCATATAAAATAAGAGGAACCTCTATATTCTGTGACAAATGTTTTGATCCTGTATTACTGAAGATGGGTGCACGATGTAATTATCTGTCTTTCAAGATTTGTACAATCATCTATTCACAGAAGAAAGTCTTATCCTTGAATCTTTCTCAGCCTTTTCTCAGCCTGGAACCTCTTGAGAACCAGCTTTGATTACCTGGGAAGAGCAGATACAGAGCTAGCTATAGAAATATTCATCCTCATCTTCTGCTATAAAGCTGTTCTGGTGTGTATGATTTTTGCTTGTTTTCTAGACTTACTGCTAATTTTTTAAGAGATACTTTTGTTTTGGAAGCAGTCTTTAAGCCTCTTGCCACAACTACATTGGTGTATTTTCTTGTCTGGTTATGTAGATAAATTTGTCCCAGAGTCTATTCTTACAACACAATTTACCACTTTTCTTGCAACAGTCCCTTTTCAGATGAGTGTGTTTTTCACACTCATTCTCATTCTCTCAAGCATGCTTGTCCTGATGCTTACAGAGAAGAAGAAAGCAAGAAGATTTCTCTCCCTGGGTATAGCTCAGAGATCCTTTAAGTTAGAAAACATAGCAGCTTTCACCTTAAAAATCCCTGATGTGTGCTCTCACTGTTTTCTTTGTCTTTATTCTGTATCTACACATAGCCTCAGATATTCAGAACTGACTGCCTGGATGTACAGATGAGGATAATGAATCAAAACCCTCTCTAAATAAATCTGAAAACTTTTGACTAATAAGTTGAAGCAAGGCATGTACTAGCAATGTTACCAGCCTAGTGTTTCTGTTATGCTTGACAATGCATCTTATTAAACATCAGGAACCCCCCTGAAATATTTCAATAATGCTGTTTATAGCAACATATAATTGCATATTAAACTGTTCTATATTCTAGTTGATAAAGCAGTTATTTACATATGACTGTAGAAGCCACTGGTAAATTTACAGAAAAAAAACCTGTAAGCATCAACATGGTACTAAACTCTAATAAAAGAGGAAGGAAGCTGGAAGCTGATAAGAGAGGTAGTGACTCGGGAAAGAAAGATGTTTCAAGCAAGAGTAAGCAAAGAGCACTCAGTCGTGAAGGAAGAATCTAAACATTTTCAGAAAGTCTAATACAAATATTAAAACTGTGGATGAAAGCTTTAAATAACACAGCTGGAACATAAGTAGTCCTAAGAATACCACAGATCTGGCTTCGGTTAGAGGGATTAATCTTTATATAACTAGATGTATTAACCCCTATATTTATGTAAGGATGAAATCTTGTGATTCAAAGTCTCCAATGTGTTATGTGTAAGATTCTATGTTTTTTCTTCTGTGGGTTTCACCACAGCTGTGACAAAAATTAAAACACTGTAAAATTAAACAAGAAGGGTGAATAAGCGTTCAGGGGTGAAACAGGGTAAGTTAATTCTTCCCCAAAGTGCTGAGCTGTCAAGTAATGGGTTGAGTTTGGTAGATGCAGGGAGAAGTATGGTGTCAGTGTGGGAAATGTTAGTATTTGTGTAGGTGAATTGAAGTATTGTGGTTATTAGAGCTAAAAACAGCACAGGAAAAAGTTCTGTCACTTCCTTTTCTCACTCAGCTCTCAGTCTGCCATTCCTCACCTGGTGCTTTCTGCTTGAATCTCTTGAGAGCAGATGCCACCAATTATTCCAAAGTATAGTATATTTTGTGAAATAGAGGCCTGCTCTATATAACAGACATTTTAACTACTGTTATTAGCAAGAGATCTTTAGCACTGTCTCCAAGAAATAGCCCCTTCACTAAAGGTAAAGACTTCTGATGGTTCACTTGGCAATAAGCTGTATATAACTACTGGGCTAGTTAAGGTTCAGATGTTCTGGGCTGCTCTCCACCGTGGAGAAGGGGAAAACTTAGAGTCTACAAACTAGGAGAAGGAAGCCAGCACTGAGGTTTTCTTTCCTACTTGAAGGGTTGAGAGGAGGGCTTTGACATATACTCAGTTTGTTAGAGAGACAAGAAGAGCAAGAACAGGTAGGTAGATTAGTTAAATATGCTTAGGAAGAAAAGTGTGGGAAGAGTTTCCCCTTTGTGGTGAAAAAAAAAAAACACTAATTAGAGCATGGGCCATCATGAAATGGATTAGAGTTTGAAAAACTGCTTGCACATGGAGGAAGAATCCATACAGCTTTCCTAGTCAAAAGAGCCCAAGCACTAACTGTATCCAATGACAATTTGTGGCCAAAGCAGTGAGCCTGTCCTGCCTCAATGGGAGGAAAACTTACTGGGGAGATCTTCAGTTTAATTTGAGGAACAAAACAATCCACGAGGCCTAAGATTAGGATACTCCTGCAATAGTTTTCTAGTATGTCTTTGGATAAACTTTTGCTGTTGATGGTCTGTGCATGAGCAGTCTTGCAGAACGAGTAAAAGGTCAACATCTACTTGAACACGGAGAATTGCTGTTGAGGAAAAACAGTTGATGTTATACTCAGTTTGCTGAATGCGGATTTCTTTTTCCTCGCTATTGTCAATGATGGTCATTGACAATGGTCTTTTAAGGTGTTCATCTGTGTCTTGCAAAAGGGATTTGTTTATCCTTTAGTTCCCTGAATATTAGGAAAATATCTATCTCAGCTCATTATACAGGTTTCTTATATAGGTGATGAAAACATTAAGGCTGCTTCAGCAAGTGATTCAGTCTGTCCTAATAGTATTTTATTATAGGCTGAATTAATTATCTTCCAGGTATGTCTAGGTATCTGCACTAATTATAGGAGAGCGTAGACTCCTTTTAGAGAAGTAGTATTTGGTGAGCTGAACACCACATACAGTGTGCTCCTGTAGCATTCTTGTATATTTACACTGTTAGTGAACCCTGACTATCCCAAAGTATGGAAAAGTAGTGACCGATTGGAAATCACTTGTCAACTCTTGAAGCAGAGGGGGCTGGCAAACTGAAACTTAGCGATGACCTGTATTGCATTTTGCATAAGATAAAAATAAGATTCTCCCTTTTGTTAATTTCAGCGAAGTGTGTGGTCTTCACTCATTTACTTGCTTGCTTTTCTTGTGTTTTCCAACAGTTGGTACCCAGGCTTTCTTTTAGGGCAGAAAGTGTGAGAGTTTAAAGGTATTTTTTTATTTTAACAAACCTACAACTATGGAATGAAGCTTGAACACATAATTAATTCAGCAAACACTACTGCAGTAGTTGGGAAGTCTTCTCTTGATGTACCCTTATCTTGATGTGTATAGCACATTTTCAGATATGGTTACCTAACAGTAGGTATTTGTAATCTGGCTTCCAAGGCTGCTGTGCAGTCTTCTGTGTGTTACTTGAAGTCTAGAAATGAAGCTAGATACAACTCCGCCCCTTTCTGTGGGTCAGCTTCCTTTGACATTGGTTGAACTTGCAGTCAGAATAACTGTTCTGAAGAAATGGATCCTCTTTTTATTCTTCTCTCATGATCTTAATCTTCCTGCTGTCAAAACTTCCTTGTCTGAAACCTTTTTATCTCCTTTGTGCTGTTTCAGGTACTTAATTTTTCTTATTACTCTGTCAGAGGGATTTTACATCCTTCAAGCCTCAGCTCTTACAAGAAAACATGGCTGGGCTGGTTTCTGATGGCTTCAGGAAAATATGCTGTTGCAATCTGCTTCCACTTGAATGGAAACTGTCAAAGTTTAATTGCTCTCTTTTGTCCCTGAGCTAAGACACAACCCTGACAACAGAACATTGGGAGTCACATCTAGGTTAGTCTTTATGGTACGGCAACCCCACTGCATCAGCAAAAACTAAGCTGTGCATAGTCAGATTCTCCAGATTGTCAGAGAGGACATACTTATTTTTCTTCTTTCTTTTCTTTTTTTTTTTTTTTCTTTCTTCTTTTGTTAGCATCATTAAGAAATTAAGAATCACAAATTTACAAATTGTGCTTTCTTTAACCAAGTGAAAAAAATGTCAGCAAATGATATAATTGTCAGTTATAATGAATCAGCTTGTATAAATATCATGAGAGATACAGCATTGTATTCGTCATCCCCATTACTGTTACAGAGTCAAATGAAACTTTTTTAAACCATTACTGATTTTATTTATTTATTTTTTTTTCAAGCTGAAGGATCCTTGATTTATAAGCTCTATACATAAAAAGAGTCACAGAGAATTTCATACCAGTGAAAAAATGTAATAACCAGGGTTCCCTGGTTTTATTTGTTCAGTGGGAAATTTTTATATGGAAAGTCTAGAGTTCTTACTTGAGACAATGTACTGTCAAAGTACCAAGGTTCAGCTATTACCTTTATACATGCTGACAATATTACAGTAGCGTGCGCTTATTCTACCTGTATGGCAAAGTGTCTTTTAAATAGAAATATTCAAAAATTTCTGTGCGCATCATGTCTAAAAAGCTCATTAGAGACATACCTAGGCATTTATATTTGTGCACTAGCCTTTTTGTGAAAAATCTGAAGGACCAAAACCTGAGATATTAATGAAATATTAACTGTTTTAAGGTTTAATTAGTTGTGCAACATCTTTACTCATATGTTTATGTCAGAAAGAAACTTCTGAGCAGGAGTGAAGGTTGGCTGGGTCCCAAATGGATACAATAGCAAATGTGTAGTACTAGCAATTGGTGTATTTTGACATGAGCTAACAGAAAAAATGAGTGTCTGTGCAGGTGATATTTAGACAGGAATTTTAACCAAAGAATTATCTTTTTTGTTTGTTTGTTTTCTTTTTTTCTTTTCTTTTTTTTTTTCTTTTTTTTTTCTTATTTTCTTCCTAAACCAGTGCTTTATATTGGTTGTATTTGTTGCATTTCACAGAACATCACATATCAGGTATTCAAGAGAGCAAAAATGCAAGATGACATTGTCCCCATATCTTACATGAATCTATATTTACCATGTATGTTAGCCCATGGACATAAAGCAAAATCCATACTTTCCCTACTCAACAGATTTACATCTAACATGTTTTGAATGGAAAGATGGGGTTTGAGCAATTAATTACTAAAAGAAGCATCTGGGATATTTGGATTTGAAAATCTCCAGATGACACAATTTTTTTAAATTCCTATCAGAGAACTTTTAACCAGGGAGAGGCAAAAATTAGTGTGAATACCTGGCACTGCAAACTTTAATGGAGGCAATGCTCATTCGTTTCATGTATTTCACATCTGAAACTCATAAGGCTAATTTTTTGGACATAGGGCAAATTTTCTACTGTGATGGATCACCAAGCAAAGTAGCTCAGTCTCTCTCTCAGAATGAAAAAAGGAGACATCTGAACTACGTAATGCAAACCTGAGATTTTGCCCCCCAAAATATTCCAGCCTGAAATGAGGCTAAAGATCAAAATTACAAAAGTTTTTTTTTTTTTTTTTTACATACTTTATCAAGATGGTCTTGATTTTTAAAATTATTTCAAAATAGTTCAGATTTAGGCTGAGGCTATGTATTCTTTAATTATGCATTAGTCTGAATTTAATAGCATTTCCAAATCAAATAATTACAAATAAACTGAAACGTCAGACAATTGATTTGACAAATGATTTGTCAATTTCTCATATTATCTTCCTGTCCCTACTTCTATTGCTACTCCTACCTTCCCCTTTTCACAAATATGTTGTTTTAATAATTCAGTCTTTTTTTTTCAGTTAAAAATAATTTCCTAATCAAGAATCTTTATAAAGATACCTTATAACCATCAGCTATGCTGTTAGCATACATTAATTAACACTTCTACTGATATTCACACACAGTATGCTACCTGATACAGATTGCTTGATGTTAGCATCACAAAATGCTTACCTTTTATTTCCAAATAATATGATTTTTTTTAAATTATTATTATTTTTGGGACATCAATGGCTATTAAGTACATTTTGAAAACCTTCAAATTCTTTCATAGTGATGTGATAATAAGTTCTGTTCCTGCATCTCGAATTCTTCCATTCCTTGAACTGCTCTGAGCTTAATGGAATTTTTTCTGCAGAAAGGATTCAAATCATTAAGGACAAATGTAGAAAAAATAATCCTGTAGCTGATGCTGAACTGAAGGTGATTGTCAAAGTTACTCATGCTAATAGGAAAACACAGACCCAGTGAAGCAAAAGGTTGAACATATTAACTTCATTTTTTTCGGTAGGAAAATGAACTCAACTCAACAAATGCAGGTAGACCTCCATAAACAAGGTTGCAATCTTTCTTTTGCTTTAGAATTCTCATTTGTTGCATCAGTTTCCACCTATATTTCTAACATTAAATTTGCCTGAATTACTATCATACTCCCTGAAAATTCTACTGGCAGATCCTCAAGTAGGGTAAAGAGACTGATACCTCTGTGCGTGTATTTCTGATGAGGCACAATTATCCTGAATTACTTCACACTTATGGAAACAAACTTAAGTTGCAGTGGTACAAGCAGGAGGAGAGTCAGATGCTGCAATTGAGGAACCTGGATTTCAGGTGGATTCCAGAACAGCCTGACTACCTTTGTTTTAGTTCCATTTTTCTTGTTTGAAAATCTTGGGAAGAAATGATCTCTTGGGGAAGTATCTACAAGCTCTGTGGCACCCAAGTCCTTCCTCAGGTATTAAATGTACAGGTAGTCCATGCTTTGCAAGTAACAATATGGAAGAGTGCCTGAGACTCTTGGCTTTGTTCAGAAATATCTAATAATCAATTAGACAATTAAGATATTAGATATTAATTAGGATATGAGATTTTAATATCCTAAATGCAGTTCTGGGCATACGTTCATCTTGTTTAACTAACTTTAGTTGAGTATTCACTTAACTAAAGAGATTAGATTAGGAACCTAGTCATTGTGGGCTCTCTTGTAGTCACTAGAGAGAGACAGGCTTTGCTGGGCATTCCCAGAAGTGGTGTTTGTGGTCTGGCAGTGCAATCGTGGAGTGTGAATAACCAAGCCAACAGGTAGGCAGCTGTTCACTGGACCTCAGCACTGCATATCGCACCAGAGTAACGTCACCCGAGAAAGCATGCACCCTTCCTTGCTGTAGAGATGGGCATGCCTTGAGGTACTTGGGTATACAATTCCTTCATCTTTTAATTTTTGGGCAACTTAGTTTAAAATTGTTTACTATTCACTTCTGAGTTAAAAGAAAATAGCACTAAATATATAGATCACCTCAATGTAACAATAAGAAAGATAATTTATTTCTTTACCAAGGAACAATGGAGGTGCAAACCTTGGTGTTCAACATTAAAAGCTTGGTGGAAGTTAAGGTTAGAGGAGATTGGGAGGAATTTCAGCTAACCTGATGACTGCTGATCCATGTAAAGCTCTTAGGGGTGGAGAGAGATTTGTTTCCTTCAGTTCTTTTCTTTTCCTTATTGATCGCCTGTTCAATGTATTGAAATACTGATTTAATTCTGTCATTCTTAGAACACTGACATAGTACCAAAATACAGACACAGTGTAAATACATCTGCAGGTATGGGTAATTCCATTTACTGTGGTCTACATGTATTTCATACATATCCTTTCAGGTAGAGGCTGCCCTCAATTACTAGGAATGCTGAGACACAAAGAAATGTGCAGTCCTGAAATTCCCCAGGTCAATACTTAGGGCTGAATCATGGCAGGTCGGGCATGTGGGTGCCTAGAACCATGCTGCTCAGCATTCAGCAGGTGGCAGGCAGCCTGGCTTCTCCTCCGACAGCCCAGTACTGCACGGCACGAGCTCCTGCACGGTACCCCAAGCAGTTCTCATTAGTCCTTCCAGATCTCAGTGAGTACAGCTCACTGGAAGGACAGAGAGGAGAGGCATAAAATCATCTGAATTAAAGAGATTTTGGTTACTTGTTCTGATTACTTAAACAGTGGGAGAGAGCCCCTCTCCCTCCCCAAATAATCAAGGAGTGGGTAGATAGATGCCTGATATGCCTGATTTCAGTGGGCATTTCATGTTGGAGGATAGTTTTGACACATTACATCTTGTTCTCCTATTGCAGTTCATGTCTTTGATCAATAGAAGTTCAGGAAAGTGAGGGTGTTCAGGTGCTGCCCTACCCAGCTCCTGAACAGTCTAGGCTGAAACACAGATGCTGTTTGCTTTATTTTTGAGGGTGAAGTATTATTGCTTGGCTGTCAGTAGTCATAGTAACACTGCTTTCCCATGGCTGCTGAACACTCCGTGCTGAAGGCTTCCTTAGTTTTGGCAATCTGTTTTTCTGTTTGTTTATTTTTCTTGTCAAAATTTGTTCCCCTGAGACTTTAAATATAATTTGACAAGTTAGCCTATAATTTAACATGTCAAAAACTGGAGGTGCTTCCACAGTTTATGTACTTTGTATTTGTTGGTGCCTCATAGTTTAACTTACTCTGCCAAATTGTTTTAATATCCTAAATTTAGGACAGGCTTCTCAGCTGGTGTTGACGGGCAAAGCTTCAGTAGGGCTCTTAGGGCATGTCTACACAGATGGGTGCAGACAGCTGTGAGCTTCTCTGTCCAGTCCACGAGCCAGCCAAAAGCAAGCCAGTTCTGCTCTGGAAGTTGCAGAGCTGCATTAGTGAGATACTGTGCCCAAGTGTTTTTATCTAGCACCTCTTTGGCAGAGTTTCTGGGTCTGAGCTGGCTCTTGTCTGTCCTGCCTGGAAGGTGAACAGGAGTGTTCATGCCTGGCTCCATCCTTCATTTGAAAAGGCATATTCTTGGCTGCTGCTCAGACCTTAGCTCCTGCTACATTTTTGTTCCAGCACCTTCAATGAGTTTCACTTACATCTGTTCAGTTACTTTGTTATTTTATTTTTTTTTGGTGGCTGGGATTTTTTCTTTTTTATTTATTTATTTTTTTCCTTCTTTCAATTATTGTTCTCGCAGGCCAGACTGTGTGTGTCCCCCAGCACACCCCTGAAAGCAGTTTATATCACCTGTGAGCACTGGGTGGGCAATCACTGGTGTGCCTCTCCGCCCGGGTGGAGTACAGTTGTGTGTGCATAAAGGGGCCAAATCCTGTTCCATGCAGAATCTCTGACTGGTAAGCTGGCTGCGATGTTGTGCCAGGAAATAGTGCCACTCCTGACATCTTTCACTCTCTGGGGTAGAGGACAGTGGGGCAGAGGGATAGGTGTGGATCTGTCTTTCTGTTTTGGGTGGTCTGAAGACACTGACTAAAAGAACTGGCTATGTAGGGAAACACTGAGAGAAAGATTTAAAATATACAAATCAGATTGTGAAGCAAGATTTTGATTTTATCCTGTGAAGACGCAGGCACCTGTGATGGGGGCAAACAGTTTACCCAGAGGAAGAAAATTGCACGCTGATGGAAAGAAAGAATTTTGTGTGTGTGTGTGTGGAGACGATTTACATGGTTAAGCTAATGGAAATGGCTGTATCTGGAGATAAGGTGATGGATAAATCAAAGTCCAAGGAAGTTTAATAACCAACATATAAGGAAAATGTTAAAGCAGCAGTGATGAAGAAAGCGTATACAGCAAAACCATATCAAAGTAGTTAAGAAAAGAAGATTTGGCACAGTTTCCAGATTTTATCATTTTATTACATTTCTAAGGTAGGCAGTGCTTTCAGACTCTCTTAGGGCGGCATCCTTAGCTTCAGGGAGAAAACAGTGCTCTTGGCATCACAGTTACATGGGGAAGAGATGACCAGTCTTCATTGTCTGTAAAAGGAAAAGGAAAACAAAATCCTTATTAGTGTTTTGCCATAGAAAAGTATGTACTCCTAACTGATAGGGCTTTGCCATGAAGGTGTTGAGAATTTAGAAGAGGTTTGTGACTTTACTGTAAAATGATCCCACCCAAAGCTGCTTCGGGAGTTGCCTCTGCACCTTCCCAACTGTGTGAGTCTGCCTCCTGCTGCCTTGCAGTTCCTTTCTCCTCTGAAACTGAGGATGTGGATTTTTTTTTTTGTGTTTTGTTTTGTTTTGAAAAACTGGTTCTGATCTCTAGAAGGGATGGGATTTCTGAGATCCATGTTTAGTGTTTTTCTCTGGTTTCAGAGCAAATTTGGATTCTCAACATGTGTGTAAGGAATGTTCTTCTTAGTGGAGAAAGTGGCAAGCCCAGTAAATTAAACTGGACAACCAATAAATTAAAGTTGACTTTTTTTTTCTTTTTTTTTCCCTTTTTTTTTTTTTTTTTTCTGGCTTTTGGTCACCAACTAACTTTCAACCTTCTGAAACTGAAATGAGAAAGAAAAGAAAAAGATTTCAACTTGGTCTCAGTTTCTGCATTAATTGCAGTTAAGAAGACTGAAAAGTAAGAAAAAAAAGATTTTTTTTTTTCCCCCTTTCAATCCAGGTTCTCCTTTCATTTGAAAAAAACTAGCTGAGCAATCATTTTTAACTAGGGACACAGCTTGGAAATGTAATTTGGAAACAAGCAAGATTAAAAAAACATGCATGTCAGTGCAACTCTATTGAGTGCAGTAGCATTATGCCAGTTTGTGCTAGAATATGATCCAATTTACTTTATATGTTGAGTGTGATTAAAAATGATGGCATTACATTTATGATCACTTCTTACTTACAGTTGCAGTGACAAAAAACCAAAAAAGCTTCACATAATATGCATGTGACAGGAGCATCTCTATTCATAGTCTTCTCCGATTTTCCACATCTTTGTGTGCCTGCCATCTGCTGTTGCACTTTCTCTACTTTAGATGGTAAGGTCCCGGGGATATCAATCTAACTTTTAATACCTTCCCTCAAAAGTATGGTTGGTAGTTATAATAATGACAGATAAATAGAAGAAATAGAACATTGACAAAGACTTTCTTCCCAGTTATCTGATACTTATAGTTTGATTATGGAGGTGGGTGCAAAGCTTTGGCTGAGAGATTTTCCGCTTCCAGTGTAACTTGCAGATACACAGGACTTCTGGCACCTCTCACAGAGGTATGTTGACACACTCACATGACTATAATACTCTCAGCTGAAGGCATTGAGTGCTGCACAGCAGAAAATGCTGCTGAGGGAAACAAAGAAAATAACATTCATCGCTGATAGACAGAATTTGGTGCTGCTGCTGCTGTTTTTGCTATTAGAGTTCCAGATGTTCAAAATGAAGCTGTTGACTGGCAGCTCTGGGGAAACATACAAAAGAGAAAAGAGCAGCTAACTACATAACTCCCACTGAGAGTCAGCGTGTGTGAGAAGTTAGAATACCATAGCGTTACCTGAGAGCAGTAAAGAAAAAGCCCGAACTAGTTTCTCGGCTCCTGACTTCTGAGTTGTTGCAGTGGAGTCTAGAAGAATGACACAAATTAAGTTCTGCTTAAGAGATGAGGATCACATACAGGCACTTATCTCCAGCTGGCTCCAGGAGGAGTTGTACATGCCATATGTAACAGCAGGCTGTGGACCATCCAAATAGGAGATGAAGGAATGGGGGATCCTTAAGGATGTTTTGTCCTGGCTTACAGGAAGCAGTACTTTAAATGATCTCCTTCCAATTCAGCATCATGTTCCTGAGGACAGAACCAATGTAAATCTAAGGCTTTTGGGAATCAGTGTTGCAAAGTAAAGAAAGCCAGGCAGACAGGCACTTTAGAAACACTTACTTCCCCTGTTAACATTGGTTTCTATTTGTTTCCATATGAACTGGAAATTTTCAGATTTTTCTTTGCATTGTTCATAACTTCAAAAAAAAGGAAGCAGGGGCTGTCATCAGGGTTGATTCATACAAAGAAACAGGTCCCCAGATGAACATCAGACCTAGTGAATTGTGTCCTATGCGGCATAACCATCCACCCTTCTCCTTTCTTCAGCAGGCTGTCTTTCTGATTCCTCAGGATGTTTGATTTAAGTCATCAGGCTGTACAAACACTGAGCAATTTTAACTGTGATGTTTTGATATCAGTTTATTAAGGGCATTGCAACAGCATATCAATGAAGGAAGCAAAACACTCAGCTGTGCCTTTACCTCAAGTGGGATAGAGAGCTGCAGTGCCGAGGAAAGCTGAAGTAATATTATGGCCTAAAAAGAAAGAAAACCCATTTTGTCATATTGTACAGCTTTATAAACTTTGCAACATTTTGTGAGAATGCTGTTCAGGCATCTTTTTAGCAGGTGGATTCTTTATCACCTATCTGAAGTTATCTGTACCCTGCAGTCCTTGATCCCAGCGCTTCTGTAAAAGGCTTTTGCATCTGTCCTCTACTAGTCTCCTTCAACAATTGTCTGCAGGCTTTTTGTTTTGTGCCAGTTGGTTTGCTGCAATTTTTCAGGCTGACAGGCTTTGTGCATGTTCAGAAAGATTTGCTCTCAAATATGAAGTAGCCAAGTCTGTATTTACTGAACTTGTGCATGAAAAAATGGTTCACTTAACCATACAAAATTGCAAGCAAGCATTTGCTTTCACAACTATGTCCTTTTGTGGCTTTTTCTCATATGCTCATTAAGCACTCCAAAGTGCCTAGGAATAGAAAAAGGGGCTTAAGATGCTTTAAGAAAAAGAGAATGTTCTTGTTTTGTTGCTATTCATTTGTACTTGTTAGTACGTAGAGATCTCATTCAGTCCCACTGGAACCGCTACCATGCAAATGTGTCATAACAGACAACACTTGTCCCAGAGATTTGCCAGGCTAAAGAAATCATGGGCAGCAGCACAGAGAAAGGGACAGCAGAAGAATGGAATTATTTGGCTGAAGGTTCCTAGGGTTTACTGTGATCTGGAGAAGAGAGAAATGTGTGCCTGTGCCATGGTTCTGTATAAAGCTGTAAGCCTGTCTCATTGTTTTGTGAAGCGCTGTGTCCCCTTGCTCTCATTAACTGGTCACCAGTGGGGGACAACAGTCATATAAATTATTTTGAATGTTACATGTACCTCTTATCACTTAATTGTATTATTTTTATGTTAAGTTTCCTCCAGGAACTAATATTGTAAAAAATAGTTGTTAACTCTTAGGCCGCCTGGTTCACCAGGTTTCTCCATGGGGAACTTTTTTCATCTTTGCAAAAGATGTTTGTGTTAGTAAATTTTTATGACTGGGTCAAATAAGGGCACATTTTCCATCATGCTAGAATGAGACTCTGGCTATAAAGCTGTGTGCTTTGTCAGAAGCAACTGCATCAGTGTGCGGGAAATGCCTTTCTACATGGGGAAGCACAGTTCTTCTCCATCTGTCAGGCTGCAGAAGCCTGCTGTCTCCCATGAAACCCACCAACACTTGGAAATGTATTGCAGAATGGAGTGATGAGAAAAGTAGGAAATAATTGTTTTTTCTATTTCTTGTTATCGCAGGGGCACTTTTTCCTTTGGCTCTCTGATTCCAGGGAGTATAAGAAACATGATGGCAAGCTTTGGACAGCCACACAAAATATTTGCTTTTGAGCTTGCATGTGTGTATGCAAGCATACTTAAGTGTGTATTTCAATATGCATTAGAAGTGTCTGTAGGAAGGAATTTCTTTGCCCCTACTCAAAGGTTGCTGAAAATCCAGCACAACAAGATACTTCCATGCTCGTTTTAATAGAATTCATGTGTTTTGGTATATATCTAAAAAGATGGAATTAAAAGACACTATGCTTTTGATAGTGGAGAACTGGTCCCCTTTTTTATACTCAAATACTGCAGTATCTTGAAGACCCAGGATGTCAGAAACAAAAAGAGATAAAATTCCCTTTGATATCAAGGGGAATATTTTAAGTATCATTGGTCTAATCTGTTAAGGTTGCTCACTTACTTGTTCATATTGTTTCTCACTGTACAAATCAAGGGTAGCAGGCAATACAGCTATTGAAGATACCATTGCCTGTCACTTTGCAAGCAATCACTGAACAAGCATACAGATACCTCCCCCCCTAAAAACAAACAAACAAAAAATACAGGCTTGTGATGAGCTCAGACAGTGGAGCAGAGGAAGATGGGTGAATTACAGGGCTTTCTGGGACCCATATATAACAGACATGCTGACATTACATCAGCACTTCTAGTACTCAGCAGTTCTACTCTGCTCGATTCTTACTAGGAATAACATTCCTCTGTAACAGCCACAGACTATATTAGCCTTGTTATAACCTCTGAAAAAATAAAGCAGGCCAAAAAATTTTTGTTTGTACATATCTTTGTACTGGTATGCAAATCCAGTCGCAAACTGTTATATGTCCCATCCTCTTAAAAGTTGAAATCAAATAACTTTTTCTTTAATGTCTGAGAAGATGACTGCACTCATTTCTGTATCTTACCTGAAATAGTTATGACTGAGATGCCATATTGCATTTGGCAAATAAAACTTAGGTGTCCTTATTCTTGGAGGAACATGGGAATTGTTGCATTAAATGTATCTAGTGTAATATCATTCTAATTAGTGTCAATAACTAAAAGTGAAATAAGGTAAAAGATAACTGTACTGAAATAACTGATTTTTGATTGTGTGACAAATCTAAAAGAAAAAAAAATAATTGTTTTTCAGGTTTATCTGCAAAAGCAGATCAAAATCCAAGAAAATGTGGTGTCTTTTATCACATTCAAATGAGGCATCATTCTGAAAATAGGAGAATGAAATGCTTTAATTGTTTTTAAAAGTGATCTTTTTTCTTTCCACTTGGAAAAAATTTCTGTTGCACTTGAATTTGTGAATATCAGTTCACATCAACCGATTAGTTCAAGTCAGATAAGGTATGGACTTTATGAATAAGTTATTTGCATGAAAAATTTGCTAAAACCTGAAGAAAACAACCCCCAAGAATTTCACCCCTAACCTTGAGCTTGTGGCTAGCTTCTGACCTGAGCCATGACAACAGTTTATTTAGGTTTTCTATTACTTTTCTCTAGGACAAAACAGTCTTTAATTATTTCTCTCTCTCTCTCTCTATATATATATATTATTTTTTTTTTCTGACTAAAGGTGAAAATAGTCATTTTATTTTTCATGTTAAATGCTTTATACAATTTTCCTAGATTTGCTGACATAGTGATGTTTTGTGGCAATATATTTCCCAGATTAGTATTGTAGCACGCAAAAAAATGTCTGTTTAGTTTTCTTGTTTCTGTGAGCAATGCTTTAGAGATTTAAAAAAATGTTATTGGATTTACCTATAAAGATAACGAGTTTGGTTCCTGTGGCACCATCTGTGAGAGTATATTCATTATTTATATACAGACAATAGAGCTAAAAACGATAACTGTGAAGTGTTGACAAAAGCAAACAATTGCTCTCTATATATTTGTACTTTCCCAGACAAATGAGGGCATATTCATAAGTTTCTACTTAATCTCAGTGTACTGTATGTATGTGTATAAGTATTGTGAGCCTTGCACAGGCGCTGTTGTATCAATCATTAGAACAAATTCCTTTCCCTGGGTAAATTCATTTACACCTTATTTCAGTGATATTACAGGATCATTCCACACAGGAGAGTAGTTACTTGCAGTCAGAAATGATTAGTGGCTCTCTGGTTTCTTAAGTAAAGGTCAGCTGCATTTTATTTTTGAAAGCAAAGGCCAACCATTCTCTCTCATGTTCCCTTGCATTTGTCAAAAAGTGTTATCTCGCACAAGGAAAGCTTTGACTTTTCCTGCTTGCTGGTCCTGTCAGGCACAGGGAAGTGAGACTGTTACCACGTCTCACTGGATCAGGCAAGTAGCTCTGTGCCTTTTCTTTTGGAGCACCAAATCAGGAGGAAGAGCATTTGAAATCAAGCCTGAGTCAGTGCAGCTCAGGACTTTCTCTGTTGGCGCACGAGCAGGGCACAGCTAAAAGAGCAACACAACTGGAGGGCAGTGATACTGATAGAGGGACCAGCTGCTGGAGCAGAATTAAATTAGGCTTAGCAGAATATTAATATTTTGCCTCAGAGACAGCAGAGGAGAAAAATGGCATCAGAGCTTTTGCTTGGTAACTCTGCGGTCTCAAAACCTGTCACATGTGGGCCACATGTGGCGAAGTCGGATAAGAGCCCTTGGACGTGTCCCTGGGGTGGCAGCAGTGTCCCTGTGACTGGCTGCACTCCTTGGGACCTGCCGGTGCTGACTGATCATGCTGTCATGGCCCTGATGTGCTGGAGCAGAGGGAGGCCCGCCAGGAAAAATTTTAATGGTGCCTGTCATCAAAGAAAAATGTTGTGTGTCTCACTTCAGCGGCTGCGCTGATGCCCTCAATGTGGTGCCTGAACTCATCCTGTCTGGGATCTCGGCAGGCTTCATCTTGTTGGCCTAATCTTTTCTTAGGCTTCGCATTGCTCCTGTTGACTGGGTGCATCTCTTCTGCACAATTAAAAACAGAGAAGGCACTCCAGCTGCTTGGAGAGACGAGGCCTCACAGCTCAAGACTGGTCCAGCAAGGTACCAACATCATGAATATTTAGGGTTCAAGTAAATATAATCTTGCTTGCAGGATGAGAAGGCTAAGGAATGAAGTATTTACTTTACGTAGCGCGTTATGCTGTTGTTGGTATGTTTTTGTTAAAGTACGTTTTCCCTGTTTGTAGTTTTCCTGTATGCACAGAACAGTTTGGTGTGGGCTGTGACCCAGTGGGGGTGCCCTGGCCTAAGAACTGGTGGGGCTCAGCTGCAGGCAGGCTGGTGCTGCAGTGGGGCCACAACTAGCTCTGAGAGGACATGGTGGGGCTTGACAGGCCTGGCCCAGCTGGCAAAGGTGTTTGTGGGGAATGTGGGGGACTCAGCAGCCACAGCTCACACATGGGTCAGCCAGGAGAGGGCAGCATGAACCATTTTGCCATAGGTCCCGCTTCCTTTGCATGGCCCTGGAAGCAGAGGGCAAGGAGGGAGTGGAGTAGGTGGTGGCAGAGACCTTGTGACGGGCAGCCCCAGAGTGCTAGGCAACAATTTCATACAACGCTCTTCTACTGTGTCCCACTGTGCTGGACAGGCCCTGCTGCAGCACTTCCAGAGCCAGCTTGAGGCATTTCAGTCACCTATGGGGCAGGAACACAGAGCAGAAAGGGTCTCTTCAGAAACAAGGCAAAGCCTTTTTTGTCTGAGGAAAGGAAGGTGTCAGGGAGATACAGGGAAATGCACAGCTTCCTTTTGTATGGATAGAGGCGGAGGAAGCCATGCTTAGGCCTTGTTTTATCTCGTGAGGGGTGTTGCTTGCAGATTGTGGATCTCTTTGACCCTCCTGGGTCAGAGGAAGAAGCAGGTGTAGGTCCTACTGAAAATAAAGTCACAGTAGCAAGCAAAATGATCTGTGGGTAATTAAATAATTGTAATTCTTTGCTACCATGATAAGGGAATATTTATCATTATTGTGAAAAACAATGTCTTCATAAAAGAAAAAGTACTGTGGTTGTTCTTAGGATTGTTTCACTTTAGCTTTTCCTCTTCCTCATGACAGTGACACTTATGAAATGTTTCAGTGCTCTATTAATTTATGAGTAACTGCTGTTATATAACTGTAAACTGCAGTTTACTTTCATGTTGCCAAAAACTTTATGAAATTATTTTTTTCAGTAACATGTAGGCACTGTCTGTCATTCCCCGGTGAAAGTGGATAACTAGCTCATGAGGAAAGCTCTTCATAAGGACAAAAACATGTTTTCGTACCATGAAGTGCTTTGGTCTCAGAGGGACAAGTGTCCCAGTGTGTTCCTTCTTAAAAATTTCCCACAAGCAAAATGAGGAGCAAACTCAAAAGTTTGAGACAAAATAGTGAAAGCAAGCCTGTAAACCTGGCCTTCAATTAAAAATAATATAAATAAATAAATAAATAGTAAAGCCTTATGCTGCTTTTTAAGAACTTGATTCTATATTTACCACCATTCCCTTCCAAATGAGATTTTTTAGCATGATACAGACTGTGATAGGATGGTTCCGTCAACTTTTAAAGTTTTGATGTTAAAACACAGCACAAGTGTATCAGGGGATCTGTATTACTGTCAGTTTTTCAGAGTAACTCCATTTTGAAGTCAGTGGGGATATCTGTCTAACAAGGAGTGGCATACAATGGCCTAGGGCTACTAAGTTGCTTATTTGATATATGTTATAGGAAATATGTTCTGATTATTGCTCTCTTTCTCTTTTTGCTAAGTGCCTTACTACCAGGAATACTATCCATTAACAACTTCTAGTTAATGGTTTCCTCATGAATGTATTTCTGCTGCTAGAGAGATATCAGTTGAGAAGGGAACGTGATCTGACAACTGTCCCTCTTGTAGACCAGCTGGTACTACTTCAGCAACTGCAGAAAACCAACAAGGAGGGACAAGACTCCATAAAGACTCCACTTGTAATGCTGGGCCAGATGTTCAGGGGGTTATATTAGTGTTGCGTGACTGAAAGAAATCAGATTACTTACTGTGTCTAAGTTCTTTGATCTTTGTAGACACATTTGAGTTAGTGATGTGTTGTTTAAGGTTGATAGCAAAGCAGCAAGAACGGCTGTCAGCCTGAGGCCTTCCAGGAAAGTCCTGGTAGACCAAATCTGCTTATGTAATACAATTACTGTTAGCCCCAGCAAAATGGCCCATGTGAGCGTCCATGTTCTGCTTTTCCTGGTAGTTTTAGCAAACATACCACTGAGTTTTGAACTACAGCTTGAGTAGTAGGAGGATGAAGATGGTCCTTAATGTTTTTGCCAACTTCAGGAAATGGGTGTAGATTCAAGATCTAGTTCCTGCTAATTGGCAACACTTATTAGAATGTGCACATTCTAATATTAGGTGCACATTCTTCCTAGTGAAGGCCAGAGGAGATGGAAGAGAGTTTACTGAAGTTATTCAGTAAGTTCTAGACCAAGAAACCCCAAGATGAAAATTGATGGAATCCAGAAATGTTTTCAGGTAAAGCAATACAGTGCAAATTTCCCCTGTTCTTGCCCTTTCCAAGGCATCCATTTTTATAAGCACTGTTGGAAAAAAGCAAATTTAGTCTCACCATTCTGACATCTTTAAGAGATCTACTCCTTCTACTGCAATTGTTAATCTTTTCCCCTTGGCTTAGCATACCACAACTAAATAGTGTCAGCTAAGGTGGGTTTGCTATTACTATAATACCAGTTTTGTGCAGATACTGGTCCTTTTCAAGTGTAATAAGTAAGAAAAGTGGAGGTGAGTGTTGTTTCCGTAGGTGAAAACTGATACATGTGATCTCACTTCACACAGGTAGGTCTGACACAGAGGCTTGAGCCTGGCGTAAAGACAAGAGAAAAGGAAAGACAAGGATCAAACTTCAAAGTATGTTTGGTTTTCCTATTCTGATACACGTGGTTATGGAGAGAGGGTCAGCCTTGCAGTTCTGTACCAGAAGTGGATCTGAATTGTCTTCAGACTGAGGTGTAGGCAGGCAGCACTGTACGAAACAATACTGAAAACAACTGCATATGCTCACCTTGCTGGGGCCTGTGCGTATCAATGGTGCTTGAACCTCAAAGGATTGGTCTGCGCAGCATATCTTTGAGCTAGCTGCAAAAACTACAGATTGCTTTTTTTTTTTTTTCTTTTGGTAGAACAGGATAATTTTTGAGTTGCTTTCAGGTTTAAAAGATAATTCTGATCAAAGTACCTGTGAACAGGTCAGTTTAAAAATACTTTGTATCCTGAGTCACCATTTAAGATGCAGACAGTTGCAGTCACTGCTGTGATTGATGTGAAGTAGGGATGTTGCCCTTGCCTCTTCGCCATGGAAGGGCAGTCTCACCCTTTGCTATAAAAGCTTGTACTTTTCTTAAAAGAAAACACATTTTGAATTTTGCTATGAGATTCAGGATGCGCACCCTGCAACAGCCTTATTCCTGTGTCTTTCTCTGCTCTTGCCATTTTCAGTGAAATATATTATTTGATTTTGGACCAGGTGTGGCTGGTCACATCATTCATTGCAGGTTCACATAGCTTACATTGTACAAAAACTGGATTGGCAGGTGTTGAGTTGTCTCTGACACCTGAATGACTGCTTGCTCTCATATTTATTTTTTTTTTTTCCATAGTGATCAACATACTTAGACAACAGCTTTCATGTGAGTTCATTCTTGTGACCACCAGTGCAGTCTCATGTTTCTGTTTCTTTATCTGTTAAGTGTCAGTTCATATTTAGTTGTTTCAACTCCTTTTAACAATATTTTTTTTTCTTAGTAATCTTTTCAGTGCCAGTAACAACCAGATTTCCATCTTTCATTGGGCTTCTATGGGCTACTGCATTCAAGTAGTTAAGAGGATCTGTGTTCTTTGCCCTTGACACTTGTTTAACAAAGGGATGCACAAGAAGTAACCAGGGCCAGCTGTTCTTCTGATGTAAATAGGCAGAGCTTTATTGCTACCTGCAGAGTTATGCCCAGCTTTACAATCTCATGGCATACCATAAATGTTGTGTCCTCTATACTAATATATTTGAAAGTATTTTCCTGCATTCTAATCCTTGCTGTAGGAAGATAATGTTTCCAAGTGTTACCCTCTAAGCAGCTAATCATTTGCTCAGCTTCCTACACATTTGTTTTCAACCTCTTCTTTTTGACTGATAAAGATAGTTTTAGTTTTGAAGATAAGGTTTTTCTACTATGGTGTATATGGGGAAAACAGCTTTTAAAAAGTCTAAGCAGACTGGGACCTACAGATGTTTCACTATATAAAAATATCAGATGAGGATGGATAATTATGAGTGCAAACTCGAGTAACTCATATAATGGACTAAAAATATGAAAGTATTCTCTTGATTTGACATTAAGTTGAGATTAGTTAAAAAATAAAAGCAGCTGCTTTGCCATCATAAACAAAGAATTCAGCACTTTCCCTTATCCTCTTGCCAAGCTGCTGCTTAGTCTTATCTTTTAATTAAACCTGAACTTTAAAATAAATGTGTGTAGTGTGCCAGTTTATTAAATGAAATATCAATAGGCACACAGTGTACTTGGCAATTAGCATTCTCTATAGAGGTTTCTGGCTTTTTTTTTCCATCTTAGGGAACAGAGACATTAAAGAGGCCAGTTTCATTGCAACTCAGAATTTAAAGTCATTGATTAGAAAGAAAAAGAAATGAAAGTCTTGTCCTGAAATATTATTTAGTTTCCACTAACTTTATTTTCTACCACAAACCACACCATGCCACTTCAGTTTTGTATTGCAGAGACACTGCTCACAGGCAATGAAAAAAACAATCTGTACTTCTGATCAATCCTCAATAAAGAGCTTGGGATGAAACCCTAACTACAGTGAAGCCAATGGCAGCCTCACCATTGTCTGAAGGCCAATTTTCATACAGATGGGACTAAACAAAATCACAAATCAGCCCCTTAATTGCTATAAAAGCACATGGATTTGATCTTGATTTAGTCACCCATTCAGGGAGTGGAAACAAAACCCTGTGAGTTAAATGACTGAGCCTACTGTACTAGAACACAATCCTGACTGTCAAAGAGTGCAATTTCTGAATAAAATGAATAGAATCTACATCATTCAGGCAGATTCCAGCCCAGCAAAGCACTTGAATTAAATTTTAAATTAAGAAATGGTGACCGGATCACTGATATTCCTGAAGAGTATACTTTGTTAGGTTATATCTCCATTATTTATAAATCATAAACAAATTAAGAAGCAGTCAGGATTAGCCCCCCCAAATAGCTGGTTGGCCAAAGAATGACCTGGCTATATAAAAATGAATTTGAATTGGTGTTCCACCACCTATGTTAGCTATACAAAAGGATGTATTCAGAATTTCAGTGACATAAAACATTTTTCCCACCTCAAAAATGTCAATAGAGGCCATTCTTACTCAAATGTGCATGACTGTGCTTTCATTTCTGCTCAGCACAGCATGACATTGCAGTTTAGTGCACATTAATAATACAGCGCAGTTGTAATGCTATAGCACCTTATAACCCAGAGTAAACACAGTGTATTGATCTAATGCCGAACCATGTGGTAAGCAATGAGGCTAAAACAAGCATCTAAGAAGGAATTCATGATGGAAGCAAACAAGACTGTTTCTAGTACCTCTGTGCAAACATTAGGGAGGCAGTTAATTGGCAAAATGAATTGGAATTAATTATGCATGAATCTTGTAGCAAGTACAGAAGCACTCAACTCATTGAGAAATCATAGTTTGGAACAGGGGATATCATCCTGACTGCACTGTATCTTGAATTTGCTTATGCCCACATTTTGAAAGATCTCAAGGTCCATAGCTAGCTTTACAGAGTATGCAGTTGTTAGAAGAAATGTCTGGGATTTCTGAGTCACTGATGTTGTTTTTCAAGAGCCTGACATCAAGTCCCTGACAGATGGGCAAGGACAATATATTATTTTTAAAAAGGAAAAATGTATAAGATTCAAAACATGAGGTCCATGGGGAGATTTAGAAACAAATAACTGATCAATCTGCATTAAAAAAAAAATAAAATTGGGAGATGATAAAAGGAATAAAGAAGTGCTGTTGTAAGTTTGCCAGAAAGTGATTGTGTCAAACCAATTTGGTTCTTTCCTTCTGAGGGTAACTAGCTGAATATCTAGTAGAACAGGTAGCAGTAAAGGTGAGATATCTGATTTTTGGTACAGCCTTATTACATGGTTCAACATGGTGTTCTCATAAACAAGTTAAAGAAATGTGGTCTAGATGTAATCACTGTAAAGAGGATGGACAACTGAATGAAAAAAATCCCATTTTAATTCATATAAAGTTCTGGGCCTCGCTTGGGATACCACTTTTTGAAGGAGTGGATAAACAGTAGAATAGCCTTACAATAATGATAAAGAATCAGAAAGAAAAGTTAAAGAAAAATCTAAAAGATTCAGTACATAGGAAGATATTACAATGAGTTTGCATCACAAAATAATGAGGGAAAAGCAAAAGATCTAAAAATTTGCATCAAATCAAAATTAAAATGGATATTAAGGAAATTTTCCAAAATCTTATGGAGAATGAAGTACTGGGATATGTGATGATGTTCAGAGATTCAGAGTCACAGAGTAATTCATGTGGGAAGAGACCTTAGGAGGCTGTTTGTTCCAGCTCCCCCTTCAAATCAGATCCAACAGGAGCAGGTTGCCTAGGAGGTTCTGATTATCTCTAGGATGGAGACACTGCAGCCTCTCTGGAAACCTGAGGTTCAGGTGTTTTGCTATCCACATAGTGAAATTTTGTTTTCCATATATATATTTTTTTTCCTCCAGAGTTGCAACTTGTTTCCAGTGCATCTGGTTATATTGTTGTGCATCTCCAAGATCTAGTTCTGGCTTCCCAATAGTGTACCATTGCAAGTATTGTGAACAAGTTTGAAAAACATCTTCTGTAAAGTGCTTTTTCCCTCAACACAGGCATTTAATGAGGTGAGAATAAGTCCTTTATCATTCTGAATTTCTGTGGGTTTCTGCCTTTCTGTAATTCTTTTGAATATGTAGAAACATAGCATTTAGAGAATTATGTTATCTTTGTGAGTAATAAGAAGCTCTGTATTAAGATGACATGAATGCATTTCATTGGTTTTGACCACTTTCTTATGGTTATATATTTAGATCCCAAATCTTTCAGGTGATTTTTTTTTTCCTCCCTAAACTAGCAAGATGCAGTCGTGGCAAGGGAATGGTTTGTGGTCTAGTTTTATTTGGAGTGGAGGTCATTTTAATGAACTTCTTTTACATTGAAGAAAAAAAGAAATGCATCCACTTTTATTTCCAGGAAACGGATTGAAGAATTTAGGCTCCAGAGGCTACAAGTGGCTTACAGAGAGGCTATTACAAGGTGTAGTTAGATTGAGTCCCTTTATTTTTAGCCAACTGTAGCCAAATAAAGTTAAGCTTTGTTTTTGGAATATGAATGTTGAAAACTACAAAGCACTGGTTTGTATTATATACAATATTTATGAAAGGAAGAATATTTTAGAAATACATTATTTTTCAAGCAAGATTTTTCATGTATGAACTGTGTCAGAAAGCTTGGGAGATGATATAGAAGAAAATGTACCAATTTAAAATGACCAGAACAACATTTAAAAACCACAGAGAGGGTTTAGAGAAGGGTTAAATAAAAACTAAATAAATAATAAAAAAAAAAAGGCAGAATCATCTGTAATTGTAAGTTTGGAAAAGATCTGAGATGAAAATTTAAACAATCAATTATTTAAGATGGAGGGGAATCAAAACAACAAAAGGTAGTATGTAAGTTCTGTAGATGCTCGCAATAAAAAAGAAAAAAAAATAAAGAAAGAATCTGGGCACTATGAAATAAGAAAGGAAAGTGATAATGAGAAAACAAATGAAGATTCCAAGTGGTGAAAGGAGGATATAATCAGCTGTATGTGTTTATTTTCAATAAAAATGTCTAATGAGGACATAGGAATCAAACAAGAGTTCTGCTGGAAGCAAGAAAATAATTATCAGCAAGAATTAGATGAGAAAGAGCAAAGGGTAAACAAAGTGATGTTTAATGAGAATGTTACAAAACAAATGAAAAATGTGCAGGTTCATACAATATACATGGAGAACATGAAAATGATGAATAGAAGTCTGAAATTCTAGAAGTGATATTTTTAAAATTCATGGGACCCAGGAGAGTCACTTAATGCTCTGGGAAAAAGTAGTTTTGATAGCTACATAAAAATAGAGCTGGAAAATATTGCATAAATGCTACAGTGACGATCATTCTGGAAAATATTCAAACAAAAAAAAAAAAGAGGGAGTTGAAAATATATTGTGTAGTATTCAACGTAGGTATATATGAAGTTGACATGAAAAGCATGTTTCATAAAGCACTTGTTTATTCATAGAGTGGTTGTTTCATAAAGTGACACCAATCAAATACTACTCCATCCTTCAATAAAGTTTGTGTGTATCTTCAATGTTATTGATAGCTCTGACAGAAGAGTCAGTAGAATTGACATTTTTGGTCATAGGAATTTAGTTGAGGAATTATTGCCACCTTAAGACAGCCCTGCTGGCTTGCTTCTTGCCAAGTCACTCACCAGTTTTATTATTCAAGAATGTCCAACCTATCCTTGAAGCGTCTTTCTTTGCTATGCACTGGTGAAGTTTGATTGTGGTACCTTTTCAGGACATCAAAGGCAACGTGTTAAGCTGACATAGCATGATGTGAATGTCTTTAATAATCCTGAAGCACTTTGTCTTCAAGCCAGAGCGTGAAGGTCTGGTGAAATATTGAGGAAAGAACTAAATGTCTTGTAGATACAATTAGGATATTACACAGTGCTTACAATATCATTTTCTATCTGTTCTTTTCTACTCAAACTGTCCTGCTTAATTTTTTTTTTTTTTTTTTTTGTAAAGAAACCTGCTCAGTCCCCTTTTCAAGATAACAGTTCAGAATGCAACCTTTACCATGATTATGCTGGAATGAGTTTGTAGTTCAAGGAAATATATTATCTTTCTGTTCCAGGGTTGGATTACCTTTCTTGGGAAATGAACAAATAGCTGCAAATGTAAAGTCTGTTAATCATGATAATATATAAATTGAACAGCTTGCCAGGATTACATTTATTATTTTGCTCTGCAGCCACAGTACGTATCTCCTTTAGCTTTCCTTCACATATTTTAACTTCCTCAGCCAGCTTCAAACAAAAAATTGTAACTTATTCCTATAAACAGTGAGATGTCTGCAGTACTGACAAGACAATGTGATCTGTTGTATGAGAAATGAGGAAACAGAAAATACTTAGCCATGTCTGACAGTATAGTCCCACAATATCCCTGGAAGCATTTGGGTCCTCTGCTCATAAGATGGGCACACCACATAAAATATATATATATATTTTAATGTCACTGTGTTTCTGCCCATCTTCACACTGAGCTTTGTGATTAGTTCTTGGAGAAGACTTGAGCTAAAATATAGAGTGTTTCAAATGCTACTCCTTGCACGCATTGTCTTTCAAAACATGCTAGTAGGAGAAGGTAGTAATAGCAGTGGCCAGTCACTCTCTAGCTCTAATATTGAGCGTGCAGCAAATTTTGGTTGTCCCCTCTAACTGATGATATGCCTTTTTGAGAGGAGGAAATTCACCTTTCCTCTTGTTGATATTGTTACAACTAAATATTAATTGGACCAGAAAGTATTCCCAGAAGCAATCAAAATTAATGGTTAAAGCACCCATGAGTAAAAATTTCGGTTTGGGTCATGCTGTATATTTGGAATTAAGAATTGAACGGAGCCAAAACAAAAGCTGAATTCACTATGGTAATGCACTCCTGTGCTTATTTTTCTCTCTATATCCTCTCTCCATCTCTTGCCTGGTAGTTGTTGAGACATGGTATGATAAGGAGAACAGCTTCAGCAGGGGCCAGAGGGGAGCTTGTTCTCTTACAGCCTGCCAGCTAGAAAACTATTATGGTTGGTGTTAGTCCTAATCTATTGTTGTAGTGTTGGGTTGTTTGTTTTGTTTTTCTAAATTTGTTTATGTGCTTATGGGGCCCATGTACAATCTTCACATCCACAATAAGCCACTGGAAGCATGCAGCAAACATAGCTGGGAATTATCTATGAAGAGCTCGAAATAGGGGTATAAAACAACACACAATGAATTACTTCCTTGTCAAAAAGTACTTTTCCTGGCAATCAGTAGTGTCGTCCAAGAAAGGGGAGAAGAAAATAAGCATGGTTTGTCCTTAAAAAGAGAAGGATGATTATTTACGTAACCAAACAATGCAGTGACACGAAAAATATGAGTTGCTTTATTTCAGGGGATAGCTTTCTCATTTTTATGAAATCTTGTTCAACCTCTTCTCTGTATTGCGTTATCAGTCCAAACCTGGCACTTGTGTTCATGCAGTTAGCATTGCCAGCTAGAGGCCAAAATTCAGGTGTGTCTCCTGTTTTTGAAGCAATTAAACAACTCAAACATAAGGGGACTTCACACAGACTGCATAAATCTTTTATCTCATACAGTCTGAAATAAATAAAGAAATCACACTGCTTGCAAATGTGACTTTCTCAACTTTCTCCCTTCTCTGGAGGTGACATTGAGAAAAGCAAAGGTGCATAAATACAGTGCCCATGTAGCAGGAACAACTAGCTTCTTGGTAGTATTTTAATAAAGTCACCAAAACATGATCTCTAATGTAGGCCAAGTACAAAACCCAAGTCTGTGTAAAGCTCTTAGAGCTAGGTGAGCCAAAGGAAAGCTGAATGCATGCAAAGCACTCTTATTGGAGAATTTTGTTGTTGTTAATAGTAGTTTGAATTTGCTAGGCTTGAAAGCCCAAAGTAATAAATCATCTTTAAAGTGGTTTTATTGCGTCTCACAAATTTTAAATAGGTTCAAATATGAAAGAGAGTGAAGAATTATTTCTCAAATAACAGGGTAGAAATGCTATAATCCTGGGGAAAAGTTGTGAGAAATCATTTCTTATCGTAAAAGTAAGGTCGTTTTTAACAGATGTCAACAGTCCACGAGATTTAATTATTTACAAGATTTGTTTGGTGAGCACTTTGTTGCTCAGCTGTGTTTCTATATCACTTTCTGTTCTTCATGGGTTTTCAGCTACTTTAGTACTCTCCAAAATCCTGTTAATGTTGTTTCACATTCACATGCTTGCTTTCCTCCTTTTGCTGTCGCCAGAAGTACTCTCCAGCTTCTGGCTAACAGAGGCCTGAGAGACTAAAAGGAAGAGGACAGAGTGATGTCTTAAGAATTTGCATTTGCATTTCCCTGGCAATGCAAATTGCTGTGATTATAGTCGAGGTAAATGTCAAGGAAAGAAGTGTGGAGTTAATGTGGTGTTCCCAGAAGTGTTAGCAACAGTGGGTTGATATGAATTCTTCTGTAGTAGGATGATCCTTGTTTTGCTAGGAAAAATTAAAACAATAATTGATCAGACCTGTAGGCTCATCACTGATTTTTTTTCATTTTGCATTCAAGAAAACCAGTCACCCTTTTATCATCACACTCCTTTCTGTTAAGATTTACTCTAAGGTTTTCCAAGAGGAAAACAAAGCAGTGTCCTAGCACCACAGGAACAAAAATCCTTAATCTGCTATGCCATGTGCAAGTGGCTCCTCCAACAGAATGGCTCTCTCCTTCTGTGCCATTACAAGTGTCAACTGTCTGTGACCATGTAGAGCATTTGCATAAAGAGAATTACAGTGATTCTGTGCTGTGTCACTTACCTTGCCTCAAAGTCCACTGAATGTAACGGGAGACGTTCTGAAGACTTCAGTGCGATTTTGAACACATTTTTCTGGAATGGATGTATGTAGGTGCTCATGAATATCCATTCCCTAAAGACATTCTGGCAGACATTTCTTTCAGACTCTAATACTAGAGAATCTTGGATGTGAATTTAGGTTCTTTACTCAGCCAAAAATTCATGAGGTCTCAGGGTTTTGTTCCTCCTATTTTCACAAATATTGGTAGTTCTATCATGGGCTGCATACTGCAATTTACTGATTATATCAAAGGAACTGAAGTGCTAATCCCAGGTGAACCACTGACTGTGTAATGAGAGGTTTCTGAAGTCTTTCAAAGTTACTGAAACAGGTGTTGTGAAGGATAAGAACATCAAACTAAAGCAAGTAAAAATCATCTCACAGAAGCTTTGCTTCAGCAGTCGTTTGTGCTGAACAGATTTCCTTGTGCCATCCAAGTTAGCATGTGGCTTCACATCATTTTCTGTTTTTTTTTTTTTTTTTTTTTTTTTTTTTTTAAGTCAATCTCCTGCTCCTGCAAGGTACCAGGCTAACAAATCCATAAAGTGAAAATACAGACTGAGCAATTACAATAGCAGTGGCAGAGCAGTTATCAGCGACTCTGTTGAAACTCCTAACCAGGGCACTAGCCCTGGTGTTTGCTTTTACAAAACAGACAAATATCTACTAGGAACTAGATGGAGGTCATCCACACATTTCATATGGGTCACTGAATAATGATCACAGAGTAGCAGCTTTCGTTTTGAATCAGTAATGCAGAGGTGAAAAGATCCATATTTCATTATTAATGCCACATGCACTCCAGGTCTCTGCTTTCATTTCTTCATTCTACCAGTTCTATGAACTTTTAAGAACCTGGACACTTTTAGGACTGAACAGGCAGCCTTTTCTGATCTTCCAAAATGGACTTCAAACCTTCAAAATTGTCTGCTCACAGTAGTAAAAGTGATGCATCTGGAACAGGATTTTTTTTTTATTGTGTACAAAAAATACTTCTACAGGAAAAAAGGAAGCAAGTGTATAACAAAGAGAATTAGTAGTATTCTTCATTATATGATAAGAAACTAGGCAGTACTGAAAACAAGTAAATAAAACTGCTGTGAAAATCAGAATAATGATAATAAAAAGCCTCTTTCCAAACAGATTTTCTTTTTTTTATTCCAAGAGATACATAAAGTATTTTATTATTACCTAAATTCACCTTTGTCTCCATTTTATGAAATGAGAGGAGGGAAGGAAGAAAGAATAAAAAGAAAGAAAGAAAGAAAGAAAATGGATGGCCATTTGAGAGCACAGAGATGGAACGTGCCATTTACAAAATGCCAAGGATTGGATACTGTTGTGTGATATGCACTCCAGAGAGTTCACTATGTGGCAGGCTAAATTCTCGAGTGACAATCCAGTGAACCAGAAATTGGGATCCAATAGCTGAATTCTCGTGTGGTCCTCATGAACTTTTAAAGATTGACACTTAGACAGAAATATAAGCATCAAGTTATAACTGAGCAACAATGAGACCTTATTGCTGCCATTTTGTTATTAGGTTGAATTAGTTTTCAGTTTAGGAAACCCCACCTGTCCTTATATTGCCTTAAGATAATGACAGCACATGCATTCAGAACTCACTGTTGGAGTTATAAAGTGAGGCACTGTGCTTATCATAATTCATGGGATTTTTCCCAAGAGAATGTCTATCCAAAATTTAAGTTTCTTAGCAGGAAAACAAGAATAAAGTTTAATTCCTAGCATGCTGTTTCTTGAACCTGAAACCATCTCCCTGTTGGCTGAAACCAGCTGCTGAACTTCACACATTTTTAACAATTTATTTCGAGGCAACCAGACCTTTCATGTTGGTGTTTCAGAGTCAAGCTTGGAATCATACCTCTCTTTCTGATATTTAAATAGACTGTGAGACTAAATCTGTCTTCATTAAATCTGATTTTTGAATATCTTCCTGCCATAATGGTTAGCCAGATGTGCTGCTTCATCATATTTACTAACTAAGAATCTATTCCTGCTGTGCAAGGTACTTGGAGTCTTGCTTTATTAGGCCCCTGACATTACTGCCTCTTGCACTGAGGTCCTTCAGGTGCTCAGAAAACCTTCAGAACTGAGGTTCTAATGAGTTTCAAGGCTAGAATTCTCCTGAAGGATGTTTTTTATGTCCATCAAGTCATCAGGCAAAATGACTCTTGTTGCTTCCCCTGGGGTAATAGAGCTCTGCAGCTCCAAAGCTGCCTCTCAGGACCAACTGAGCCCATGGGCTTTCAGGTAATGGTGAGGCAAAGATCACTCTGCCTTCAATGTTCTGGGCTTGCCTCAAAGTTTTGTGCTGGCCTCAGTTTGCTGCCAGAGTTCAATGAAGGCTTTTCAACACTAGTCAATGCACATTTCCAGCTGGCCGCCCTGTGCTCAAAGGTCAATGTGCACGCAACAGTCCCTGGAGCATCACAACAAGTTAACCTTCTGCTGCTCTAACAAGCTTCCAGGGCCAGTGGAATTGCATGTTTCTTGTTACAGACTCTTAATCCTCATCCAAAATCTGTTATATATATGAAATCTAGGAACTTGCTTCCATAATATAACCAGAAACAAAAAGCCTTTTTCTAAGGTCTCTCCTCAGAAGACTGAATACATCCCTTTATATTTTAGTAAATAAATACAATATTTCACTAGAGTAAATGAATGAATTTTATATAATCTAATAACTGAGCCAGTGGCTCAAATATAAGGTTGTTTTGACCCACGGAGGAAAGAAGTTTCACTACAGCAATAACAATAAAAACAAAACAACAGTAACACCACCTCCACCAATAACAACAGAACATAACACTGGTATTAACTTTTCCTAAAACATATTAAAGATCATAAATATTTTTAAACATTTTGTACTCAATTTAATATTTAGTCTTACACAAAAGCGTAAATTTTCCTTGCTGGAATACACACCTTAGCAATATTCTTTACCAAGGCCTTATGTTTTTTTTCCCACTCTGTGACATTTTTATTTGAAAGGTGGGTTTCTTCTATTAGACTGTAAACACAGGCGTGCAATTTGTCTATCCCACACACCTTAGTAATCGGTCAGTGCGGGATCAGCACAGGATTTTCTGGTTTGCAGAATCACCTGGAGGTATTATCAATCAAGCATGATCAATCAATCATCAGGCAATGCTTTCCAATTTTTAGGCAACCTCACTTTGTTCCTGTCTTCCACCAGTTCTCACAGCAAAAAGCAGAGTCTATGAAGGCCTTTTTGCAGAATAAGCTGGAAGAAGAAAACTTTGCTTCTTCAAATCTTTCTAATCAGTGCAGTACAGTGTTTTTATTAATACCTACTGATTTTCAAAGATGAAAAGCATAGAACTTTTTGATTTTTTTTTTTTTTTGGTCAATCTCATTATTACTAAGGCTTCAAGAACTTCTGAAAAGCAACCTGGCTTACAAGTGTTCTTTTAAAATATAAAAGGGAAGTTTGTTTAACTTGGAAACACACAGCAGAGACAGGCTGTCTCCCCCAGTGTGTCTTGGCTGTTTTTCTTCTGCTCCTTTGCATTTTACAGCAGAATGACTGAAATTCTGCTCTTCCCAGGACTCCCATAAGTTTTATATACAACCTGGGTCCATTCTTCATGTCCCTGTGCTTTGCAGAGGGGTGACAGACAGGCCAGCCCATGTCCTGTGCTTGACAGCATCTGTTCACGATCACTGCTGAGCCACAGAGGCTTGCCTCCTTTCCCCTTTCCAGGAGTTGGACACAAGCCTGAGGCTACCCATGGCAGTGGCTATCTGGAGTAGGAGGGATTGAGTGCTCTTAGCTCAAAATGGCTAGGAGGGAGCCTGTATATTGACACTGCTATGTTTTATCACAAAGGCTGGGTGAGTGCTGAGTTCATAGTAGGCCTTAAAGGATGGTACCAAGCCAGCTCCTTCTAGTTGTACTAAGAAGTTTGTTCTTAGATGACTTGCTGGAGATTTCACTCAAGCTCAGCAATCTGAGGTGATAAATGGAGGAGGATGTTGGTCACGAGGGAGCTTTGGTGTACTCTGAGCTCTGAAGTGCTGAGCAAATTATATGAGGGAAGCTTAGAGGTGTGTGATAGACCTAGAAGGAATAAGATAGGTTTCCAGTCAGGTTGTGACAAGGGCTGGGTACGAGTTTCAGAGAAGTAATGAGGTGGAAAGATATCTAAAACCAGGGAGATGAGAGCTGAAGATTTCATCTATCTTCTTGGAAAATTCCCTACACTAGCATTTGCAGACAGTAGAAGCCAGCTTACAGCTGGATACTGTGAACTGTCTCGGGTGCACTTACCTTCCCAGGAGAGACTTCAGAGTAATGAAGTCGGAAATATTTTTACAGAAATCTGTTTCAGTTTTCACCGCCTTTCTATCTTTTTGTATACATAGTTTGAAAGCTATGTATACAAATAAGCAAGTTACACTTGTGCAGCACCTTCAGAACCACAGGACCATACATTTATTTTCAAACTGCATATAGAGTGACTTTTAACTACCACTTATGAAACACAAACCGTGTCTGAAGTGTATTTTCAGTGAAGCTTTTCTGTATCCAAAAGAAATGCAGCCAGCATTGCTGTATGTAGTCAATGATCTGTGTATTTAAGGATGATAATACCCCATAAATCTGTTTTTGGCTACATACTGTTTGCACTATGTGTGATATCTAGAATTCACTGGCCAGTAGCAGGGGCTGTGAAACACAGTTATCATGGCCTCAAGTTGGATCTAACTATTAATGTATTTTTAGTGTCTCAAATTACATCCCTGCAGGGACGATGAGCATGACAGTGACTGTGATGGTAACATTCCATCAACAAGTTAGGTACATGCCCTAAAGAGAAGAAAAAGCTTTGCGCTTTCTGTCATGAGTGGAGAAATGATTTTATATGGACCAGTAAAGATAGCAACAGTTGCCATAGGGCTTACAGTAATTTATGCAGAAGATTCCCAGCTGCTTATGTTGGGCTGTCAGGTGGAAGACAGAACGTAAAAATACTTCTAGCTCAGCTTCTAAGAACAAAACTCCTGAAACTTTTCAGTCAATAATAAATGCTCAAATGCAGGAAAAGACAAGGTGACTGTTGCAATAGCAGAAAAAGCGCAGTAAAGGTAGTCACTGAAATAGATAACTTGATTTTATCAGCTGTAGTCTGTGAAATAGATCACCTGATTGTATCAGCAAATTGAATACTATTTTCTTCCAAGATTCACCATTAGGTAAAATAATATATCCTACTGCTACAGAAGCTTCATGCATTGTCAAAAATATATTGGCTAGCTCAGTAGCAGGGAAAAAAAGGTAGTTACAACTGTTGTTCCTTCATGCTGGTTACATTCATATGCTGGATGGGAACTGCCTGGTGTCAGCTTCTATGTTCCTCTAAGATGATGAAGATAGGGATGATGGGGAGTCACTTTTGTTGTCTGAATGATACTTATATTTCTTCCATAATCTGCTTTATGGTAGAGATTTTAAATTGGAATAGTCTAATTTTGTATTTATTAAATAATACATTAATTGAAGGGTCAGTTAAAATAATAGTAATAACAATAATGACTAACTGTTGTTAAATCCATAAATGTAATTCTTATCTCTCTAAAAAGTTATCATGGCAAAACAGAAAAAGTGGAAATAGATTTCTCAGTGGTACACATCAGCTTTAATGATTTGACCTCATGTTTTTGCCTTAACTGAAGGAGATTACCTTTACCTGATTCAACCACTTTGTTTGAAAAATGTTGACTTTTCAGGAAATAGCAGGCATTTTCAATGATCAACAATCTGGATATGGCATTCCTCAGTTCCTCAGTAAGAATTATTGTTTACTGAAAGACTCAGTACAGCATCTGCACTTGCTTCAGAAGCACTAATAGTCTAATGGTCTATCTTCAAATTGTAGTTCTTACAGTCCTTTTAAAACTCACAGAATTTATTAAGTCCTTTCCTACTTTGTAATGAGCAGTGGGAAAAATGTCTTCCTTGTCTAAACACAGGACAATTTGCCAAGCCTTCCAAGTATTGATTTTGTTAAGGATAAGCTTCAAATTAAAGTTTTTCTATAGTACACATAAAGAGTTTTTAAAACAGATTTCAAAAGAAACACTACTACCTTTATCCTATTATGTTCGTGCAGTCTGTACTTTGAGAAGATTCTCACCTTCCTTTGGGTGAATAAGTGTTGATAGTGTCAAAATCATTACAAAAGTGAGCCCTTAATGAGCTTCAAGTTGATTTTTTTTTTTTCAGGACCGAGATGACATTTGCAGAACCTACAGCATAGTGAAGATAGAATGACTTCTGGCCCTCTCTCTGAGGTGAAATAGTTTTGCAACTCCAAATAATCCTTTGTATGCTCAAATGAGATGGCAGTCCTTGAGACACTGGTAAACTGCTTGGTCAGAAGAGCTGGCTTGCCTCCAAAGTTTATTCTGACCCCAGGTTCCTGGAAGAGGTCAGTAAGGGCTTTTCCATCTTTGCAGCGCACAGTAAGAAGCAGCTTCCATCTACACGGGTACTGCTGTGTGCTTGCAATGACTTGCAATGTGCAGAAACTGGTCCACAGCTTCTCGCAGCATCTCATTGCACCACAGAGACAGAAAACTCATAATGGTAAGCTTCATCTTCTCTGGTTTTCTGCTGGTCATTGTATAACTGCCAATTTTTCATTCTACCTTTCTTCCTGAAGATTCATTAGTTTTAATTCAGTCAAAGTGTCAGATGCAGCTGACTCTTGGGAAAGAGTCAACTCCCAGAATTCTCTCCTGTATTTTTCAAAATCCCCATCTTTCTCTTCTGTGGTGGCATTTTGGATAGTGTTTTGGAAAACAATTGTAAAGCAGATTAAAAAGAATCCCAGGCAAGAAAAGCTCAGACCTCTTTGGACCCACTCTGCCAAACAGAACAAATCCTGACATTCCTTGAACAACTGCTTTGTACCTCTCTGATGCACACACTTTGCATTCCAAAGGAGATGCATTGCACATTTATTTAAATAGGATTTTATTCTCTGTGAAATGAGGGATGAACTGCTATGTAAGATGTTATCACATCACATACCTTCTTTCCTCCCTGTCTCAGTTTTGTCATGCTACAACAGCAAAGGCAGATCTTTTGTGATTTTTTTGGAGGGTCTCATAAGTGCTTCTCTTTCAGTTTCTGTCCCTGATTACCATTAATTGGAATAAAAACCTGGCCTCAGTGGCTCCATCTGTGCTGCTAAGTAACATTATACCAGTGACCATTTTTTTGTCTGTCAGGCCAAGTGACACAAGTTATGTCCAAACTCCAAGGCACTTGACTTTGTGTCTTCTCTGGGCCTCATGTGATTGCAAGGCAAAATTGTTATTTTCTTTGTTTCCTTTCAGTTTAAAGTGCTTGAAATAATGTGGGGATTATGTAGCATCCACTCAGAACAGTGTTTTTGTAGCAGGAACCTGAAATTATGCTGCATGTCTTTGGGTGTTGTGTAGAGGAAGCTGGGGAGTCTGAGGATACAAAACCAAATGGAGCAGTATAGGGATAGTGCTGTGCTGGGATTTCACCCGGGTATAACACAAAGACTCTTTGGAGGGAGGTGGCAGCTGGCCAGGTGTCCTGGAGATATTTTCAAAAAATCTCTGCTTTGGTGATAAACCCTACCAGTTTTTCAGAAGCAAAAAGTTCTAGTCATCATGTACTGAGCACAGACAAGCAAATACACTGAAATGCAATGACTTCAAAATTCCAGTCAATGCAAGGCACAAAGGGATGTCATACAACTATGAGGAAGAAGTTTTAGGAACTGGAAGATATGTCCTGGATATATATATATATATATATATATATATATATATATAATTTTTATTTTATTTTATTTTCCCTGCAGCCTAATTAAAGCATTCTGCCCTTATAGATTTCAAGGGCTTAGAGATGCATTTGTCCTTTCAACAAGTATCATTGTTAGATGCAGTTGACTCATTCACTCCTTCTGCCATAGGCAAGGTTCAGCCTTTCTTAATAAGCTGATGTCTTTAATCTTCATTTTAAACTATCTCCAATCTGAGCTCTAAGGTCATGATTCTGATCATTCTTCATGGATACTAGTCATACTTGAATTTAGTAGGAGACATAAAACTTAGTCAAAGATTGGGTGGAATCTACAACATTTGGACTGCCTCTGTACAACATACCAGAATTCTTTGTTTAATGTCTTCCTGAATTTGAAAACGTAATGTCACTCACTGTATTTTTCCAGCCTTCTAAAAGTAAATTCTAACCTCCATGCGGTCTGGTTAATTTCAGTAGAATTGCAAGGATTTTTTACATAATTAATTTTGCCTGCTTTCCTCTCTTTGGCTGTTTAGTACTACAGAAAAATCTGACCTGTAGCCCTCAGCTATAGGCTGGTTTGAAACAAAAAAAATGGAGAACACAACAAAAGGGAATGTCAGCCTGGAATGACACTAATTACATTCTTTTCACTGGACTCTGTTTGCAGTCCTTTTAAACAACAAAAGTTTCTGTATTCAAGATACTGAGCCTGATCCCTGTCTCTTACAGTACACTAATGAAAATCAAGAGGAATTCTATTGATTCTAGTGCAGTTAAATCAGTGTAAGAGATATTTAAAATGGGCCCATTGTAGGCAAGATATAAGGCTGCAACCTGTCAGGCATTTACATAGTACAACAGTATTGTATTTGATGCAGAATAAATACATACAAAAAGATTCCTATCTCAACCTATGTAGATGCATTTGCTCAGAATTAAGTGTCTAAGACATTCCTCATAGCATGAAATCATTCAGAAACTGCAATAGAGTGAGAAAGAGATTATATGGAATGTTAACTCAGAGTATTTTACATCATATGGAAATTCAAGAATATTTGTTATATTAGTCTGGATAAATGTGGTTTAAATTGAGCAATGAAATTCATAAGAAGAAATATAGTTGAGATGAAACAGAGACTGTGATTTTTATCTGTTCCCCTTGCAACGACTCGCTTTTCCAGGTCAGTGAATTCTCATCATCTCTTACTAGCAGGTGGAAATTAGATTAACATGTGAAAGGAAGACAATCTTGAAGGTGTTTTCCTCTATCTGATACTGCTAATGAGACTCCTGGACTCTGCCAGATTGCTAGGAACTGCATGTCTGTGGTAGATGCTTTGTTATTTTCACTGTAGGTTGTCTGTCTTCTTCAGAGCTCGTGCGGTATGCTTTATGTAGGAATAGCTATTACATAAGAATATGTAATATTCTATGTAAACCACAGGACATGTTACAGATTTGTAAATAAAGGGTCAGTTTGTTTAATAACTACCTTTTTTTTTTTTTTTTTTTTAAATGAGTATTTAAAGTACCAGGAATTAACAAAAAAGTGTAATTAAGTACCAAATGGTGAGAGATTTGCTCCTTTTTTTTTTTTTTTTTCCTCCAAAAGAAAGATACCTTTTTTTACATGGGGATACTTTTGAAATTCTTTTGTTTTTAACAAATCCTTCACATCAGAGTAAGAATCTGAAACCATTTCCCAAACAGTATGAAGCCTAATAAAAGGACTTGTTGCCAACAAGTGCTCTACTTTTCCAAATATGTCAGGTGAAATATCAAGAAATACTATTTTTGCCCAGAAAGATAATCTCTTTAAAATAGGGGAAGCATTTCATTTAATCAATTTGCAATGAATGTTTTTAATTTTTTTATTAAAAGCGAGTTCTCATATGGAAAGTTAGTTCTCATATGGAAAGTTAGTTCTCATATGGAAAGTCAGATTTTAAAACATTCAGAAACATTTTAAATGATCGAAATCAGAAAAAAAAATGTTGAAATGGAAGATTAAATCTTTATCACATTAAAAATATGCATTTACTTGCCCGATTTTTTTTTTTTTTGTAGTTTAGAAAATCTCCATTTTTGGTTCACAGCACTTTTTTCTCCCCATAATTTCCCAATAAACAGAAAAATCCATTGTTTCCTCAAGCATTATTTTAAATATTCTTTCCTATGTCTCTCTGTAGCCCTTTTTCCATGTTCAGAGGCTAGGAATTAAAGCTGTTTTCTGCAGGCTGTTCAAATCCCTGTATAATGTAGTCTATCATTTAGCTCTGCAGCATTCAATCACTGGCACATGCAGAAGAGCTTTTTGTCAGACACTTCTTTCTCTACTTTTCTATGTCTCTGCTATGTTCACCTTTTCCATTAACCCACCCTGATGGTCCATTAAGCTTAATACCAAAGCTGCCTTTGATTTCAATAGGATTAGGTTTTGGCTCACCATTAACATGATCTGATCAGTCTGATGCTGTGGAGCAATATGGTGCTAAATCTAGAGGCTGGAAAGAAACTGCTTTTCAGTAGGATGACATTGTACACTGTCAGTTCCATATCATCAATCAAAACTCATTAAGACGGGAGTGAATTTGGCAGCGTTTCTTCTTTTGCTACCACTGCTCAGTCTGCTGTCAGTAGCGGCCTGTCTAGCAGCTGAGTAAATGGTGAAAAATGAAACGCAATGAAATTGTGAAGTCAAATGTAGATTTTCAGCCACAGCAGTTGTGTTGGTATCAATGGGGACTGGACAGTTGAATACCCATTATACAAGGCTATAATGTAAGCCTCAGGGGCTATTTCCTTTTTCTACAGCCACTATAGTTAAAAAAGGAATGCCAGAAACTTCTTTGGATCAGGCCTTAGGACTTTGTGCAAGAAATGAAGCAACAGAGACTGGCCACTTCAACAGAAAGATGAGGATGAAAGGACAAAGGTTTTATGCCTAACTCATCTATGGCTCATTGTGAGGTCTCTGACAATGCTTGCCTATTTCTGTGGACCCCAGATTTTATATCAAAACACATGTATTTGCAAAATGCTTTGAGATATGTGAGGCTTCATGGTATAAAGAGTTTGGATAGCACAGGATGTCCCACTGCAGTTAGTTATCAATATCAAATGTGAAAATTAGTGAAAAAGTATTACAGGAAAGAGAAGCACAAAGAAAGCAATGGGACAATAAGAAGAAATAAAGAAAATAGTTGAGAATAAAAAACAAAAAAGGTGGGTTTAGGAGACAGTGTAAGTTTTGCAGACTTTAGCTTAGAATTCAGCAGTATTCAAAGAGAAACTCTCATTCAGCCTAGAAAGCACCTTTTTTGATTCAAGGTCTTCCAGTTCACAACTTTTTTTTAGTAAACCATGTTTTAGACTTGTTGGACTTAGACTTGCACTTAGCAAGTGCAATTTCTCTTTTTCACAAGTAACCTAAAGTTTCAAAAGAGATCCTGACCTAGAACTGAATGAAATTATCTCCATTTATACATGTAGGTACTGAGGATCCAAAGAGCCTGGTCTGTTCTTTTGATTATTATAAATGTTCTTCGAGCATCTCCTCCCCTGCATGCAACAGTTCTTAATGATGGTATCATAGCAACTACATAACAGTTATTTAATCCTAAAACCAAAAGTTATGTTTCATGTGACAATATTTTCCCTTGTGGCTTTGTTTGCTTGTTTTTGTACGGAACCTTAAAGGGTGTAACATAATCTAATCCATAACATCTAGAGAAAGTCAAAAAATAATTTTACTTTTGGAGGTGAGAATCATAAATCCATACTTTTGCCCTGGATGGAAGATTGATGAAGTTAAATGGACAACATCCAGAAAATGAAATAATCTACCTGGCCTAGAGAAGCTTGCTAGAGTCACTGAAATCAGAAAGAAAACTGCATATAGTTCACAAAGTGTATTGAGAAGTTGGTTAAAATGATGTTAATGTGATAGTGGTATAATTGCTCATCATGTAACCCATCTAAGAGATTTCTGCTTCTGAGAAGTTTTTTCTCTGAAATCTAAACCTAAGGAGACATGTAATGATACATATAGTTTGATTGTTGCTGGCAACATTAGTACTGTATTATTCTTCAGAGATTATTGCATAGTGGGATAGTTTCTAGTTTATTGCTTAAGTTGTCTTAGCAGAAGTGTGTGTTCATCTGGGGCCAGCCTCCCAACTTCTGCCTAGCAAGGCAGAGATGTGAGGAAATGTTATTTTTGTCCCAGTAGCATTTATGCTGAATCTTGTGTTCAGGTTTGTCAGGAGGGAAAAGGTGGGTTATGAGGTGCCTCTCCTGGCAGCTGTTAAGAAATGGGTTTAGAGAGGCTGGGAAGGGGAAAGATCTATTAGTATATTAGGTGCAGATGCTTTTACAGAGCAAAACCCAAAACCTTGCACTTAAGAATGTAGGTATCTAAAAAGGGAAATATTCTTATACCTTAACATGTAACTGAACTGCAGTAGTCCTTTTTGAAGTGGTAAAGGCATTTCTTTCTTTCCAGTAAATGAAATAAAATCCCTCATATATCTTCACATTCTGCAAAGGATTCTAGTGTTATTTGGAGCAATTTGTAATCAGATTCTTTTAATTCAAGACTTTGTTTCAGGGAGGCTCTGGGAAACAAAGATTAAACAGGGACTTTCAGATGAAAGCTTAGTGGAATCTTCTAATTTTGGGGATGAAGAGGAAATGTCCAATGCTAATCTCGAGACCAAAGAGGTAGCAAGAGAGAAATTACTAACCCACTCAATGGCTTTATGCCTGTCTAAGTCATATAAGATGGTAATGCCTGATGTCCATTAACTCTGAGTTTTATTTCGGGGGAATTCTCTAAACCATCAATGAATTCTGTTGATGGCAGACTTGGTATTATACTCCAAATGCCACTTAAAATGGAAATGCAAAAAATAATAATTAAAAAAAATTGGAAGGACCTTTAATTAGCTCTCAGTAGTCCTTTCAAAGAAATAAAAGGCTTGAGTTGTCATCAGTAAGGACAATATTTTTCATCACATCTATTATTTGCATTATTTTCTTCAGTAAGAATATTATTAATCAGTAATCATATTAGCTTATGCATTAGGTTAACTAGTGGTTAGCTAACAATAACAGTTCCCTGGTTTAAAAAATAAAATCTTTATCAATATTTTATGACGTTTGCAGCATCTTTAGTAATGGGCTCTTTGAACTTTGAAATTTGTTTTCTCAAAGAGTTTTTCTTGTGTTTCTATCTAATTTATTTAACATCTCTTTAGAGTACCTTCTGTTCTTCTCTTATCCTCTGAAGTTGTATCCAGCATATTTTTCTCTGCTTACATGTTTCCCTGGAATCTTTCCATCTCACACCAGATAAGATGTATTGATTTCTCTTCTCCTAAAATAAATAATACAGTAATTTAGGGTGATACATACTTTGGCCCTGTCAATATGAATAGCAAGTTCTTAGCTCTATTCATGATTAAAGTATTTATTTATGATGGGATAATATATTCCTATAGAAGCAGAAAACTGTTTTGAAAATATCTCAAGTATTTAGCTTTGACAGAAAGTCATACTTTGAAATATCAGGGTAATAGGAAATTAATGTGAACTATTACATAGCAAGCATTTGTTGTTCAATATATTAAGCATTCACTTTATTTAACTAACTGTCAAACAGTTTAAACATTTTCAAGGATTCATACCAGGGGCTTGGTAAGTCAGGCTGATGGTCGGTAGTTGCACTTGATGATCTTGAAAATCTTTTCCAACTGCACCTTAAATATTGCGTTCAGTGTTGGGATCCTCATTCCAAGAAGGATGTTGAGTTGCTCAGGTGTATGCAGAGAAGAGTGACCATGCTGGTGAAGAGACTGTCAAACAGGGCTTGTGAGGGTTAACTGAGGGAGCCGGAGATGTTCAGTTTGGAGAGGAGGAGGCTGAGGGGAGGCCTTGTCATGCTCTACAACTGCCTGAAAGGAGCCTGCAGCAAGGAGGTTGTTGGCCTCTTTTTTTCATATGACAAGTGATAGTATGCAAAGCAATGGCCTCAAGTTGTGCTAGGGGAGGTTTAGGTTGCACATTAGAAAGAATGTTTTCCCAGAGAGGGTGGTCAAGCATCAGAACAGACTGCCAAGGGAAGTGGTGGAGTTGCCATCCCTGGAGGCATTTAAGAGACATGGACGTGGCACTAAGGGATGTGGTTTAGTGATGGGATTTGGTCAGGCTGATGACTGGACTTATTGGACTTGATGGTCTTGAAGGTCTTATCCAACCTAGATGGTTCTGTGATTCTATAACTTCTATTAAGAAGTTGAATTTTAGCACATCACACTTTCTCTGACTCTGTGGCTTGCCAAACAATATGGTTACATCATATTCCTGAATGAAGTATATATTCACAGGAGTAGTATGTGAGCCTGTAACAGTTGTATGCATGAGTAAATGATCATTTGTCTGTATTTTATGCCCAAAGATAATGGTGGCCTTTCAGATCCATACCACCTCTTAAACTACTACACAGTCTGCTCATTGCAGAACTACATCTAGTAACAGAAATTTCAGTCAAACCATCTTGTTTTGTAGCTTTTGATGCAGCTTATTAAGAATAGCCAGCAATATAAAGTAAATCCATCTTTATCTCAGTTCACTGAAGAAACACTGTTATTTTCTTATTTTCATGTCAAAAGATATTTTTTTAATGTAATGGGTTTAGATGCCAATCATCTATCCTCTTAATTTTTATAGCGGTTTGACTCCTAGGCATGACTATAGGGGACTTGATGCTTCAATCTGAATCACCTTCTACAGGGAAGCAATGATGGATGAACTCCATGTCCACTCTGTCTACAGCAGTAGATCTTCCTGCTAAGTTCTCTTGTTTCACATTCTGTTTTTCACTGCATAGTTTACTCTCTTCAAATGTGAATAACCTGTCCTAGTTTTATGCAACTCTTCTCTTTCCCTGTACCACCTTCTTGCAAACGTACTTATCCATACTTGTTTTAAGAACAATTGTGGTTATAGTTTTGAGGGTGGCAATAAATAATTTTCTAATTAGAAATCTGGAAGAACCCCAGCAAAATAGAATAAATAATATTGTTTTTGAAGTTTATCTTCTAATTGGAATAAAATGTTTAATTTTATTAGTATGTGTTAGAATTTATCAACAAAATTTCACCCAACTATCTAATTTGTTTTAACAAATTTCATGTAAATTTTTGGTCACAATATTGGATAGGTGAACCCTTTGGGAGAGTGAATATGCCATCCTCAAAAAACATGCTGTGATACAGAAACAATTAGGAAGGAAACCGATCGTTGTTATGATCACCACCTTTTTTTATTCATTACCCCCCTCCCTCAAGTTACATAACTAGTGAAAGAGAGTGGAAAAGAGTTACAGAGAATTGAGAGAGAGAGATCTCTGCTGTACTGGAAGTCCAGACAAAGGGAGAAAGCAAAAATTGAGAGAACTGCAAAACTCAGTGAATTTCCCTAAGATACCTATTTTGTATTTTTGCAAATGTTGAATTTCCAAGTAGTCAGTCAGTTAAACTGTGCACTGATAGAAGAAATTTCCCTTCTTGGTTAGCCCCAGATTATCCAACTGGACTCATCAAGCGTTAATGAAATCAACTTTCTATCTATATGTTGCTAGAAAGGCTATTTGCAGAATTAAAAAAAAAGTTATATTCATGTCACTTGCTTTATGCTGTGGACAAAGATGTTGAAGGTATAAAGTTTGCAATGTCCTTTTATAGTTATACATTACCTGTAAAAGGCCTCTGGAAATTATCATCATCATCTCTGTCCTCTATAACATTAGCAGCATTATCATTTTTGTCATCATCCAGCTGTTGCGAGACAAAATCACATCATAACAGGCAGTGTGTAGGCTTATCATAATATGAAAATTTGACTCCACACATTATATGATATTGCATTATGATATCATGGCTTAAAGGATGCTGTAAAAACAAGGAAAAAAAAGTTTGTAAAGAATACCACATACAAAAATCAAGTTTCTTTGTCATTCCAGCTCCTGCAAAAATCCTCAGATCAGTGCAGACACACAATTAAAAAAAGAAATTTACTCTCAGGAGATCTTCTCAGGCCACTGAAGATACGCAAACCCAAAAAACTGTGTAGCAATGTGTTGCGGATGGATGAAACAAGGAAAGAGGAAGGATACAGGGAATGGGCTGGTTCTTGTTATAGAACAATTATATGTATATTTCATATTTAAAATATGTAGATTAACCACCTGTTACTTAGTTGGCACCAAAGTTTGCATGCAATCTATTTATTTTCTGTAGAAGAGAGACACCAGAGTACAACTAACCCTAATTTCAACACAAAGACTGACAGACAGGTATTTATCAAGTGTATGAAAAATCTTCAGGCTATCCAGAGGGAACTAGTTGTGCTGGCCAAGAAATCAGAAATCTTTTTTTTTTTTTTTTTTCCCCCCCCTTTTTCGGTGATCCACCCCTGCAATCTTGAAGTCTGTGAATTTCATAAAATTTCCTAAATTTCTTATTTCTTCCAATGCTTTTTTTTTTTTTTTGTTTTTTTTTTTTTTTTTTGTTTTGTTTTTTGTTTTTTGTTTTTTGTTTCTTGTTAGAACAGAGTGCAATAACCTTAATTTGCTGAGGTACTTATGTACACTCATATCCTTGGTAGGTTTTCTGAATGGGAAAATGCTAGTGGAAAGGCTCTGGGATAAATAGCAGTAGCAGAAAAAGGAGCATTTAACCTCTGGTGGAAAAGATGAGGATGGAAGGTTATCTATAGGCTGGAGAAAAAACAAACACATTTTGCCCATCACTTGTAGGTAGATCAGTCTTTCTAGGAGTGGCTAAAAGACAGAGACAGATGACAGTGACAACCCCTGAACAGTCGCAACATCTTCTGAGAAGATTGGAGGTGTGGAGGAGTGGGATTTATTTCTATAATATGCTGGGTTGAAAGCACACAGTCCTCACACACTTGGCTGGCAGCTTGCCTCTGCAAGTGCCCTTTACTAGCTTAAATACTCTTCTGTAAAGTACAATCCTTTCCCTGCTCATTTTTACATGAGAGTGTGCCAGTTTTCCTGCAGTGCCATGTTTGCCATTCTTATTGTATTAAAAATGCATAAGTCCATGATAGCAAACATACAGTGAAGGAGGAGAATGTGCTAGCCTTTCAAAGTACAGTGTCTATATAGCTACAATAAAAAGCTCTTCAGCCAAAGGAATAGTGCTGCAAAATTGGGCCACCAGAGAAAATTAGGACAGGACAGTAGAACAGAAAAAGGGATTTTTGAATAAATATGTTTAATAATTTAGCTTAATTTAGGTTATTTTTTTTAAAGTTATTTAGGTTATTTATTTATTTATTTATTTATTCCCAATAACAATAACAGATGATCTAATCTAGCCAGGAAGAGTTTTAGAAAGATAGGAGACTATGAGCTTTGTTGGCAGCTTGAAGTTGTTTGAGCTCAGAGCCTGTGTGCATTCAGCAGGGCAGAAACTCTCCTTATGTGCTAAGTAAGAAGATGAATTCGCCATGGCTGAGTTGCTTCTGGAAGCAGATGTGTGAACCACGGTGCTCAACAATGTCTAACTGCCAGCGAAGGCACATTTACATCACCGCTGAAAGCTCACAGGACCCTTTTTGACATCAAGTATCCCAAAACAGAATTAAAATGGTAGAATCTGAAAGGACCTCATTTTGGGGACCAAGTGACTTCCTTGGGCAACTACACAATAGGGCAGAACAGATCTGTCTTCTCCACTGCCTGGCTGTTGTGCATGCTTGGTGTAAGAGTTAAAAGTGTGATGGCTGACATGGATGTATGTCTGAGAACGATATTAGCCCAGAGCTTTGCACTAGTGCAGGATTATGGCTGTCTGAGATACCTCTCTCACAGGAGACCTGTACCAGTGAAACTGGTGGAGGCTTGCCACCAGTCAGAAGCTGCCTGTAGCAGTTTAAAGTTACTCCCTAATGTGACTCCATTTGTCATAGTTTGTTTTTTATAACTGTTCTTGCTTTCAGTTCTTAAGTGTCAAGGGCCTATAATTTTTCTATCTCTGCCAGATGTAAATAGTGTCTTCAGTTTAGTAAATGTCTATGAGGAATTTGGTAGAATTAATTTTCACTATGGTGTACAGTTTGCAGATGTAATGCTAAGGATTTCAAGAGATCCATATTAGTGGATATGGGATAAAGCGAGGCTCAGTTTGTGCGCTCAGTGATGTACTCTAAATGAGCTTGTGCCTCTCAGGAAAGAGATTCAGGAGTTCCTGAGGATGGGTAAAGTTGGACTGAAAATACAAACCCACGCAAAAAGGCTGTCTCCAGCAGTATTCCACCTGTGCCATGGATACTGTGCACAGCACTGCTAATCCCCTCTGAATTAAAAAAAAAAAAGAAAAAAAAAAGAAAAAGAAAAAAAAAAGAAAAAAAAAAAAAGAAAAAAAAAAAGAAAAAAAAGGTACAGGGAAGGACAGCAAGTAGTCAGAGGTAAAGAATGGCAAAAGGACAGTCTGAGTAACTGAACAGATGCCTGGAAAAGACATTACTGACAGACTGCAACATCAATAGCGGTCTGTAAAACCACGAACAGTTATTGAAGAAGGACAAGAGGGAACAAATAGGGCAGAGGTGTTCAGTGCTTCTCATAAAACAAGAATTAGGAGGCAGTCAATAATACGGCTCATGTGGCAAATAGATTATTGAGCTCCCTGCCTGCTATGGGAAGCTTAGGATGCCAGAAATTTGAATAGGGGTAGAGAGAGAAGGAACAGACTGATCTGTGGGCAACAGGTCCATTAGACAACCCTAAGGATGCAATATCTGAACTGGGAATTTCTCAGTTCGGGGCCACCAGGATTCCCTCCTCTCTTGGACTTCATGAGTGGTTGCTGCTGACCACTGTCAGGGACAAGGCACCGTCTGAGTGGTCTGTCTGGTGCTGCTGTTTCTTATATGTAAAAGTGGGAACAATTTAAATCACAATGTCAATTTTCTACCTAGCAGATTTTTGAGGAAAAAAGAAAAGGAAAACCTCAATTAAACACGAGTCCAAAATTAAAGAAAATTATAAACTTGCCTCACATGAAACCAGTGGTAAGATTGGCTGAATAAATTATTTGCTGTGACTTACTCAGCTTTAGTTTATATGCAGTTTAGCTTATCAACTCAGTTTAATTTTTGTAGCAGACACAATTAGGGCACAGGAGTAGTATTTGGCAGACAGTGACTGCAATGTCAAATGATGAAGTCTACCACACCTAGTGCTGGTGTAAACATCCCTTAAATATCATCTACTGAGTTTTTGCTGCTGTTCCATGTGAACAAGTAGAAGAAAAGATGTTTGTGTGGAATAAACTTTTTAGTAAGAAAGCTGATGGGGATTTTGGCAATTCTCTTTCTGAAAAAAGATTGTTAGGTTATGTGACCAAGGGAGAGCACAGAGACTACACAAGGATTAGAAGAGCTCTGATAGATGGAGGAACACTTGTAACCTAAACAAGGAAAAGGGAGTATCACCTATTGTGACTATCTATAGCCTTTAAAAAGGCTTTTTATGTTCTAACTAAGGCTTTAGTTCTGCATGTACAGTATTTCCTCTCAGGTCAGGGTAGGAGTGAACTAGAGACTAGATAGCTTTCAATAAGCACTGTGTTCATGGCCTAGGATAAAGCATTACAGATTGAACATTAAACAGGAAAATCCTTGCAAACAGTCTTCAGAGCTTCTGGGTTAATCAGAGATTACCTTGGAGCTGTGAGGAATCCTGGGAACTGAAGAAGCAGGTTTGTCAGATATCCAGCTTTGGGCTGTGTATATGTGCTTTGACAGAAGTGTTTCTTTCATCCCTTGCCTTCTTGGTTGGTACAAAAGTGAACCAGTTGAAACATATTTTGTTTAGGGAGTGAGGCTTTCTCCAGAATTTTTGAGTTTTCTTGCTGTTTTGCGTCAGGGAAGCAGGAGCATACATGCACATAATGTTTATAATGTTGATCCAAAAGACCTTCTGAATATTCTGTGTGTCCACAGTGCCTGCCACATCTCCCTACATAATAAGCTTAGAAGTTCACATGCTTCCAACAACTCACATCTGTCACATTGCACACTGAGATTATTTTTCTCATCTCCTGCATGACCAGAGTAAAAATTTTCAATTGCTTGCTACACATTTGGGGCTGGCAACTGCACTTCAGCATTGCAAATGTGATATCTGTACACACCAGATGGCAAAATCTTTGAACATTCAATTTTATATCCTGGCCATTTGGGAACATTAAGAACTCTCATGAGGAAAGAAATTGTTGTGTGCTGAAAGAAACATATAAAATAAGGGCAAATGCTTAAATGATTTCTTAATTAAATCAAAACAACAATTTACCTACTGCATGCCATGGGAAAAAGCACTTTCCAATTAAGATGAGCTTTTAAAACACATGGTGGCATGTTTAATTCAAAGCAATACTACATGTTTTATTTTCAGAATGTCACTTTTTCTAACAGGAATACACAGAAAAAGAGGTGACTTGGAGGGAAAATGAAGCCACCTAGTCTTGCTGGCACAACACATAAAAAAGTGCTTTTTGTATCACCAGGATGATGTCACTTTTACACATATGTAGAGTACTGTCTGAGGAAGGAGAGGAACAAGTTGGCGTAGGTCAAGCAGTAGTAGAAGGCAAACCAGTACATATGACTTTCAGGGTGGTCTCTTTCTGAAATGCACACCATTATTTGATTTTTTTGATTTTGGAGAGAGAGTATGTATACCTTCTAGTGCTTGATAAAAAGGTGAAAAGCAGTAACTATCGGTGAGCACAAATTCTACTTGGAATCCAGGTTTATGTTGCATTTACCTGCACAGAGAATATTTAAACAGTGAACTGTGAGCCTGTTTTAGCATAAATAATTTGTAAAATAACTGATAAGGATGCAGGAGACTGTGGCTTTGCATCTTCACAAGACCAGGGAAAGTTTGCAACCTTGAAGTTTTGTCACTTGATGTGAAGTCTTGACCTCTCACAGAATTTAGTGGACTTTTTTGTGTTGACTTTAACAGGGCTTGGATTTTTTTTTCCTGGGAACTTAATACATAAGACTCCATCTAATATGTGAAACAAGCAGATATTTCCTGCTTTGAAGAAATAAAACAAAATGAAAGTGATTACAGACCTGAACATGATTGGCACACATTGAAAAAAAATGATTCATATGACATGTTTATTGGTGTATTGAGGTGGGAAGGATTTTTTATTTTCAATCTTATCTTGTTTACTGCTGTGTAAAGAGAAAGAGTGAACAAAACGCTACCAGCACTCACATCCCAACACTATTATTTTGTGCTCTGCTCCTCTGAAATGACTATGATACAGTGACTATGATCCTTCAAATAATTGAAACGGTGTCTTCCCATAATGTTTTTGAATAGTACAGGTATTTGTGAGCCTCTGACAAACACATATGAATGGAAGATAATTAGACAAATCTGTGGCTTTTGGAGTGCTGTAGACATTACTTCCTTAGTGTGGACTAGTTCTGAATACAGAACTGGAAAAAAAAAAAAAAAAAAAAAAAAAAAAAGAAATCCCCAAGTAATGTTTATTTTAAACATATAGTATACTTGGACTATCCAAAAGATTTTTGTTTTCACAATTGATTTATTATGAAAGCCTATAGGGTGATGTCAGGAGGCATGAAGGGGCTGTTTCTATTTGTTCTTTACTCTCTCTCTTTCTTTTCACTGCAGACCCCACTGGGAACCTGTTAGATGTGTGTGAGGCATTTGTATTCAGTTTACCAGAGGGCACTGAAATAACTCTTCTGGGCCAATGCTGTCTTTTCCAAAAATATCAGTGCCCAGAGGAAAGACTGACAAGCCAGGTAAACAGGGGAAGGAAACATCCTCAAATACACATATATCATGGCAGAACTCAAAGCCACGTGGGTCTTATGACCCTTGTACCTGTGGAGATCATAGTGAGGAAGAAGCAGTTTTGGGACAGAATCAGCTTCTCACATAACATCAAAAGCAGGGTTTTATTACTAGTTTTAAAGCAACTCTGCCATTGCTTTCTTTGTTCTCCCCGTCTGAATGTCCTCTTGGGAGCTAGAGGATAAAGGTATGTTCCTACTGGGATTCCTAATTTTCAATGATTACAATATATGGGCCTATCAATAAAGGTAGATTTCCAAAGGGCATTGACAATCTGCTTTGTCTGCAACCCTCACATCAGGTTAGATCAAGACTGTCTCACTCTACAGGAACCAGCATCAGTTTGACATTCATCTCCATGTAAGTGTCTGCCTACCTCAGTCGCCATCAGCTCTCTTTAAATGCTTTTATAAAAAGATTCATCCAGTCTGCTTTAGACACCCTTTTCAGGACGAAATTGTATCCAAAAGTCACTGCAGTGATTATAAGAGGATTTGGGGTGACTAACTCTGAAACAGTCATCGCTCTCTCACCAGATGCATTCCTCCCAGTGGTGGTCTTATGCTGAACAACAGCAAGGATCAATGAGATTCTACTGGGACAGTGGCAGGGATCAGAAGTTTTCCTCATGACTTCTTATTGATACAAAAATGCCCGGGAGAAATATTTGGATTCCCATCTCTCTTCCTGCTGCAATAACCCCCAGCTATTCTCATGCAGAAACTTGATGTTTTTGTTTCCTGTTAAACTTGGAGTCAGGGGAAGGTGAACCTGATGCTAATAACAAAAACAGAAGAGAAAATGAAAATGTCATGATACTAAAGCAATGAAGGATGGTATTTCTCATTTATGCTAGCATCTTTTGAAGTGCTCCCCCCTATCTTTGACTCCAGAAGAGGCCTCCAGAGGAGAGTTGTCTCTGTGAAGTCGCTTTATTAGGTGCTAACAGCAATATGCCTAGAGTTGAGATGCTGAATAAACAGAGAAGTACAGAACTGAAGAAAGGACTTAGAAAACTTATTGTGTCGAGTAGAATTATGTTTGGGTGTTCTGCTGATTAAAAGTCCCCAGAAAAATAGCCTAAATTGTACCAAGTGTCATATAGTTAAACTTAATGTGCAGCACACGGAGACATTTTAAGGATGGAAGGTGAGCGGGGGTTAAAAGCCTGACCATTTGGCTTTTTACGATCACTTTATACCTGACCAATAAAAAAGGAGCTGCTGCTACTGCTGGCTTTGGCACTCTGACAATGCGCTTTTGGTCTGTGAAATGGCTCAGGAGGTAGGGAAATAAAATAAGCTTCCAGTGGCGGCTGAATCTGTGACCTCTGTCACTTTACTTGTGGACCTCTGCTGACATTTCTAACAAGTTTTGTGCTTGAGGGAACTGACCCTTCTTTGGATGCTTAGATTTTTTAGTCACACATGCAAAAGCATTTGTCTGTTGTTTTTTTTTTTTTTTTCTTCCTTTTTTTTTTTTTTTTCTTTTTCATTTTGTTTGTTTGTTTTGTTTTTCACATAGACTGGGACTTTTTTTTTTTTTTTTTTTTTTTTTTGTTATATATAGGAATATATATGTATTTTCTGATATGCCTGTGGAGCTGAAGCTGCCTTTTGTCATCTCCAACTTGTTAGCTCTCCTGATAACACATTTAATGTAAAGAATGGTACAAAGGCAGTATTTTATGTGTTGCAATTATTGAACAAGTCTATTATTATGTATGAGAACATTTCATAACTCTTGTAGGAGTTTTAATATCCATTAATCTGACAGTTTCTCTATGGTATTATTACAATACTATTAACACACCACTTGGGCACTTGACCAAAAGTCTACTTTCTTGAGGATTTTAACTGCTTCTTCTTTGTAAGCAACTTAGGACAGCTTGCTAATTAGCTAGCTACATTCAGAGGGTCATCAACAATGAGAGTATTTGTGGTCGGTGTGCTTCTGTTATTATTTAAGACCAACACAAGAATAGAAATTAATTTGTATTCCTCTGTGAATCAGATACTGCTTTTTCAATTTGTAAAAAAATATGCTAGAAAATAGTTTGCAATCTTCCCATATAAGCTTTCAGATATCCTGAGCTCCAATAGCTCCAATACATGTCTGCTCTAATGGCTAGGAACATAAAAAGATCTCTGTGCCTTCTTTCTTTGTACTTTTAATGATAATCATATGAGCTTCTTGGAAGCAGGCACAAAGCTTCCATAATGGTTGGGTCTGCTTCTATCACATATTAGTGGCCGATCTACTGGAAGCATTTGGGATTACTATTTTTAAAATCTCTTTCAAAGTTTCAGAAGACATATCCTGTCTCTTAGATCTTCCTAAAAATGTTTTTGAGAAAGTGATGTCTTCACTTGTCCTTTATCAACTGACTCAGGGAATGACAAACTTGAAGTTTCAGTAGATAGATATCTTGACCTATGAATTCATAATTAGATTTTGTGGTTATTGCTCTCTCCTGCACAGACTTGGCACATTCAGCTTAGGCAAGGGATATGAAAAATCCTTCTTAAAAAATGTAAAATCCTTCTTAAAATTACAAACATTTGTGCCTGGGTAACAGTACTTTTGTCAGCAGCAGTATAGTTGCTTAGAGTGTTCACAGGAAGAAAACACGCCTTGTAATCATTTCCTTTTAAATAAATATCTGTAACATTTAACCATAGGGAAAGGTTAACATTGATGTCAGATTGCAGTAAAATGAGAAATAGTATCTGCATAATAGCAGATAATAATGCATAATAGTCATTTCCCTTCGGGGTTATTCAGATCTGCCTTGCCATTTATGTCTCAATATTTTTGATTTTATTGAAAAGGAATTTGAACTATGGGCAAAGATTTTCTTTATGTGATAGACCTCATGTAAGATATATCAGGTGGACCTGGGGACATTTTCATGGAAAGTTGTGTCTTTTTCAGTGATACGACAGACGTTTCAGACTTCTTAGCAAATCACTAAGTCAATATAGTTTTGTTGAATTAGGAAGGATATTTTTGTTGCTTTGGACATATACACATTTTCTTTTTTTGAGCAAAGCATGCTTTATTTTATTTTATTTTATTTTATTTTATTTTATTTTATTTTATTTTATTTTATTTTATTTTATTTTATTTTATTTTATTTTTATTTTTGGCGGAGAGAGGAGTGGTATTATTAAATCTAAACTTGTGAGAAAAGCACCCTTCTATTTGCAGAACATCAGAATTCAGTTTTCAGCCTTCTTTACCATTTGTAAAGTGGAATTGAAAAAACACTGGCTTTATTATCTGTTGGCAAATTGGAGCTTGCTTTAATATAAATAACTACTGCTATAAAGACTGAGGGCCCAGTTCTGTAAAACAGTAAAAAGCTTATGAATAAAATTACTTGTATAGATAAAATTATTTAAATTCTTTTCACCAGAACCTGAGTCTAGGAATGAGAAATCTGTCAATTTTATGATAGCCTCTCAGCTAGGATTTCAAGTTACAAATGGACTCCCATATCTGTTTATTTGACAACAAATATAAGTGGTAATGGTTATGGTGTTCATAGTTTGACCAGTTGTACGGCAATATTATTTGGTGTTATATATGGTGATATGGGGTTAGACAGGTGGTAGGTGGATATGATCTTCACATGCCCTGTTCATTGCCTTGCTCTTCCCCTTGGCTGTTTCATGCATTTATTATGCGTGGTCAGATGTGAGGTTTCAGCAATACCTCTGTGTCATGAGAGAAAAAATGATGATAAATATCCAAACTTGCAAAGGTCTTCCTTATGAGGGATCTCAGAAACATGCAATAGTTGAGTTGGAAAGACATCATCTAATCCAGTCTCCCTTGTTTAAGGAGTGTCAGCAACAGCAGGTGGCTTGGGGCCATGTCCAGTTGGGTTTTGAATATATCCAAGAATGGAGACTCCACAATCTGTCTGGATAACCTCATGATAACAAAGTTTTCTTATGTACAGACATAATATCTCGTTTTTCAAGTTTTTCCCATTGCCACTTCTCAGTCACTGGGCACCACTGAAAAAAAGCAGTGGCTCCATCTTCGTTACAGCCTCCCATAAGGTATTTACACATGTTGGTAAGAGCTCCCTGAGCCTTCCCTTCTTCAGTTTCCCGTCTCTCTCAGCCTCTCCCTGCGTGAGATGTGCTCTAGTTGTTTAATCATTTCTTAGTGGCCCTTCACTGGACTTGCGGACTTGCTCCATGACTCTGTATTTTTCTTAATGTGGGGAGCACAAAACTGACCCAGCACCCCAGGGGTGAACTGAGGAAAGATGACCTGCCTTGTCCTGCTGGCAATGATTTTTCTTGTAAAATCCACGATGCTGCTGGCCTCCCTTGCTGCAAGGGCACGTTGCTGGCACATGATCGGCTCCTTGTCCACCAAGACCCTCAGGTCCTTTTCTGCAAAGCTGCTTTCCAGCCAGTCAGCCTGAAATCAGGAAGGATTAACCTCTTAATGCCAAATTGGCTTTAGTAACTGTGATTTAAACTCTAAGGCTGAGATCTGTATTAGGACTTAAATGTATGAATGCTGAATGTCACAGAACAAAGCCTTTAGTCACTGAGCTGCAGAAGCTGGGATCCATAGCTGGGAGGCCTGCAGTGGGCATATGGAAGATTAAATGTCTTGGAATAGGACCAGTGTGCTTAGTGAGAGCTCACCCAAATTAGCTCTTTAAGCTGAAGCTGTCTACTCCCGCCAAGACTGAAATACTGAGGACCAGCATGTGTCCTAAATCCCATTCTCCCTCTATTCACATTTTGTCCCCAGTGCCTGCTAAAGGGTGCCTACAACGATTTTCTAAAAAACCTGAACGATGGACATTTTCACCTTTTTTTTTTTTTTTTTTTTTTTCTTCCTTTTATCCCTTCCCATCAGAACCATGGTTAGAGCCCTTATTCTGCCTTTTGAAGTGTCAGTTTTAGTTCTGCCATTTGTCTGAGGGGGACCACTTCTCAGGAGAGTGCTCTAATGTCAGGTTACGTGCTGAAGCTCCTGCACTTCACATAACAGAATTAAATATTCACTGGGTATGAGAGAACAGATGATTTTTTAGCTTTGTGAGTCATTAGGGAGGCAGAGGCCTGAACCTTTCCCTCCCTTCCCACTCCCTTGTCTTTAATTGTTTTATATAAAATGTGACAACTTCAAGAGAAGAGGTAGAGAACACCCCTTCATCTTTTGAAAATTGTAATGCTTTACCCAGCTAATGGATGTAGGTCACAGATGCTCTGCAAATTTCATCCATAAATCTGTTTGAAGAGACTGTTTTTTTACTGTGCATTTGTTCAGCACATAGATGTTTGAGTCCAAATTACTTTAATTAGGAGCCCAAACTCTTGCATTGCTGCAGCAACGTGTCCTAAATCCCACTCTCCCTCTATTCACATTTCTTCCCCAGCATCTGCTAAAGGAGGCAGGTGCCTACAACGATTTTCTATAAAATATGAATGATGGACATTTTCACTCCCCCCCCATCAGAACCATGGCAATGCAAGTAGAGACAACTTATGAAATATCTTATTTTCTCTTGAATTGTGAGGGTGGATTTTACCACTAAATGGTAAAATGGACCACTTGTCTCCTCCTGGTCAGGAGAAGAGAGAAGGCTTAAGAAAATAGTTTCCTCTTTTTAAAATGTTATCACATTTAGGTGAAAAGAGCAATATGTCAGAAAGATTATCTGTAAAAGATCAGAATAATAATAGATGAGTTAGGTGTATAATATTGTAAAGATAGACCGTTAACAATTGTCCTTAAAAACACACAGTTAAAAAAAAAATAAAGAATGCATACCGTATTACTCTCATCAATAGTTTGATGTTAGGCTGATATAAAATGTTAATTCCTGATGAGTTTGCTACAAAAGTATTTTTCTGTGCAACTGCATCACTTCGATATAGCTGATCAGGGTAAAATTTCAGGGTTAATCACATCATGCCTGCTCTAAGCTATCTATCACTTCCTAAACGCTTTTAATTTTCCTGGGATGAAGATATATTTTCTGGGGTACAGCGTGAGGGTGACTGCCAGAGGTCAGGACAAAGCCTGTGCTGTGCAGAACCCAAGGGATGTACACTGCTTTGCAGCTCTCTGAAGACTGCCAGTGCCCGGGGCGGCATTGCAGCACCTGGGAAATCAGCCGATAGCTCAACTTCCCTAAACTTACGCATTTCTTAAAGAACATCTGAGGTAACATTGGTAGTGTGTTTACTGTGACTGAGGTCTAATATGCCTACTGTAGTTGTTCTGTTCTGATTTCATTTCCTTGTATGTTTTCCTTTTGTCTGAAATTTTTTATTCTGCTGTGTGTCAGATGGATTCTTTATTTTTGGCAGCTTACATCCAGCAAGTAAAACTCTCATGAGCCTCCGTTTTTCCTCAGTGAATTCAGTGTCCTTCAGTTTTACATGTGCAAATCCACTGTCTTCAAAATATAGCTGCAGTGCCATCTGCGTTACCCTACAAGGAACGTGAATACCGTAATTGCTGTCAATTGAGGGACTACAACCACACTCTCCATGTCCTGAAATATCCATTTGTTCTGACAGGCAATTTAGGCATAGCATAGTATAAAGTCAGAGCCAGGTTTAGCTGTTTTGTTCTCTGGGACCTCTGTATTTTCTTCTTTCTGCCCTGACTATGTTCCATATGGTTCAAGAGGGGAATATTGTACCCAGAGTAATGAGAACACTGAAAGAAATAAGTGAGATTAAAAAAAAAAAAAAAAAAAAAAAAAGAGAGAGAGAGAAGGTAATTAGTAGCTATATGCATTTAACTTCTGAATTGCTGGTTTGCAATGTGTTTCACTGCAATTCATATACATGTGTAGGCAAAATAGCAGAGAACTTATCCCAAGCCCTCCCTTTGATGCTAGTCCTTCCCAGGTATTCTTCAAGCTTGCTCTCACTCCTGTTGCCTTCAGAGTCTCTGCCTGCTCCCTCTCATCTCTGCTCTATCTTCACGAAGGTTATGTGAAATCTGAGCACAGACTGCAAGAAAGCCTAGAAGTGTTTGGGCTAGTCTGTTAATAACTGGAAACTTTATGTCATAAGAATGAAATGAGAATGTTATAATCATTGTTCTCACTGACAAGTCTATAAGAGCTGATGCAGGAATTTCAGGATGAAACTTTATGATTTGTAAGGTGCAGGGGGACAGATGAGCTGACCATAACTATTCCTCTGCTCTTCAGGTCTATTATCCCAATATATTAACTAAGGTTAGTATAAAAGAGTGGGTTTGCACAAAATCCTTTCATTTATCTGAAGACACATAGTTGTATGTTTGACACCTAGATGCCCTGGCCATGAAGCAGCTGTCTACTCTACCTCCTCTACAAACTCAGAATAAAAAGAGAAACCCAACCCACACAGAAAGCATTTCAGCGAGTGTGAACTGGAGTAGTACCATTGGTTTTTATGGATGTATGTCAGTTTACAGAGGCTGAGGACCATGGTCACAATGGCTGTGAAGAAAAAGAAGTCAAAAATAAACGTTTATACAAAGCCTTCCAGTGCAGTTGCTTTGCATCATCACCAGAAATATCTTTGAACGTGACCTGACCAACCTGGAGAGCGCAGCCTTGCTGCAGAGTGCTCCTTTGTTGCTGACAGCATAGGCAAGGAGGAATGCTTGGAGGGAAGGTCAGAGCTGCTGTTTCTTGTTTTTATTGTTGGCCTGTTGTGCCCGTTGCAGCCCTATATAAATTGTGTAGGTCTTTCTGCCGCTCTGAGAAAAACATATCTGCAAGGAAGCATTGCACCAGGATGAGAGTTGGGCAAGCAAATCTCTCAGGCCACACTTGTATCCTGGTCACTGACTCTGTTCAGCTTTGCCACATCTAAGCTCTTTAATGCACCCAGTGGTCCCATGAAGGGGCAGTTCATCAGAAAAGGTGAGACAAATCTCATTCTTTGAGGTATATGAATGCATTTGCTTAATGTTTTTGTAAAATGTAGACCACCAGTAAGACTTGAGAGGAAATGTGACTATGATTATTCTTAAATATCTTTGAAAACATTGCCAGGGCAACTGTGATCCCCAGTCACCAAAGGTGCATACCAAATATTAAATTGTTGATCACATCTATTGTCATTTTTATAAAGGCTGTGCCACACTAACAGCGCACTATTTAAAATTAGGATCAGACCTCAAGATCACTTCACTAAAAGGACATCTATGTAGCAAATCCTTAAGGGAAAACATTTTGGAAATTAGCTTTCGTATGCAAAGAACTAATTTGAAGACTGAAGCAGCACTTGGATGTGCATGAACCCTGAGGCAATAGGAAACCACTGTCCTGGAAATACAAGTGCCTTCCTATTTTACTGTTCTTAGCTGCATGGATGGTTACACAGCCTCAGCCACATCTGTCCTTTATTATACAGATGGCTAACAAAAGCCTGGGATGCTTTCCATTGAGAGAGTGACAGTAAATGAACTGAAGCTATGCTGAAGATCTGGTCCTTAGTTAGCAAGGGAGGATACACAGATGGTAACCTCTGCCTTTACAGCCTTAGGGGTTGTTTATCAAAAATCAATTATTTAATTGTGCATCTCTCTCTCTCTCTCTCTTTTTTTTTTTTTTTTTTTTTTTTTTTTTTTTTTTTTTAATTCTCATATTTGAGCAACTCCAGAGAAACATGAATTTCAACAGCAGGTCCTGTTGAATTATTTCAAAGGCAAGTTGTGAAGTGGGTCAACCTGAATCTTCTTTATTTCTGAAAATTTTAGTCACTAGTTATCTGGCCTTTTGGTTAATGTGAAGTCCTTGGGGTGAAGGAAATATGTGGACTACAATGTGATTAACCTGTCTCATTGTATTCTGCTCAGCTGGTGAAGCAGCACCACACTTACTCAGACTCTTTCAGAGAGAAAGTGCTTTGAAAAAGATGCCATGTCTCTGCACTGAAACTCTCTGAGACACAGTGCAAGTGCACAAGGGAAACTTTGTGAGCACTCCTGCTCTGCTAACTGGCTAGGATCTCGTGCTTTATTTACAGCTCTCCTTATTACACCTAATCCAAAATGCAGCTCATCTCTGATTCTCCCTTTTGTAGGCAAGAGCTGATAGCATAAGTAATAGAAGTTTAATTCCTCAGACATATACATCCTATTTAGTCTCAGCTCTGCTTTGTTGTGAAATTCCATATTGATTTTTTTTTTCTCTGTGTTTCTTAAGGCATGAATTGATTATGATTCACTGTTTCTGGTATCTGGTCTCCTGGTCTCTGCAGTTTCACAGTTGTTCATGAGTGTATGAATATCAGCTGTGAGATACATACTCATTGCAGGGAGATCCACAATGAAGTGTGTGGGAGAATTTAAAATTGATTTTTTCCACTGTTTTTTGGCACTCCAGAGTTCCTTTTTGAAATCCCTGATCTTTTATGACTCCTTAATCAAATGTTGAAGAATATTTGCATCTCCTTTTGCTCTTATCCATTTTTAATGACATGATGATGCATACAATTATATCTGCCTGGAAAGTTCAACACTCCATTTGGGACAAGGAATAAATATCATTTTCTGTTATTTGTAACAAATTTAAAATCTGGAGCTCAAAGGCAATTTTCTGACAGAACATTTTTATGTCAGAAAATAATGTTTTGATGGATTGAAACAATTTGTGAGGACCTGTCAATTTCTTTAACACTCAAGAAAGCTGCTGCCAGCAGTGCTACTTCCTTTTTTTTGTTTGTTTGCTTTGTTTTGTTTTGTTTTCCATTTGCTTGCTCATTCTCTAGGCAGACTCTCTCTGCCTACCAGGGATGTAGGACAGTTGTCTCCAAACTTTCTGGCTTACCATATCCATACCTCAGGACTCTTCCTATGCTCCTTGGGATATCTTTATGCCCAAATGGCTCATGAAAGAGGCTGCCTAATTGCCCTGATCCTTAAGATTGCAAGCCAGGCCCTGTCTTTTTGCTCAGTCAGGCTCCCTGATCCTTAGGGACTTTACTGGGGTTAGCCAGGCTCACAAGTTCACTAGTTGATAGGACTTCCAGCTGCCCATTTGATGCTGTGGATTGTGAATAGGCTACTTGCATACAGGTCCTTTAGAAGGCAGGGGAGCTGGCTGACCCCAAATAAATCTACTGCCTTCCAAGATTATGGGAAAACAAAGGTATGAGACCTGGGAGAAAAAATAAATAAATAAATAAATCAGTTTTATACTGTAGGTAATCTTAGTGTTTTTTATTTTATTTTATTTTATTTTATTTTATTTTATTTTATTTTATTTTATTTTATTTTACTTTTTTAAATTCGAGCAAAGATGTTTATACATACACATAGTTTCAGACCTCTGCAAATAAGTCTTGTTGTGTACTTCTATTATGCTACCAGCAACAAAGTGGGAAAAGAGAATTTCTCTAGAAGATCTGCAAGAATACAAATGAGAAATGCATATAGATCTTCAAATAGGAATGCTTTAGATGAAATCACTAAAAATATGAATCACGTTTATTTTGTTCCTTGAAGAAATGCAAAGCATAGCAATAATCTAAAATACAGTCCCTATGGCAAGCTATAAAATATATTTACAGGAATCAGTATATTTTAAAATTGTTCTTAAAACATCTAGACTGCCTGGTGATACTGATTTGAAAGCTACTTGAATTACAATATGAAAGCTCTCTACTCCACTTTACCTTTACTTTCTTGTTGGATGCACAGAAGTTACAGTAGCCAGTCAAACTTTTTTATTATAAAAAATAAACATCAAAGAATTATAAGGTGAAATGAAATGTTGAAAAGAGAAACAAAATCAAAACAGAAAGGACTAGGATAAGTGTATTTATGTGGGCTGTTGCCTCAAAACAAAAAGAACCACCACAACCCACCAAAAATAATATTCAGAAACAAGTCAGGAAACACAAAAAATCTGTAAAAACTGTAATGGAAACATTACAATAAATTATAACTGTGCCATAGGATGAAAAAGGTAAATATGTGAGAACTCTCAAGTGGGAGAAAATTGAAGTGGGTTATTTTTCCTCAGTTTTCAGTATATAAGAAAAGAGACCATCAGTAAGCTGCAGTTATCAGAAAAAAATATTAATAGTAACAATTAGAGAAGCCAAGACCAAAGGACTGTTAAAGAGCTTACAAAATAAAATTTGTCACCCTAAGTAAATGTTGACCTTCAAATTTGAATATTTTGAATTTTGAATAATTTGAATTGGGGGCGAATAAGAAATACAGCAGTTTTGAAAAAAAAAATCAAGAATAAAATATTTTCCTACCAGAATATAGAGAAAATAATTGTATTGCTTTACTTTAAGAAAGTAAAAAATTGCTAATCAATGGCTCATGAATCTACCTAGAATGGGGCTTTGCAACACCTAGCAAAAGAATCAATGCCCCAGGCCTGAGACCAGTGTAAATTAGCACAGCTCTGTTGACTTAATTCAAGGCATATTGATTTAAACTAGATAAGAATTAGACCCACAGAGCAGACTTTAGATAGAAAATGTGTAATATCTACAGCTGGGTGAATATGTGAAAAAAACACTAAAGGTATGTGCCCATCTCAGTGCTTTGTTCCTTGCTGTGTTTGTATGAATGGCAGCATTATCCAGGAAGCCTACATCACAAACTCTTCATTAATTTGCAGATGTCTAGTAGAAGACCTGCTTATTTTATCCAATGTTTTTGTAAGGATTTGACTGGCAGCAAAGGAAAAATCTCTTTTTGTGTGATTTGTTATCATTTAAAAAAAAAATTCTTATTGGTAAAATTGTTTTCCCCTTCCTCTGAACTACAAGTACAGGTGACTGACAAAGAAAAGATACAAGACTACCCCAGCATGGTATTTCCATGCTGCCGTGCATGCAGCAATGACCTTTGCTGTTACAATTGAAACATATCTGATCCCAGAGACTAAAAAGTTCTCTTTGTTCACTGGAGAGGAGACAAATTAGAAAAACCTTCATGTCTGAGCCAAGTTGCATTGTGAACAAAGATTATTAACTAGGAAAAACTAAACAAGATGGGAGACTTCTTGTCTTAGGAGATATTATTATTAATGAGAGATAAGATAAGATAAATATGATTTTGTTAGACAGCTGTATCAAAAAGGCTTGACAGAAACACGAGTAATATTTCCTTGTGGAGATGCTCCTACCTGAGACAGGTTTACCTGTGTGTCTGGCAGGTGGGTTACCTACAGAAGAAGGTAGACTTGATGTTCACATTTTTACAAGTTCCTTTCATTCTTGGTGGCCTCGTGGCTTTTGAGTTTAGGTTGTAGAGGTCTCCTCTAATGATAAATATTTTGTTTCGGGCATACTAAATGCATTTGTTGTCTGCATAACAGCATTTTATTTTGAATAATTTATCTTTAAGCTCCATAGTGTCACCTTAATGGGATTTATCTTGTAGATTCTACTTAGTTAGACTCGTATAAGGAAAAAATGTACAGATCCGACTTGCATTGTATTAACATTGATATGTAGAAGAGGAAGGGTCAACGTTCAATTATTCCATTGTCATCATTCAAATGGGTAATTAACATGCTTGGCTTTGTTTAGAATGTACTCAAGTGTTTCTTTTTTTAAATAAAAGGAAATTTTCACTTCTTTTCAAGCAGAAACACTTCTCAGATGAAATTGCAGTTAATTGAAGCCTTAATTGCTTTAGATGAACATCACTACAGTGCTTAGAAAGTAGTTTTGAGAGATCTGTTTAAACTGGCTTTTGAAAGAAAACCAGCAACATTTTTTATGCTACATTTTTAAAAAGTTCAAGACACTAGATATAATTTGGGTGAAAATATTCTAAGAATTTACACACTTTATTAAAACTTTGAAGTCCTGAATGAGAGAATGAAAATTAGGAGTGTAATCTACAGTTTGAATGCTATACCAGTATACTGTCATTAAATATGCATCCATAATATGGTTCCTTGAAACATTTTATGTCAGTGAGAAAACTTCTTTCTGCCCCATACTTGAGATCTAAGATGATGCTAATGATATTGTGTCAGCTTCACATATAATTAATAACTTCCATAACACAGTTTTAACAAAAAGGGCTATTTCCACAGAGCTTCTCTAACCAATACATGCACATAGGGTGCTCAATGTTTTTCTGACAGGTCAAAGGAAAATGGAGTGCTTATGCATGTGTCTTAGGTTTGTTCGTCTCTGCTGGTTGCCAGGAATATCAGTGGAGTTGTGAAAGGAAAGATACAAGGTATTCCTGGTAAATCAAAAAAACAGAGTCAGAGTTGGGCTGGTAAAGACTGTTCTTAGAGCTTTATATTGTGGAACAGAAACACTTCTGTTTATGTGTCAATATTCCTGTTGTTTTAGGTACTTTTTAAGGTGTAATAAACAGAAAGCAGCTCTGCAAAGGGAGCAGCAATAGCTGCTTGATCCAACGTTTTCTAGAAGAACATCCATCCCAGGAACACAGCAGAACTGACAACATATCATCTCTATGACTGCTAATCCAGCTTCTGGCTTAAACGGGGCTGCTGTCATCAGCGCACAAGGGGCAGGTATATAGAAGGATTTTCTGGAGTATTCAACCAAAGCTGGTCTGCAATCCAGGTAAGACCAGCTCCTCTATGAGAGCCAGGGGGCATTTTCCAAGTTATGAGCAGAGGGATGGTGTGAACGGTGGCTGATGGTACAAATCTTTACTTTGAATAAAGGCCTGAGTGGGTATTTATTCAACTCAGTGGGTCAGAGTGGTAGAACCTGGTATCTCTTGATTTCACAGCGTCAGGATATCACTGCTAGCTCTTTCTCCATCTCTATCTTTTGCTTAGTTTGGCAACCCCCTCTTTTCCCTTCCCCACACACGGCATTTAAGCACTGCCAGCCAAAATCTGTCATACTTTGTGTTGGCATACAATGTGCCAGCAGCCTGATTCAAACAATCAGCATACTGTCTGAAGCATACTGATGTCAAAATTTGGTTGGTAATCAAATCAAAATGCATCTGTTCATACCATTTCCTATACTTTTGTGGAGGCAGGAAAGTAAAACAGTCTTAGAATTTAGATATGTCTACTCTTGTAGGAGCTCAATATCTGGAATACAGATAGCTATTTACTTAAAAAATGGGGGGAAAAAAAGGAAAAAATAGTAACTTCCCTAACTATTCCCTTAATGTAATGAAAATAGCTCTTGATGTTCCTCCTGTGCTAAAAGACACAAATATACATCACCAAGAGTCAAGTAGCAAATGCAGACCTTCTCTAAGTGGGCATGACTGACCGGAATTCTTACATTTGGAAATGTTCCTATAAGAGATGCAAAACATATCAAAGAGGGATATTGATTTTTCCAGTATAAGTCATAATAATTCCACAAATGAAAGGTATATTAATGAAAGATTTATTTTCTGGTATTAATGCATCTACATTTCTGATATACAAATGTAAATAAATCACACTTTTTGCCCACTTTGCTGGCAGAAGTTCTAAATATTGACCTGAGCTTAGGCAACAGTCCTATTTTTATCAGCTGTTATTTCAGTGATTGATAGAAAAACTGTACAAAATACAGCTGTCAAAATATAAAGGTTTAAGTGGTGTGTTATTTGGTAATGCTTATGAAAAGATAAAATTAAAAGTAAATAAACTCCAGAATAAATCTCTTCTCTAGGTATATCTGAAGGACTTTTTGGTCAACACAGTGCAGCAAAGACTTTTTGAAGATAAGAACAGGCATTATGGTTACAAACTTTTAGACACAGCTGTTCTTGGCAGATGTTATACTGAGTAGAGCTAAAGAAGAAAGAGTAGCTTTTTACTAGATACTCTCCTGTGTTTACCATCTTTATTACATATTAGTTTATACTAGGGCATGGCTTTTAGTTAAAGGGTGTATTTATAGTAGGTTCATGAAATGTGACTAAGAAAATCAGGATCCTAAACATAAGGAGCAATTCACACCTATGAAGTCAGCCTGCATGGAAAACATTTACAAAGTCTTGAAATAAATAAATAAATAATAATAATATTTTTTTTTTTTTAAAAAAGAAACTAAAAACCCTCCTCTCCAGGAAAATCCTCTGGTTTATATAGTCTACAGGTTACTTGCCATGATACAGCCTCAGGAAGGAAATGGTGTGCCGTTCTGTGAGGGTCCTTCTAGAGAGTTTTTGAAAGACATATTCCCTCTAGAGGAAATCCGGTGTGATAATGAGCAAATGTATGAGGACCTCATGGATACCTGTATAGACTAAAGACTGGGACTGATGTCCTACTTTCTTCTTCTATCTGATTTGATTCTTTTGCTCCTACTACTGTTATGACAGGGCGGTGGGTGGCAGACTGGAAGCTGAAGTAGAGGCTGTGCTCATTACCTTGTGAATAACCTTTTGGAATGTCCTGCTGGTCAAGAGGACTCCTGCTGCAGAGACCATAACCACCTAATTTGACACTGAAGGGATTTCTTGTGGCTTAAATAATTTGCTTGATGTACTGCTTTTGGGGTAATACCATCCACTTTACTTTCTTTTTTTTTTTTTTTTCTGCTCTTCATTCTTTACTGCAGAGGTGATCAGAGAGAATAAACATCTGAGACATTCCATTTGTTAGTTTTCAGAACTGTAATTTGTTGCTCTGCCTGCTATTGAAAGTGGAAACTCTAATACAAAAGAGGTTACAAATTGTCTCAAATAAGCATTTAACTTAGCTTTAATGAGTTAGTTACTGTATATTAATTAAATCTAAATAGCTCATTGAAAGACTCTTTCTGAGGCTTTTCCTTGCCATCTGGTTAGCTTGTTTTAAATGACAAAAGCAATAAGTACTTAATTATGTTCCTATTAATATATTTCAATTTTTGAATCTTCTGAGATTTTTAATGGGCATTTCTCAAGGTATAGTGAAATAAAAGAGATTTTATCATCTAAGAGTAATTACTTGCATTAACAGTTTTGCTACAGAGTGCTGCTGTAACCTGTCTTTGTAACAGTGTCATGCAAACAGGAACAAAATGTCAGCTTTTTGCATGTGTCGTGGCAGACTTAGAATGAAGAATGGAGACCTTGTGAATATCTCCTGAAGCAGATTTCACATGTCTTTCTCCTGATGCTTCTGATCAGTAAAACTAAGTCTGTCTTACAAGGTTACAGCCTGTGAATTTCTTGCATTTCCCTGTCTCTTCAAGCTCTACAGTACTGGCATATTAGAATAGCATAGTCCTCAAGCTGCGTAGACTAACTTGCTGTTTCAACCATTCCTTCCTCTCGTACTCCTATTATAAATTCACTGCTGTCACCTGTCCCTAGACATGGGACATCTATGTCTCCCAGCATGCAGAAAAAACAAGGGCCCACAAGAAAATTAAAGCTTTTTTTTTCTTTTTTTTTTTTTTTTCTTTCTTTCTTTCTAAGTTAGGTGGTACAAGTGCAGCCGGTAAGTAAATAACTGGAATTGTCTGATTATTTAGAGCAGTGGTCTCAACTGCTTAGTGCACTATGGAGTCTAGTGGAAAATTAAAACTTCTTATATCTGTAGAGAAAGAAAAGTCTTCTTGAAGGTATGTTGCTGGTTTTGTCACAGCAGTAATCTGGTTGCAATTAGATATGGATACTGTCAGTTCTACAAAATCATCTTTTCAGTTTGCATTTAAACACTAATAGCCACATCAACTCTCATTCAGTGACATGCTGAGTGACTGAAAGTAAATGACTGCCAGCTGTACCTGGTAAATAGGAAAAACGCCATTATCACTCTTTTGGGGACACCTTTGTCCACAGCCATAGATATTATGGTCATGTCCAGCAGCTTTACAGGTACAACCACGAATGACAGAAGACGGGCCTTGTCCCTAGAGGACATTTTATTCCCTGCTCAAGCCACAAGGGTGCCGTAGGCAATGCTCAGAGTTGATGCGTAATCTGCTGCTTACTATGGCTAAGTGGGAGCTGAGGCCAGCTTCTGTGACAACTGTCACTCTTCATTAGTGAAGAGATAATGGTGACATAGCACTTAAAGTGATTTGCTTTTTATATGCTCAGAAAGTAATGTCAGAGGGCAAAAAACTCCACACACACACAAAAACCCCAAAACAAACAAACAACAAAAACACCACTAAAAGTGAGAGACTTTCCTACAGATTGCAGAATTAGGACAGGCCAAAGAGTAGGGCTCTCCATTTGCAAGGAATGCTAGGGTATGGTTTACAGTACATTTGCGTTACTTTTTAGTTCCTTGTGATGCTTATAAGGCTAACTTGGAATTGAAGATCTGTAGTTGCAACTCCATTATTAAAAATCAAAATTGCACAGAAGTCCACAGGCAACTCCATAATACAACTAGATATTTTAAAAGCCAAGAACCAACTTCAGGTAAGAGCAGACAGAAAACAGCAAAAATCCTCAAACCCACCATCATTTAGCAACTGCCTAATGACATAATTACAGATTTAATAGAAGAATGCTTAACAGCCAGCATGATCATCTCATAAAGTCTCCATGCGGTAGGGGCTCCACTTAACAAAATGTGATTTCTCAAATCCACTTGAATACCCTTTGATTTTCATTTTGTTGCATCCAAAATAGATCTGTTTTGGTATGAATGGAAGACTTTAGCACTGGTTTCTTAATGCACAATTTGAGTAGTTGTGAGTTAATACCAGGTTCATAAGCAATAGCTTGAATACCATTGTAAGGAACAGTGTTAAAAACAATGCGTTAACTGCAAAGGTGCAAAAACACATAATGCAAGAATTAACTTGATAATGAAAAATATATAATCTAAACTAATAAACCTATTTCTATTTTTTATCTTCTTCACCCATTCCTTCTAATTTTTCCTCTTGAGCGTTGTTTCTTTTCTGCTTATCTTCCATCTTTATGGTTCCTATTTTCAGAGTGCTAAAGGCAGCAGAACTACAGCATGTAAAGCAAAATAGCAATCCACTTATGAAATAATCTTATCCTACCCCAGCATCCTAAAAATCATTCTTCTGCATTGCCTCACACTCTTTCTTTTCTGTTAAGAGGGGAAAAGAAAGCATCAGAGCTCTTACTTCATTTGCCTGTTAGTTATGGGAAGTGTTTCTAAATTTCCCCCAATTAATCAGACTTCCTGGTTTTACTTTAACCTTAATTAAGCACCTGCCACTTATACAATAATTGCAAAGACCTCAGAATGAAGACAGGGCAGCAATTGCAAAGATAGTTCCCTCCCTCCCTTCTTCCTTTCCCTTTTTCCAATTTCAGTTGCTTCTGGTTCCTATTACATTGCATCTCAGAAGTCTACATTTCCCCACAGCAACTGCTGCCCATGGAGAGCATGTAGAGCTCAGGGCAGTAACTGATGGTGTTTGTTTCCTGTGTATCACCCTACAGGAAGGCAGTGCTGGTATGCCTCCTGTCTTCCTAGGAAACGATTTTCCTGAAGCACAAAGTAGCTGTGCTAGAGAAGGAAAATGTACTTTGTAGCCCACTGAGCCAGCTTCAGTCAATCTTGCTTTAGATATGGAGAAGTATCTGCAAATTCACCACTTTTTGAAACTGAAAATTAGGTAAGATAAGAGACTAGTTCTTAGAAGAAGTCAGCAGATATGTCCGGTATATGCCAATGTGGAAGAAAATGTGCCAGTGCTAGAGGGAGTATAAGAGGGAGAATGAGTGCCAGAAAACAAAATGGTTCCTGCAATCAAGCCCCTCAATTACTTTGCAAACGCTTGAGTGGCAGACTTGTAAATCTAGTTGGTCAGCAGTGAGGTTTTAAAGTGGGAAATTTAAGTGATTGTATTGTCCCCAGAATGTTAATGATTTAGTAGCACACCCACTGCAATTAATGATTTGTGTTGACAAGTGAAAACCTAGTCTTGCAATAATTGGTTGTTAATTCTGTGTGTAAGCTCTTGACTTAAGAACTGCCTGTAAAGGGGCCTTTTTTGGGTAGTAATAATGTAAGAAAAAATAAGACACACAGACAGTTAAATTGGAAAGGACAGAATAAATTTAAATGTTTATCAAAGGCTATCAAGTCCAAATGTGGTGAGCACCTTTATGGGAGAAGCCTAAGACTGTAATGAAAAGGGTACTGTGTGAGCGGGTAGATTGTTGTAGGCTGTAGTTTTGGCTCTCCATAGGTGTAGGTGGCTGCAGTCTTGAGGCTGCTAGTTGATCTAGCCTCTTTGATTTCTGCTGTAGTTAATACACAGCCACTGTGATCACTTCAGTAAGCTCACAAAATGTACCAGGCAGCTCTGGTATGCTTCAGTACAGACAGATCCATTGTTCTGATAAGCCTGTGGTGGAGATGCATCGAAATACCTCAAGGAGCAAGAACCATGAGATTTTAAGGCTAAATGTTCAAAAGACAACTCTAGAGGGCAGAATTAAAAGGCAGAAGTTGATGAGGCTGTAAAAGGTTCTTGAAAAAGTCCATATGGAGGATGAGCAGAGACATGAAATCTATCTGTACATTATTGATTTTTAATGGGAGCAATCTTCAGCTGAGATATGAGTTATCCTGCAAGAGAACAGTAAGATAAATAGGTCAGCACTAAATGATTTTTAGCACTCATAATTAATAATTTATTTATATACCACTATTGTCAAACTCACAATATTGAACTACTGCTGTCATAAGAATTAAAGAAAAAAAATACTTCCAATGGACCCTCCTGACTGGAGAGCCTTAATTGTAGTCCATTTAAAAATCCATATAAACACTCTATTAGAATTCTTAGTTCCAATTTAAAGACCTTTTTTGCTGGTCTGGGTACTTTTCAATATCACATGCTGAAGACATTTTCACTTGCCTAGCTGATAATATGTCTACCTTGACATAAATATTCACTCACCAATGAATAACTTGGCACTTGGATGTTTGTTTTTTTTCTAGATTACTGTCAAGTCAGCTAGCATGAAAGGGCAGCAGGTTATTTTCAACATCTGGCATGCTCTGGTAATAAATAAATTGTCCTGTTTTATTTACATATTTTCATTTTGTCTTCCCTTTTGCTGACTTACACATGATGGATTTTATTGAAAGCCTCTAGAGGTATTAATACCAAATAAAAGGAGTGTGGTGCTATAAAGATAGAGAGAAGAGCTATATTACAACACCTTGAAAAGTGCTTTATTCTACTGAGCAAATATGAATGAGAATTGAATACAGCAGGGTGGGGAAGAGAGGGAGGCATTGCTCTTTCAGTCTGCACCTGCATATAAAGCTACAGACACACCCATTGCTCTAAATATGAAAATGCCATTGTAACAAAAGTAAGACTTTGATGTACCACACATTTCTTTCTGAATTAGAAGAGAAATATGACTTCTTTTTTTTTTTTATTTTTTCCAAAGGGAATATTTCATAAAAAAAAATTGAAAGACTTTTGGAGAGCATATATCTGTGGTGGATAAACAAGAAAGAAAAGAACAGATAGAAGATCAACATCCATAGATGTTAGACATGGTATTTTGCAATATACAGTTTTGTCCAGGACACTAGTAATTTGCTGTGTTTAGCTATTTCTTAACTGTCATACTCTGGGTATAATTCTGTCCACCAAACAGTGGAGGACACAGTTCAATCCACCAAAATAATTCTACACTAGAACAAGATGACTTGGAGTTGTTTTTATTCCTTGAAAGGTTGTTAATACTCCTTTCTGCATTTGAAAGTAAAACTGTGAACGTTGCAGTCACAAAGCTGGCAGTAAGAACAGTTGCTGTTTGCTTCTTAACACCAGCAGTTGCATACATATTGTTTGCAATTAAAAGCTGACCCCAAATTTGCAAATACAATTACAAATCCTGGCTTAGAGTAGCAGTGAGTGCATGCCAGGGACTTGAAATTACAATATTGCATGTAAAGATACAATCAGCAAGCAGGCGTATGACCAAGGTGTCACAGGTGGGGATGGCTGAGGTGGGCTGGGCAGGGAAGGAGGAACCCAGATCCCCTGATTTTGCAGAGCTGGGCAGGGCAAAGGTGTGCAATGCCATCACTATTGGGGACTGCCTTTTGCAACCCCTACGAGGGGAGCTCTTTCTGAGCCATTTATACCATAGGCAAGGATATTTTGTCTGCTTTCCACCTTCTTGTTATACCTAATACACAGCAGTAAGATGTGGCTTGGATACTGCAACTTTTTCTCCCTCTTTCAGATGATTGATGGCAGGTTTCCTGCAATCCTGCACCTGCCAACTATTGCTGAGCTGACTGGCTAAACTCTTTCTCCTCCTAGTGCACAGAACAGTCTTGACGTACTCCCACAAAGAGTTTGTTCATTTGTTTATTTATTTATTTACTAAATTTATTTATTTTCCCCAGATGATTTGTGATCATCTCTTTAAATGACTGAAAGCAGAGAACAGTTATAGTTAAAGGGATACCTGGAGCTAAAGCTAGGAGCTGGAGGTTGCTGAATCAGGAAGGATGGCATTAGCCGAGACAAAAATTTATCTGACAGAAAACAAACAGCCCCTAATCAGTGGCCATGCTCTGCTGTGCTGTATAGGAATATATGGAGCAGTGGAGCCATTTTTGGCTCTGTGCTCTAGAAGCCAATTCAGCAGAATAATAATAATAATTTAAAGAATCCTGGGGCCCAGAAAGTGCACTGCCAAGTGCTGGGGCCCCAGTATGCACACCAGCCCACTAGTGGAATAGCTTCGGCTGTTCTCCCAGTATGCCTTGCCCCAGGGCTTAAGGAATGTACTCTGTATGAGCCAGGTAGTCTTGCTTTAGCCTGCTCATATAGTCTGTTAGAAATCCCAGTAGGGATGGACCACACAAGCAGCTCAGAGTGGCTGAAGAGGTTCTGGTCCAAATTTCTGGCCTTGTTTTCCACAAGATAGTTGAGGCAGAGTGAGTAGAGGAGAAATGTGAAGTGCACCACGTCCAAAGAAGAGGCTGTCAAACATCTACCTGTGCTGCTAGCAAGGAAATGAAAAGGGAAGGGAACTTTCAGAAGGGAAAACATTTGGTATTCAAAGACCAACAGAATGCTAAACAAGTATCTCTGCACTTTTCATTTAGCTTAATGACAACTAGGAAAGTGTGACAAGCTTCCTTCTTCAACTTACTGAAGCATTACACTCATATGTGGGAGTATTAGCTCTGGTAGGCATTGTGTGCTGTTTCATTTGTGAGTGAAAGAGGCTGTCTGCATTTCAAGGAATCACAGTGAAACCTATACTCAATTTATGGCAGAATAATAAGGTGATCTATTGTACTGCTTCTGGAAGTGGAAAATGAGCTCTGCTCTAGGTGTATAATTTTCTATCACTGAAGCAACAGAAGTAACATACAGATGCTCGCACGTGCTGTGCCTCACACACAAGATGTTTATGTGCTTATGTGCGAGCACATGTGTGTACCTGTACTGTGAGGGGCAGAATTCAGCTTCTGGCACCATGGCCTTTGGGTGTGCAGGTGTCCAGCCTCTGGAGTGGAAGTTCCCATCACACATCAGAGGCTGTGGTGAGGGGTTTATTTTGGGAGCTTGAGGAAAATTCCTCCACCCAAATTTCAGTTACAAGGGCCTCCAAAAAGTACAATATTTTTAATGAAGAAGAAGCAAAGAGAAAGTGACCAAGAAACTACATTATGAACAGATGAAAGTTTTAATGTCTATAGTACAGTCCTCTAAGCCTGAACTCTAGGTATTGAGATCAGTGAGTGTCATTGATCTGGCTGTGGTGCTTACAAAGTAGTCAGTCCACATTGTGCAGAAAACTGAAGAAATGTTTTTGCTGTAACAAATTATGGGAAGGAATGGGAGAAGATGCTCCTTTAGACAGTGAGAAGTGACACAAAATTTCTATGACAAAGGAAAGAAAATATGGTTCAGAGATGCAGAAAAAAAGTGTGTACTTGTCAACACTCTAATGTTTTTATTCTTTAAATATATCCACGCACCAAGTTTGACTAAAGACTGTTTAGTCTGTAGGAAGAGCTACATAGCTTTGCTCAGAACCAGTTGTGTTATTTCTGTGCCTACACAGTGATCACGTTTTTGGACTGAGGGGTGTTCAGTCTAGAAAATGGCAAAAGAGGGCAATGAGAAAGCAAATGAACAAAGAACCAAAGTAAAAAATGTGAAAAAGCAATGTTTGTGTCTTACCTGTGACATAAGGTAACAGCTCTGCCTGATGCAATGGGGAGAAGCTGCTTTAAATTTCAAGTATCAGAACAGAGAAAAAAAGAAAAAAGAATCACAATACCTAGCATATTTCTTTGCCTAGATTTCTGCAGATACTTATCAGTATCTTAAGGACTCAATAAAGTGAATCCTGAGACAAAAGAAAATAATTCCTGTAAGTAAGAGAAAATAATCCTGTTAAATATTTGATGAAACAGCTGTACGAAGTACTGAGAACCAGAACTCCCCAAACCAATATTCACAAGCCCAAATGAATTCATTTTACTGATTTGCACCAAGCTACAATTCTATCTTAATGTTCCACAGTCACTGCTGACTCAGAAGGGTCAAATTCTTTCAAGTCAGTAGTCTTTTCTCATTACAAATAAAACTCGTGCTAGGGCCATTAAAGATATAAGGGACCTGAATTTTGGATTTAAGTTCTCAAATCCAACAAGTAGTAGAAAATCCTGTTAGAAGACGTGTTGGTTTTACTTTGATAAACTCCTTGCTTAGTTCATATATAGAATATATGTAGCAAAATATCACTAATTTATATATATATTTTATTTTAAAGATCCAAATTTTAACACAAAAATGTTCCCCTAGATTTCAGCAAAAGAATTTCTCACCCAGTGAGAAATCCTAAGTGACCTAATCCTGTGTCAGAGGTGCTTGTGGCAGAACATATCTTGCTTGACTTTCACTGACAATGATAAACTTAAAAAAAAGATTTTTAAATAACATATTTGTTTTAGTTCTATACTATCATGCTACATAGTGAGAATTGTTTGTAATTGCTTGTAAACAGACTGAGCTTCTGAATATACAGCGAGCATCCATTTATTATTTACAATAGTGAAAAAGAAAAAAAACAAACACCTTTGAATTGTTTTTTTTTCCTATTTCTATTACATAGTTTTCACTGAGACCTAATTAAAACTCTGATTAGAAAGCAAGAAACTGAATAGAAGTTTGCATGCTTTTGGCAGATAAAGTCTAATATTTCTTAAACAGCTACGTTATAGATTTCAATGGGACATTAATTATGTAGAAAAATTAACTTCCACAAGTAATTAACATAATCATTTTTTGAAAAATTTAACCAGAAGTCTAATCATTAAATTATTTCATGCAAACTATTCAGGGATTGATGAAGAACAGGTAATTTAATGCCTTGAGGGGTCCATCCCAGTTCTGCATTACTGAGAGCTGACATTGAAATTGGTGAAGGATAAGAAGGAACACTTTCTGCCTGGTAGTTGTAAATGTTTTGTCTCTTTTCTTCTACTGACTTTGGGACTCTTGGTTGACACAGTCCGATTAAATAGCAGGAGATCTAAATTGGCCTACAATTACACTACATAGTAAGCTGTCTTAATGTGGTTGGAGATGGTTATGTGAATCCCTGCTACATTTACATAAATTTTAACTTGACCACTTTTTTAGGACAGAAGGACATACCTAGTCATCAAGGCTTTAAAAAACAAGGCTCACAGTATCTTGCCCTCATCCTGTATGGAATTGTTTTCTGATATGAGATGTAGGTCTTCTGTTGGAGGAATTGCAATAGAGGCAAACTGATGGATCTATCCCCTCTGCTTTGCTCATGTCACCATCAGACTAGAGGACTGGGGAGAATAGGTGGTGTTGTCAGGTTTGCAGCATCCCACATTCCTCTAATATAAAAAGAGACTACTCAAATGAAAGGATTTTTTTTAATTTATTTTTAATTTAATAAGTCCTCAGGTCTGGTGTTATCTTTTTAGAGACTGTCACAGATGTGGGGTTGATCTATATAATAGTTTTATTTATAAACCATGTCACACACAGTCACTGTACAGCTATGTTAGCTTCCTTGCCCAAATACACTTCCTGACTTGAATGAGGAAAACAAACAAACAAAACAGAAAGACAAGCAGAATAGCAAGGCAGTAGCTTTGGGTGAGTAACCTCCAAATAACCACATTGGGGTGTTGGAAAGTTACTGGAGTTGATAAACGTACAGAGGCTGGAGCTCTCTATGGTTACAATGGCTTTTTGGATAAGGCTACAGGTCTCAAATTACAAAGACTCTTACTGGGTGTAGGTAGCTCTGGGATGAGTACCTCGTGTGGAGTTGCCAAAGAATTGCTTGTGGAGGGATCAAATGGTGGAAGGTTGGAGAGGGGCACCTGAGGTAGTTGACTCCATCCAATTTGTTTTGAGAGGAAGGCAAACCATGGGAAGGACAGGTTTATGTGGAGGTGTAGTTGTAGAGACCTCTAAGAAATGGGGAGGAAGGGCCAGATGGCTTTCTGGCCATATCTGAAGCCAAAAGTATATTATAAGGGCAGTGATGGGGATTATATTACAGGAACAGTGCTAAGTAACTCACAAACTTGATCACCCACTTTCTGTGTGACTCTAGATCTTAAACCTTGTTATCAAGCTAGAAAAGCCTGAATATACAGGTTTCCCATTTTATGTATTTTGTTGACAAGAATCAAATGAGCAAATAATGTAAATTAAATATGCAGGACAAGATATAATCAAGTGAATTAATATCACAACACAAAAAGAAGCTAATTAGCAAACTGTTTAAGCTGACCTGATTAAGCTAACACTTTTTAATATGTTCTGTACTGTAAGCTGGAAAAGCAGAGTTCATGTTTACTTATTGGTCCATCAGACCCAGCATTAACTGAACTTTATACATAATGATGGTATCAGATTGTTTGTATTCTGGAAGGGTATGTATATACTCTGTATTTTTGTGAGCTGGAGTCAATATTGAGATTACATTGCTGACAGTGTATAATGAAGAGTGCTTATCCTTTATGTTGTCAAAGACAAGTCAGTGTTTCATGCCTCAGCACAACATAGCAATGCATAAACTATTCTGATACAGCTCAGGATGACAAGGTTTCCCATACCTAACGGAGAAGTTTGGTAAAGAAGAATATACGCAAAAGAGCAATTTAACTGCAGAATAGACTCTGGCCTATAAGTCTTGTCCCCATGTGAATCTTTAGACAAAGAAATCATGACAGGGAGGCTTGCCTGGGGAGCCTTAATGAATTCCCAGTGTTGCCCTAGAGTTTAGTATTACTGAGTTTTTTAAATAACATTGTGGCATGCTAAATGTGAAAGGCCGTTGGCTGCTTCACTTATGGTCATATAATGCTGTGTTTTGGCCAGTGCAGAGAGTCTTTAGTCATGTAAGTCAAAGCAATAGGCAAAACAATTCACTTGAAACTGGCTTGGGAGAAGAAGATTGTCTTTTGATTATTTTTTTTTTCAATTAAAAAAAAAAAAAATAAGAAAAAAAGGAATTGAGGGTAAAAAACAGAACAGCCAGATATTGTTAGCCAGTGGAAATTTCTAGACTCTCTAATGCCACTGAACTGCTCAGCATGTATAGTGTTGGTGAGTTTCTTGCTCTTATTTTCTTCAGAGCGTGGTCCAGAGCTATATTTCATTTTCTGTCTGCTCAGTGACCAAAAGAGTGTCAAGATGTACTGTCTCTCTTCACTAAAATGGAGGGTGTAATGCCTCTGGCAGAAGTATGCAATCTTAAGTGACAGCACAGAATGAATGTAGGATACATCTGGCTGCAACTCCCATCACTCAGCATGGCAACAAGTCTAACCCAAAATATTTCAAGGGGAAAAAAAAAATGTTGAAAGCATATATATTTCATGGAGCGTTTCAGTTTTCTGGAAGACAATTTTCTGTTGGTAACTACCTGACTTTAATTGGGGTAAAGCTTCCTTGAGGTAAAAGTCTAGAAAGATGCTTCTTCAGAACTCCAGTGCTGTCACAGGTGTGAGGTAAATTGACCTCTGCTGGCTGGAATACCATAGTTATTCTAAACTGCAGTCACCTCTGTGATTGCAGGGTACACATGTGCTGAACCTGTTAGGCAAAAAAAAACCCTGTCTATAAACCCTATATAGTTTTAGAGATTTATTTTGATCTATGCGATTTCTGGTAGATGGCCATTCAGTATTTTATGGTTCTATTATGCAAATTAGCATTTAATAATAATGTACATTAATATATAAATACACACATCCATATATATAAATTATGAGATAATGGGTTTCTTAGTCTGTTTCAAAGAATGGATGATTATCCACAAACAAAGCAGGAGATTCAAAGCCACTGAAAGAATAGGTGAAGCAGAACCTGTAAAAACCAGATGTAGTGTCTCTCCTCTAGGCCCTTCAGGACATGTCTCGTGGAATTATTCTGTCTGTATATTTCTGCATAACAAGGAATATGGCTCTTAAATCCACCTAGATGAAGCTAACAATGTTTGTTTCAGTTTTAGTTTTCATTTAGTAGGAGGTTGCCTGCTTGGTTCTACTGGATCTTTGTCTGTAAAGACATCTCTCTTGCTATTTAATTTTTTTTTTTATTTATTTTTTTCTCCTACACCCATTCTGGAAATTATTGTGCCATTATATACTATTAGTTACAGAACTTACAAGTTATTTTCTAACCTCCTTTACTGATGGTCTTTGGCCTTTGGCAATACAAGCTGCATAGGTTTTCCCAAGTTATTATTACTTAACAGAACATTTAGAGGAGGACTGGGCAGGCAGTAATTAAAGTCACAATGAAGATTTTCAATATAAAAGTTTAATGTGCTGTATTGAAGAGATAATAGACACAGAGGTCTATTCATTTTAATTGTTGTAGATGTACCCAGAGAAAAGAGAAAGGAGTAGCCTTTAAAATGCATTAAGAACAGAGCTGTTTGTTACTGGCTGTTATTTCAGTCTGTTATGGAAAATTCCTGCCAGAACATGACTTCTTTGAGTATTTTTGAGTATTGCTGCATATTCCTAAAACGTGTAGTAGATCTCTGGGGTCAGTTGTTAATTGTTTTAACTGTCAACTTTCATATATTAAATAAATCTAATTGGAATTACAAGAAATAGAAGGACAGAATTACTTTTTTATATATATTATTTTTAAATTAATAAAATAATGGCCTCATAAAACCCTAAGCATTGACTTTATTGTGATTAGTTGGAATTTCACTGGCTGTGGGCTCAAGCAAGTGCTTGCCATGGAATTAGTTTTTTAGTCATCCTTTTATCAACTCCTATCAAATGTTTCTCTCTAATCATGGGTTCATATATCTGCATAAACAGTGGTGTTCAACTTTTTTCATGTGGTTGGACATTGTAGCATGCAAGACTGTGGCAGAGAATTGCTTCCAGTCGAGATATTAAACAGAACTGACACCTTTACTGCAGTATTTGTGAAATTAGCTATACTTAGAAAGGGAAGAAGTGCAAATGTAGCAGTAAATTTATCTGCTTCAGTTGGTAGATTTCCAGTTTCTCATGGGGCTCACTGCACATCTGTGAAATGTCACTGTTTTTGGAACTTTAATGTAATTTTGTCATTGCCCTGTAGTTCTAAGACTGTATGTTAAAATAATAATAGTAATTTATATAAAATTGTACATAAAACCTTCTTAATTTGCCCTCAGAACCTCTCATTATGTCCTGTAAAATCTAAGTCTTTTGCAGGGACTGTTTCTTGAGAGTTTTATCAAGTCAGGTACTCTGAATAATCGTCTGCTATCTTCCCCCAAAGGATGAATATCACCTTTGCCATTTTCTTTCGCTAATAGCCCAACATTGCTGGCTTATTAAGACTAAAATTTACTCTACCCCATACTTTCTTAGTAAGGTATCATACAGCTTCCGTAATCTTCTCCTGTCTCTAGGAGAAGGTCTTATGAGGGCACTAGAAAATAATTTGTGGCTATCCACCTTGGTCTTTTTGAAATGAATTAGTTCCTCATTTGATGAAGACTTTCATACATCTATATCTGTACAGAGATTAGATAAAGTATGTACAGTTTACCTTCGAAGTTAGGACCCTTTTTTAATTTTACATGACTAGCCAAAAATCTTTGGTGCAGTTCATTACAGAATCAGACTTAGCTTCTGAATCATCAGGGACATCTCTGGGTCCTAGGATCTGGGTAAGATGTCAGCATTTAAATAAGTATCTCTGATTTTACATGGAGAAGAAACCTTAGCTGAGATTTGACCTGCTGAAATAAGTCCCTTTGAAAAAAAAAAAAAAAGGCAGTTACTCTTGTTACTTGTTTAAACACTACTTATCAAAGACTCTGTTTGTTTTGTGGCTAAAGAAACAAAGAATATGTTTCAAGATCACAAAATTTGTTGTTATCCCACTGCACTGAAAATAGCTCAGCTGAGATAACTTGTTTGACTATCCCTTAATCTGCAGAAAAAAAGAGTTGTTATCTGTTTCTATATTGATAAGCTCTTAGTTAAGATTTTAGAGAAAAAAATATTTTATTTATTCTGACAATGTACAGTTTGACGTTATTGAAGAATAAATGGTAAATCAGGTAGTTTTTAAGTAAGAGCTCCCTTTACATAGGGTATTCTACAAAGAAAGCTAAAAAGACTCAGAAAGATGGTTCTGAAACATTTGTAGGATGGTTACAGTTAACACACTTTAACATTTCTAAACATCTTTTAGAAATCTGGAATCCAATAAGCTTACAGTACCTTTAGCAGGAAATGCAGTCAAAGAAACTGCAAAAGAGATTGTGTAAAACCTGAATTTTATCATCTTAACTTTTATTTCAAAGTGCGTTAGGATTTTTTATTTATCTATTTATTTATTTTTGTGAAAGAGCATGATTATCAGGAATACAGCTCGAATTCTCACAAGCTATAAGTGTGGGAAGGTGTAAAGTAGCTTCGGCTCCACTTGCTCACTTGCTCTTGAATGTCTGTACTCCTATTGTGAAAAACACCCAGAAAAGACACTCCCTTTTCTGCAGCTGCTGTGTTGATTGCCCTTCTCTGTAGGAAGCCTGTTAAATTAGATTGGCTACTTCCAGTGCAAACTTTTCTTTCTGAAATGCTGACTCCTCAAAGCTAAAATGACCCATAGTGGAATGACGTTTTAGACACTACATAGAAAGCAATTATTTTAAATTGGAATAAATTTTAATATTATAGTGTATCACATTATAGTTCACCAATCATCAGTTACCAAATGTATTTGTTACCAGAATAATTAAAATGTTAATTACCAAAACAATTTTTTTTTCTCAGCCAGTTAGCAGTTAGACTGGCAACTCCTATATCAGCTGCAAATACTAGAGCAATGGCAGCTCCTAAATCGGTTGCAAATGACAAAGGCTTCACATAGGCTTTGTCATTATTAAATCCTGGTTTGAAATACAATAACAAACATAAAAATTGAAATATACATATTCAATATGATAATCAAAATCCCATATGATTTCAATGCAAAACTCCAAGAACGGTATTTCTTGTAATCCAAAGATAACTCTTACTGAATTTTTGTTTGACATTTTGAAGTTTTGATTTCTCATTCTAAAAATGAACATTTTTTTTAAATCCATATCTGTCCCCTGTACATGTGTACTCATTAACTGAGGCTATGCAGACAGAGTTAATATTCTACATTTCCATCTCATGGACACTGGGCATCCTATACGTGGCAGAGATCTGATGAGAGATTTGGTGGCTGTGCCAACCTCAGCACTCTGTCCCCTCACTCATACCCCATAAGAACCTGCAGCTCCTTTGTTCACTCCCAGTCCTGGCAAGATCCTTCAGTGCTGTCCAGAGAACCACATCTCTTGTCCCCAGTTTGTACCCATTTGTCTCTTTCTCTCCTAGAGCTCCTCATCTACCCACAGAAGAGGTATTTATACTCCTGCTTTCTCCCCTCTTTACCCACTCCTGCCATGTTGGCTTGCCTATTCCAGACATCCTACTTGTATTCCCTCTATTATCATCTTCAGGCCCAGATCTGTTTCTTTTTAAGTTCTTGCTGCTCCCCAGCCTTCATCTTTTCAACCTGTTGCAGGCCTTCTTGGCTCTGACCTTCCAAAATGCCCACAAGCTCTACCTCATCTCAAGATTTCTCCGTCACGTCAGACCCTCAACTCCTACTGCTTCTGTGCTATGGTTTGGGTGGCAGAGTGCTTAGCTGAAAAAGGGCTGGGGAGTACAGACTCAGGACTGGAAGAATAGTCCAGGTGCTTGGAATGAACTCCTGGGCAGCAGGGGGTTGTAAGAGCTGTAGGTTTTGACATGCAAAGGATTGAATGTAGATGTTGCAATTGTCTCCCATCTGACTTCCCTCAAATCTACTGTCTGCTCTTGTCCAAGATGCTGCTCCCTTCCACCTGGTCAATGGTGACGACTGAGACCCACCTCCCACTTTTTGCCTTGTTAATGACTTAGGGCCCAATTCTGCTTTCTGGGGAGATTTCCAAGCTCTGTGTGCAGGCTGTACATATTAAAAGGCCACTCAGGATATTGAAAGCTAGAGTGTCGTCTCCAGGAATGGCAGCCACAGTTCCACGTACTAAGAACACAGAACCATTCAGCTTGCAGGCAACAGTCTCATCATCATCTGTAAAGCGTAGACAAGCTACTAGGGATAACTTTCTCTAGCAGACAGAATGCCACTGGGTGTGAATTCACCTCTCTCATTCTGCAAACTTCAGTCCAACCTGTTTGCTCTAACTGAGAGCACATGACAAGAAGAGGATTCAAAACCCTGTCTATAAGTGGGCAGTATTTGCTGCAGCAATACAGCATATGTGGAGGACAGAGGACATTTCCTGCAATTGATATTCCTTCACAAACATATTTAGGCTACATATATAATTCTCAAAATGTATTTTGGGCTGCTCAGTTCCAAACATTAGGATTTAGAGCCTCTGAACAAGATTTTGCATCCATAATCTTCAAGCAATGCTTAAAGCAATGCTTTTGCACTGGAGGAAAAAAAATCTTATCATGGCTTAAATGAATAAATATTCATTTTGAAGTCAAAATGTGACTGATCAGAATTACCCTGACTGTTTTAGAGCTTGGGCACCAAAGTGTGTCTGTATCACTGGGTTAATTATGAAAAATCACATTTTTGGCCCTTCTGTCCACTTCTCCACCTTCTACTCTGCTCTCACGTTCACACAGTCATGTTTAATGTATTCAAAAAGGGTGTTTTCCACATGCAGAAAATTAATAGAGGCAACTATGTGCTTAACTTTCACTTTAAAATGAATTGGCATTTGTGCAATTAGAAACCTTCTCCTACAGTATTTTAAGGACATCTTCCCCTTGACACCTCCTTCCCTCGCTTACAGTAGTGATGAATACTGGTAAAGACACTATCTTTCTTCAGTCAAGAGCAGAAGAATCATGCTGTGCTTATGCTCATTCATTCTGTGTGCTCATTCTTTTTTCAGGGTCATGGCATATGAACATCAAATCCCAGGGGGAAAGGGACAAGAGTAGCTGTTAAAGGAATGAAGCTGTCTTTGGGGAATTTGGTCTTGGGAATCTTTGCAACCAGTGCTAGAGATGATAAAAATCATTGTTCTCACCACTGTTCTGTTGTTATCAGTTCTTGGTGTTGCTGTGACACTTTACAGCCTCAGTCATGAATGAAGACTTCATTGTGTGACAAAAAGAGACTGTTCAATGGTAGTTGGTAGTTTAAATTTGTATTTGGCTTCCTTTTACTTCCTTCAAAGGCTTGCATAACTTTAATGCTCCTTTTCAAGAAACATTTTTTCAAAAAAAAAATCATTGGGACTTTTGCATGTACTATACGTTATTGAGATTCAACATTAGATTGCGTTTTGGTCTTGGAAGAATAATAGCAGCTCTGTGTGGTAGTTGTACTTTGGCTAACAAGTTTTGCCTCATAATGTGGCAGATTATTCCATGAGACATAAACTGATGGGTCTTCATTTCTTCCAGTCTGAAACTAGCTCAGGTAAGTGAGGTAGTGCGTGTAGTGAGGTAGTGCACTGTATAGATTTCCCTGATTGCTCTTGGACAATGTGAGGATGATAGAGGAAGGGATTTGGGAATCTGAGCCAGACTTCTTATGTCAGCACTTAGATTTAGCTCCTAATCCGATACCCAAAATAAAGAGAGCTGCAAAATCAACTAATGTTACTGCAGTATTTGTATCAGTCCATTTGCTTGTGCATTAATTCTTTCTTTAGGCACATAGAAGCAGCTGGGTACCTGATGCATGACAAAGCAAGTGAAAGGCTTTTGTTTGTGCAACAGGGCTGCTAAATATTTACATTTTGTTCAAGGTACTGGAAGCAGCTGAGAGGTAAGTATGCCAGGCAAACCAGACTTGACTGCAAAACCATGATTCATTCAGTCATCTTGTCACTTAACTACTTAACTCAGGCTGCATTCAAAAAAAAAAAAAAAAAAAAAAGAAATGGTGAACTCAGTCTATTAGCTTTTAGGCATTTAGTGTTGAAGTTATACCACACCAGGTAGAGAAAAAATATTAATAATAATAATAATAATAATAAAATAATGGAACAGCACCTATGGGATCTTTAATTAAATATTGTTATCTATAATCAGAAACTACTGAAGAACTTTGTGCAGGCTTAGTTTCTCATATCCATAACCACACGTTGAGCAAAGTCAGTGTACAATCTTGCTTTTATCTGTTGCTTACAAAATGAGCTGGTTTTTGGTGCAAGCTGGGAAAGGAGCAATGTTAATTCATACTGGATTTACAAAGGAATTTGGGTTGGTGGAAGGTGAATCTAGGTTGACTTCAGCAAGAGTTAAATATCCTGACTTCTCCATCTTGTTAGACACTGATTTACCTGTCTTTGCTCCTTAGAAACAGACTCCTGCAGGCTTCTGGGTTTTCATAGGAAATTTGCCTGCCCCAAAGGATTCTGAGAGCTGCCATGCCAGCCAGGCAGTAGACCACAGACAGCTGGTGACAGCACAGGAGCTTGTACCTGATTTCAAATGTGCTGTCATGAACATTTCTGCCTCAATCATGCTGCCCAAATCAGTGATGGCTGCATGTCATTTCTGGTTACAGCCTAATAAAATGTTATTGTTGGTAAGCATTTTCTCCCCTTTAGGATTTAAATAATTCTCCCCTTCAGTTCATTGACAGAGAAAATAAGGTCTAAATGCATTTCACATTTCAGTGCAGATCACTTTCTAATTAGAAAAATTTCATCTGTACCTTCTGAATTCACATTTACAGTTTCTAGGATTTGACAGAGGGATAGCATGACCCTCTCATACATCATGATACAAGTCCTTTGGAGTTCAAGGTCTAACAGTGGTGGTGTTATTCCAGTCCACATCTGTAGCAATGGAAGAAATGTCCTAGGCTTTCCTGTTCCTCTGAGACAGAAAGATGATGCAGAGGTCCCTGTCCTTGCTTGGGCTACTGGTGTTAGCATTGCTGAGGCTTCAATCCACAGCTGAAGGGCAGCTGCCTCTAAGGTGAGCAAGACCCAGTTCACTTCACCTCTTCTGTGGCACTCCTTCCTTTGGTGAAGTGGTAGTCCTGGAGCGTTGCATCTTGGAAGAAGTCAAATACTGACTTGGACTACAGACATACCAGTTGCAAAAAAGTCTCGTTTTTAATAGCCCTAGTGCTGACTGCTTTGCATTAACATCCTATTTTATTTTATTTTATTTTATTTTATTTTATTTTATTTTATTTTATTTTATTTTATTTTATTTTATTTTATTTCCTGCAGCAGTGTTATTCTTAAGCATTGTGTAATATATTAGATTTTAAAATGAGAATAGTAATCTGAAATACGTAGTTTAGGCATTCAGCATCTAACAGCTGAAATGAAACTGCCCTATCTTACGTAGAGGACATAAACATACACACAAAACACAAGACAAAAGACAGGGGAAAAATAAATTAAAAAAATGTTAATAGAAAAACAAACTTCATCTAAAATCAAGACAAATACATCAGGAACTGCTACTAAAATAAAAAAGATGAATTGTAAATACATATAAATGGAGTGAAATAGGGAGATAAAAATATTCAACAAACAATTCAGAGACAGAGATACCAGACAAAAGCAAAAACAGAAAAGATGGTGGCAGAGACATCATAAATGGCTTTGATAAAAATAGGCAATCCATTTAGTAGATAATCTATGCAATTTCTTTAAGGTGAGGGTATTATAGGGATATTTTTCAGGATCTAAACTGGCAACATTAAATTGTACTAATATGTGAAATGAAGTGCAAGAATATTTGTCAAAGCAACTTTGTAGTTTTCGTTCATACAATGACAAAAAGAAATCCTTTGTGAATTACTGTGGAGTACATAACTTTAAATTTATGTATTTCTCTTGGAGGGAAAACCAAGTGTGCAAGCTCAGTTCCACTGCATCCAGTGAAATCACACATACACAAAGTTGGGGTGGGTAGCTCCGCATGATGTGTATCAGTTATCTTGGCTGTGTATAGACAAGGTAGTACAAGAATTCATTGTTTGTATTTTGGGTCTAAGCTATCAAGGATGACACTGACCTAACTTACAAGGCATACCTATAACTGTTTGTAAATCACAAAGAAATTGCTTTGCCTGTAAACTCTTGTTCAGCTCTCCTGAAATCAGTTTGTCCAGCTGCATCCACAGTTTACCTACAATACCTATTATTGCAGTTCTTCCTTTCACCTATATTTTACCCCTTCTCTGTATGATTTGCTATGACATGCCAGTTAAGCATGCAGTCAATGCCTGTAAACTAATCTAAAAGAAATGTCCTTCCTCTTCCATCTCATACTGATTTTGAGACGTTTTAAGCACCAAATAAAATCACTGCTACTCCTCCCCACTTTTATTTATATGGCTGACAATAATTATTCAGCTCATGTTGAAAAGAAACTACTGAATGTACTTTACTTAAGAAAATGTCTGGTATGGCAAGTTTATCAGCAGAAGAAAGAAAACACACTATAAGTGTACCCTGACATAATAGCAGTAGCTAAGTGCTTGTTCAGTCACAACATCAACTAATGGATGAGATGGCTAGAGGAAGAACAGACCTTTGAGGAATATTTATTGCAATAGAAGAAACTCAGTCCTATTCTTCCTTCCAGAATACAATTATCCCTTTAAGTAAAGTTAGACAAATCCTGAGCAGCTGTAAACTGTTCCATGGATTTTCTTCTCTTTATTGCCTGAGTTCTTGCTGTTACAAAAGAGACAAAAGAAGGTCATTTTTGAAATGATTTAATTTTTCCTCATTAAAAATAACTTAGCAACGATGATGATAGGAGAAAAAAATATTCCATAGGTGTGTGATCCAGATACTGTTTTTAGTCTGAAAATGGTGACAAATATATACTGCTTTTTCAAGCCCAATTTCAAATCTAATCTAGAGCTGTTTTTTTGTTCTGTGTAAAAAAACAAACCATTTTGAAAGTTTTGTAAAGGTTATATGCAATTAAATAGAAACATTTTTTTTTAAGGATTTTCACTGTGATGAATTATGGGGTTGAACTGATAATGAGGGTATTAGTCGTGATTCTCCTGTTAACAATGCTTCAAGTATTCATTTGGAAAGGAAAACTAAGAATGAATATGCTAGAAAAAACAACATAGTATAACCTAAATAACTATATATCATAAATATCAAATAAGAACTGTCCGAGGCGTATTTGCTATCCAGAACAGGAATAGCACTTGTCACATTTTTCAGCCGTTCCTTACAGATAATGGATGCACTCAGAAGGTTGGGATCAGTTCACAGTACTTCGCTAAACAATATGAAGATTAAATTAATCATGAGCAGTATTCATAAGGAATAGCTTGCTCAGTGCTTTTCTGCTTACAGTTTGCAAGTAAATCAAAGATATTGGATGGCCCTCCAATTCCTTTTCACAGCCATGGAGAAAGGATATTTAAATGCCTACATCTTGTTAAGCTGGTGACGAAAGCTGTTTTGGTTATACCATTGCCTATGGGAAAGACTATTAATGACTTTCTGAAGAGTGCTGTTAAGTCCTTCTCTCTTTCTCTCTCTTTCCCCTCTTCTTTCTGGTTAATCCTTAAAACAATATAATCCTTCTCTCCTGACAGTGTTTCTATGTTTCTTCATCATCTACACAAGGTTTATCCTTGTAGCCTCGATACTAGCTACAGGCTTCTCTAGCTATAAAGAATATAGTTTGGCTATAGTTTGGTACTTTCATAGGACTATATATATTTTATAAACTTATGCTGCCACAATACATATTTAAGAGAGTAAGATCAGCTCTGAAATTCAAACCACCTTGACACGTACTAATAAAATTCTTTTCTGATTTCCAAATGAATTTGCTCTTTTTACATCTTGAAAATATATGCAATAAACACTAGCTCAACCACAGAAAGGTGGAATGAATGCAATTAAAGCCATTTAAATATCAATCATTTAGACAAACAAAACGCACAAGTGCCCAAGTGTTCAGCTAGTCAATTTTATAAACACACAGGAAAGAATGAACCAAGAGTATTTTAATGGAAAAGCAAGCTAATTTGCAGTCTGCTTCAAAACACCACTAAGCTTCTTGGGTATACTGTGATTAGACATGGATTGCAGTAAAATAGTTACTGAGAAGCCATGAACTCCAATAGTTTAGCAAAAAGTCTAACTTTCCCACAGCCACATACAGGACAATGGTTGTGAAAGACATTGATGTTAATACTGAAGCTTAATGGGGCAAGACTTGCTGTTCATCAGAGAAGTTGCATTTGGATTAGCTCCAAACTCATAAAAATCTGCCCAGGAAGATATGAAAACTGATACAGAAGATGTCTCCTTATTGGAAAAAAAAAATGTAGTGAAACCACTGCAAAGACATTTGAGCATTTTAATGTCAAGGAACAACAGTAAAAAATACCAGAAAATTTATTTTTTGAGAATCCCATTGAAGCCGTCTGCAGCTAATGTACCAAATGCTATATCTGAATGCTTTAGAGCCACAAGGTGACAAAGTAGCTATCAATGAGATAAGGATTGTTCTGCTTAGAACTGCTCTTGTGGTTATAATAGGGAAGTGATAAATTACAGACTTCAACAGTCTTTCTGGACGAAAGGTTTGAGACAGTTACTTCTGAGATTAGCCCTTTGGATAAAAGGGTGACAGGAGATGAAAGAAAACCAGAGGCCCGCAAGAAAGATTGCAAGATTTAAAAAAAAAAAAAAAAAAAAAATGAAATTTTGTACTCATATAATTGCAAATGATAATGGAATAATGAACTGAGTACCTTGAGTACCTTCAGGACGAAATTAAAGCAGGAAAAACCCCTGTAAACTGGATAAATAAGCTGTTTAAAAACCACCTGATTTTTTGCTGTGGTCTGTGAATGAAGTGCTTTGATTTCAAACACCATGAAAAATGAAAAGCAAAAAGGAAGCCTGGGAATGGAGATGCATTTTTTGCTCCAGGGATCTTGAACATTTTTTGAGGAAAATCCACACAGAATGAGATTTGAGCATATATCAAAATACACCTAACTTCCAGAAGTACTCCAGAGGCAGGAATCAGCTAAAATGAATCTTAAGGAACAACTTTCTGAAATAGCTGTGATGTGTTTGGAAAGATGGATACAAGTTCTTGGCAGTGGACTGTTCTGTCTGATGTAGTCTACTTGTTCATCACAACAGCCTCAATATCTGTGCTGACATTCTGAGTAGAATCCAACTGCCTTTTCCTGTTTTCCTTGTGTTTTTTTTTTTTTTTTTTTTTTTTTTTTTTCTTTCAGTATGAAACTGATGTAAGCCATAAGCCAGTGTTTTCATTTTGAAGCTGTGGGAGGTTTCCATATGTGCGGGATTGGTCTGTCAGTGACTTTAAGATAAATATTGTTGGTGCTTGGTAACAGATCGCAGTGCTTAGTGCTGTTGGTAATATGCTCAAATGAGCATTAACACAACATTCCTTATAATGACGTGCAATCTGTCATCAAATAATAATGTTAACTTGGAGATTTACCTGGGACCTGTGGCTAATGCACTTTGAAGTGTTTGCTAATGAAAGGATCAGAATTTCCATCCAATAACAAATATAGTTTTCATGAGGAAAATCAGGTTTTGTAGGTGCGTTCTGGTTGGAAAGATAGAAGTTTCAGAGCCATAATCTGCTTACACTTCCAAAATAACCTCTTTCTGTTTTATGGATGCAAACAGTCAAAAAGAGTTTATAGGAATAGAGACACTTTAGGACTGGTTCCTTTCCCAGGTGGCTCTACACTTTTCCCACATTAGGTACTCTTGAAGGAAGAAATACTGCCAAGCCATGTCAGGTATCTGAGACAAAGCTCATTACAGGGAACTGCAAGATTATTAGGTTATGATTTAGTAGCAGTGCATTGTCATCTCAAATATTTATCTGCATGTTCACCAAAGTCATGGGCATTTCTAGTACCAACACAGATGCTAAGAGGTGAGCTGTTTGGGAACAGAAAGTTATTAATTGCTATTGAGTTTATGGGGATGTTTGTAATAAGACTTGATATAATTTTTCAGATCCACAGTAATGCAGGAGAAAGCTGCCATTGAAAAATATAATCTAATTTTTTTGGTTTCAGATAAAACCTTGAATTTATGAAAATTATACATTCAAAATGTAATGGCAAGAAAAATGACCTTCTCCCAATAGTATCTTTTAAACTTTCAATATATATATATATATATATATATTTTTTTTTTTTTAAACTAATCTCATCAATTGGTGGGTGTAGAGACACAAATAGAGACACAAATAGACCATGATTTTGGGGTATGTGTATTTGACAGTATTGTTAGAGGAGTTAGAGTCAAGATGAACATCTATTATGTTGAGAAATATAATTTAACCACTAGGGAAAATCTCAGGTTTTCAGACCAGATCATTTGCAGCAGGTCTCAAGGTAAGTCTGTAGCATGAGTCTGGAGAAATGTCAGTTTTTTTGAAAAGTAGCCCCATACCTTAACCACAAAACTGTCCTTAAAATATATGATCCTAGGACATCTAATCCCTCAGAATCACTGCTATCTGATCTATTAATCCAGGTATATGAGGATGTTGAAAACTTTATTAATGTTAACAAAACTGATTTCAAAGGAAGGTTGTGGCCTCTGTGACTTTCCAGTTTAATTGTTGTTGCACATCTTTATATCTTTTCCAGACTATAGCATTTAATTTAGGCAGCGTGTGTTCAAACATACCTTGTTCATCAGTGTGGTGGTTTTACTCAGGTGGGCAGCCGAGCTCCACCACAACCGCTCTCTCACTCCCCCTCTCCTCAAAGAGGAAGGGGGAGAAAATACAACACAGGGAACTCGATGTTTGAGATGAGAAAGGTTTAATTAAAGGGAAAGGGAATGGGGAGGAAAAACAGAAACAAAAGAAACAATCAGTCTGCACGGAAGCACAGAGAGAGGAAAAATTATTCTCTACTTCCCATCAGCGAGCGGTGTTCGGCCACGTCCTGGGAAGCAGGGCCTCAAACGCGTAGTGGTTGTTCAGGAGGAACAGCCCCCTCCCCCACGAGAGCCCCCCCTTTTATTGCTGAGTGTGACATCAGGTGTTATAGAATATCCCTTTGGTTGGTTTAGGTCGGCTGCCCGGTCAATGTCCCCTCCCCATCACTTGCCCACCCCCAGCCTGCTGGCTCCTGGGGGCTTGGAAGGAGTCCTGATGCTGTGCCAGCACTATGCAGCAATAGACACAACACTGGAGTGATATCAGTGCTGTTCCAGCTATGAGTGCATCTTTTCCCTGCAGCACTGTGCGGGCTGCTGCAGGGAAAAGGTGACTCCAGCTTAGACAGACCCAACACAATCAGTATTCGATATGCAGCCCTTGGAGACCCCATTCATAATGGGTGCTCTACTTACTAAGGTATGTCACAGCTACACAGAGATGTATGTCTTGAGGAAGATAAACTGGTTAATGGTAAAATAGTAAATAAGCAGAACTGATGAACAGGCTGTGCCACAGCTGAATAATCAAGCAACCCTTTGAGCCAAAACTGGGCAACAGAAGGCCTTTGATAATTTCTCCTAACATTATGGACTTCTGTTTGATTTACAAATGGCTGTAAATTCCAGATATTGCAAGGAGAAGGAATAATCACTAGCACTTGCTCAAGAACTGTCTTAAAAAAATTGATTAAATTACTGATTATTTGTTGACCTGCCAATGATATCTTGTCAGACTAGTTCTGCCCACACACACACACACACAAAAAAAAAAAAAAAGGTAGCTTACCTCATGTTGAGAAGACCATAGGCCTCAGATATTAAGCCATAGGCTAGGCTTCAGTCCATTCATGGTAGTTCCCAGCTTCTGCATTTGGTGGTGTTACCTACAGAATAAGAATGAAATGTTCTGCCAGTTTCCTCAATGATAGGTTCAATGATAGAGAATTTCATGGGAAGGAATAACTTCTCAGAAATTCGTACTTTGCCCATGCATCAGGCTTGTGATTTATTTATTTATTTATTTATTTTTCCTGAAACACCATCTACTTCTGCATCTACCTCTTTGAACATCTTTTGTCTGGAGATAATGTCTTTGGGGTCTAAAACCAACACTTATTAGGAAGCCTTAGCAAAGTCTAGAGGACCCAAGTACAAATGGGAGAGAAGACTTAGTGTGCAGAAACCTTTGCACCATATAGCGGTGTTTTGGGATCTTAGAATTCCTGTTGGAAATCCAATCTATTTCCTGGACATTCATGTGAGGATTAGTATTGAATTCATAATTGATGGGAGTCTGAAAGGCTACAAAATCAGCACTCTTGATTAAAAAGAAATAAAAAGTGGTGTAACATTAAAAAGATATTGTTTACAGGGTATGGAAAATAATAAGGCTTTCTTTAGTTCCACATAGATTGTTGTTGAGCACATGTCAATTTTGCTTCTATGCTCATTTATACTGAGACTTTGCAATAGTAAATATTTAATTTACAACAAAGCATAACAAGAATGGCTTAAAAAGCTTTGGAAAGTAAAAGTAACTGTGTGTGGATCTCCTCAATTAGCTACAGCCCTTATAAAACAACCACCACAAATATGCTTCTTTGCTGCAGGGAGGGTGCTTGGACTTTCTTCTCGCTATCTCTTCTGCACAAGATAATGCAAAATTTATTGGCTTATTTTTATAATTTTTGTGCTGGGGTTTGTTTGTTAACTATGAATAATATTCCTCCAAACGCTTTCCTTACTTTAATAAGTAATGCCATTAGAGACTGTAAAACTAGACAGGTCTAGAAATAGAAAGAGGTTTGTGGAAAGGTGACAGAACCGGATACTAGCTGTGAAGGCTGCCTTCTGTCTGTCTTCTGCTCCTACTATAAAACTGGTTGCCTTCTCCAAGGGTGACAAGTAATTCACAATCCTTACAATAGACTAATTTCTACTGACTCAAGAGTTTTCTTATAAGGGACATTTTAAAAAGAAATCATTACTGTCTCCTTGGATAGCATGATCTGTTTCTAATCATTATTTTGTGCTGCAAATAGACTGATGTTCACATATTATTCTCTATCCAGAAAGAAATTTCCCAGTTAATGAATAACAGAACAAGTCAATCTGCAAGCTAATTGGCCAGATAATAATTACATTAATTTAAGTAAAACAGAAAGAGCTTAGTAGTTTCAGTTAAACTGCAATTCACTTGCAAAAGCCGATCTCTGCACTCAGGAAAGAGCCAATATTTGCATTTGAACTTGTTGGATAAAGGATCGCTTCATAATTACACTTTTTAACATATGCAGATTAGACTGCAGAAGATTCTGTATTGAAACTCAGTGAGAAGACATAAAAATTCACAGTCTAAATTTGCAGTTTGACCCTACTCAGTTTATGATTACTGATAAGTTTCTCTATATCATAATAATATAGCTTAATCACTTTAAAGCTTTAAGTAATCTAAAGCACGACTCTGACAGAAAGACTAGCCAACAAATTATGCACTTGTCTCAAAAAGATATAGAGTTCTATTAGTCTCTTAACACTACTGAGAAAATGTTATTAGCTGACAGCATTCCCCTTTGAAAGTCACAGGTAAAACCCTTATTTTATTTCTGTGCTCCCTTCAGCTCCTATGTGACAAAATGAACATGAAACATCTAAAGTTGACATTCTTACCCTGGTAAGATGGAGACCCAGGTAGTATCATGGAGCAAATCTGGAAGATAACAGCCACATTGATGAGAAACACGCGTATTTTGTTACCATGGTGAATAACCGAACAATGTTTTTTCCTCTTCAACCACAACAAAAGAATGCTTAACCTAAAACTCTAAAACTTACCCTGGGGTGGTTTGGCAACATCCTAAAAAAGTGAATGTTTGTGGGTTAGATTCACAGCCTGCATTGCTCCATATTGGAACTAGGTATATTCTTTGCAATCTTAGCTTCCCGAAGAAATGAGCAAAATCAAGCACTCTGCTTTGCATTTAGAGCTTAAAAAAATTTACAGTGTCAAATGTAATCAGGAAGAACTCATCTACAATTTCCCTGGCTTGATACTTGGTGATTTGCACATTATGGAAGAACTGAAGTGCTTGACTGACTCCTGTTTATTTACTCTAAATGCAATACATTCAATACTACCTGGTATATCCCATGCCTCCTCACAAAACCATTAGTTGTAGCTGTTTAATTTTTTCCCCATCTGTTAATATTGCAAGATTATTGGCCTAGGGATCATCGTTTGGTATTACAGTCAAGTCCCTCCAGCTGACAGCATAAGGCATATAGGGTTTGTTTTTAGCTATGTACGGGTTTGTTAAGCTCTACCCCCTTGTGCTATAACCTTCAAAGAACCATGTCTTCCTCAAGCTGGAATTTGCCTGAAAAACTTCAGGGGAAATTGTCCATCTGTGTGCAAGAGGAAAACTATACTGCTTTGGTTATGATAAGAAATGTTCGTATCTGTTTCTTTGAGGAGCTCTACTTCACTTAGCCTTTGGAGGAGAACTTAAAAACTAGAGATGCAAATGGCTTTTCTGTGTAAGAGAAGAGAGACTTAAATTAAGCCACTGTTTAAGTCTTTCAAATCTGTGGTTCGTATATGTTATGTAGAGACATGCTTAAACCTAGCAGTCAAACCTCTTTATTTGTTGGGCATACTTAATGTCCAGCTCTTGTCATGTGTTCTCCCTTCTGTGGCTGGCTGAACCGGGGTCAGGACCTAAAATTGATAGATCAGGCCCACTCAGCATGGGTTTACAAAAGACAGGTCCTGTTTGACTAACTTGATTTCCTCCTAAAACAAGGTGATGTGCTTTGTGTAGAAGGAAAGGCTGTGGATGTTGTCTACCTAGACTTTAGCAAAGCTTTTGATACTGTTTCCCACAGCATTTTTCTGGAGAAACTGGCTGCTCATGGCTTGGATGGGCATATGCTTCACTGGGTAAAACAATATCTGGGTGGATAGACCCAAAGAGTCGTCGTAAATGCAGTTTCCATCTGGAGGCTGGTCACTAGTGGTGTCCCCCAGGGCTTAGTGTTGTGGACAATTCTCTTCAATATCATTATCAATATTCTGGATGAGGGGATTGAGTGCACCCTCAGTAAGTTTGCAGATGACACCAAGTTGGGGGATAGTGTTGATCTGCTTGAAGGTAGGAAGGCTCTGCAGGAGGATCTGGATAGGCTGGACTGATGGGCCAAGGCCAACTGTATGAGGTTCAACAAGGCTAAGTGCTGGGTCCTGAACTTGGGGCACAACAACCCCATGCAATGCTACAGGCTGAGGAAAGAGTGGCTGGAAAGCTGCCTGGTGGAAAGAGGCCTGAGGGTATTGGTCGATAACCGGTTGAGTATGAGCCAGCAGTGTACTCAGGTGGCCAAGAAGGCTAGCAGCATCCTGGCTCAGGAATAGTGTGGCCAGAAGAACTAGGGAAATGATTTTCCCTTTGTACTTGGTTCTGTTGAGGCCACATCTCAAATATTGTGTTCAGTTTTGGGCCCTTTACTAGAAGAAGGGCATCAAGGTGCTGGAGCACATCCAAAGAAGGGCTACAAAGCTGGTGAAGGATCTAGAGAACAAGTCTTATGAGGAGTGGTTGAGGGAGCTGGGGTTATTTAGCTTAGAGAAAAGGAAGGTCTCTCTCCATGGAGACCTTATTGCTCTCTACAACTACCTCAAAGGAGGTTGTAGTGGAGTTAACTCCATTAACAAGCCATTGAGGTCGATCGTAGAAATAGGGGCTTTGGGTCTCTGATGCTGTTCTTTGCAGAAAGTTACACTCCTGGGTAGAAGTTATCTGCTTTCCACACTACTTACATTTATGATCAGTTTATTCCCTTTTTTTGGTATACCAAAATTGTACTTGAGCATTAATCTCTCTGTTCTCTACCTTCTTTTCCATGTGACACACTCTTTGATACTTCTTGTCTGAATAGCCCCCATCTGCATCATTCCCAGCCCCCATCCATCTTTCTTGTGCATATATATAACTGAGGAGGGTTTTAAAGGGTCTGTCTGTATCAAGTACTACTCATCATTTTTTTTTAGGACTTGAATGGCGGAACAATGAATACATGTATTAACTGGAGATTTGGCAGTAAGAAAAATAAATAAATCTGTAATGCATTACAAGGGAGAATATGAGATCTCAGCTGAAGGAGATTGGTAAAAAAAAATAAAATAATAATTGTCTGTTAGGAACAATTTAAATGGATCAGATCTGAATTGATCTGGGGGGATGTGGAGAAGACAAGGGCGTCAGAGAGTCATTGCTGGCAAGTTTATAGTAATAAGTCCTTTTATTTGTTCCTAAAAGAAAATCCTTCCATATAATTTTAGCTGACTTCATCTGATCTTTTTTGTTCGCTTATTACGATTATTCTAATTCACTTCTTAATGTTTTTTGCTTATTGAATGATGTTCAGACCCTTTCATAACATCTTCCAATTTTGTATCACTAGCAAATTGTATTATCACACTGATTTTTGGCTGAGGTGTTAATGAAAATGTTAAGACCAAACCAAGACAAAGCATCAAGAAAGTTATATTAAAATATGTCTAGGCTGAGAACACAAACTGTTTTTTTTTTCCTCTTAATATGTTCCTTCTCAATGTTATGGTTCTTGAACTGTTACCTTTTTCCTTTATAACTGATAATTTCCCATGTGATGCTGTACCAAATACTTTGCTGTAATATAACCAGACAGACAAGCTTCTCCCGAAAAGCTTTGTCTGGAAAAGTGGTTATTTTATCATGTGAAATTTTCAGGTTAGTCTGACTTGATCTTTTTTTGGTAAATCTGCATAATATTTTACCTCATTTGTTTGCCTGCCATTTTGAAAAAAATATTCTTTCCTCAAAATCTGTATAATAGCTTTTCTGCACCACTGAAATAGACATTACAAGCACCTAATTCTGAATCTGCTGTATTTTCTGTTACTTTCCCCTTCTCTTTTTTTTTTTTTTTCTTTTAACCTGATAGTTCTCCATCACTGATGCCAGCTTTTTAGATCCAAAAAGTCATGCTAATTGAGACATGATTTTTCAGCCTGTTCAATACTATTTTAGGGATGAGCCCACTCCATTTGAATGCCTTAACTCTGATTTTTCCTCCATTTTGGTTGCAAAAATCTCTGCTTTTATTTTGTCATTCCTGATAGCCAGTCTTTATTGTATTGATTTTGGTCACTCATAGTTTCACTACACAGCTGCCAAGCCTTTTTTTTCTTCTTCTTCTCTCTCCTTTTCTCTGCATAGCTGCAAGTCTTTTATTTAATCTTTCTTAATCTAATTTGTTTTGAGTATGTCAGTCTAAATTTTGCTTATCCTTTTATATTGCCTCCTATCTAGAATAGTGTTTTTTTTTGCTGATCAGTCTTTTTGCTTCTTTCATTGTCAGCCTCTCACTTATAGTTAGTATCAGTTTTGCTCATCTGTTATAATCTGTTTTTATAATGTCCTCATTAATTACTGCAATGAAATCAGAAAAAACGTACTATCTAATGAAGAGGTATTTTTCAATAAAAGATACTGCATTGTGCAATATAGATTTCCCAAACTGTGTCTAAACAGTGCACTGATAAAGCTGAAGCACAAAAACTACATGTCTTTGAAAGAGGAAGATCTTTCACATTTTCTCACATTCTGAGGTTTTATCCTAAAAGACTCTTCAGTTCATTAGAAAACTGAATATTTTATTTTTCAAGGCAATCTGGAAGGCTTCAAATTTTGAATTACTTCTTCAACTTCTTCCGTGGCAGTCAGAAAATCTCACTAAAAATCCTCCCTAGGTTTCACTTCTCTCTACAGCTGAGCGCTGTGGCTGTAAGTGGACACATAGCTCTAAAGCTTATTCTGCATAGCGGGCAACCAGAAAGGCTCAAAATATTTGTCAGTATTTTAAGATTTATATTGCCTTATCATAAATGCTGTGTATCATAACATGGCCCCATTTTCTGACCTGACTGGTGAGCCAGAAAATTGAATAGCTGCTTCAGAAAATTAGTACAGTAGTAGACAGGCCAATACTAAATAGTTAGTAAGATGTTAATTGAAATGCACTTGCAAGAAGTGAATCTGTGGGTTGAAGGGTTGAACTATTAAGGTGCAAAATGCTTTGAAAATACAGAATGGTTACTCTGACTAAGCCTGTAAGAAAGAAAAGATGAAAACAAGTGTATTTTCCATGCAGGTAACGTACTACATAAGCTTTATATCTATATGATCTTCCTTTTGAAAGGGCTAAAAATAGTATTATTTCAAAGTGACTGTTTTTGAAGTATAGCAACTTATAAATAAAATCAAATTACTATTAAATAATAAACTGAGATTATATGTATGTTCACAAACAGTTCACACTATTTCAAGAGTTTTGGTAGTATGTATTGTTTTCAGCTTGCTGCTTAAGTGCTGCATGATTAAGGCCCTGAAAATATTTTAGAAAGGGAGATAAATTCACTAAATATTTTTAGACTTGGGGCTAAAATTTATTAATTAAGCTTAAATAACAAGTGATTATTTTTGGTTTGAAAAATACAGCGTCACTGTGATCTCAGTTCAGGGAAGGGTTTAAAATACATCTTCAGTTTGACTTCACTGTGTTGTAAATACATGCTCAAAATTCTGTTCATGCACAAATACTTTGCTGATAGATGGCTAATAGCTGATACAATGAATTAATCATCAAAGGGAAGGTTGTGATTTTGTGCAGTGTTCACCATTATAATACCTACTCACCTTTTATATCAGTCTGATGGTGGGCTTGAAGGCTCAGAATCATATTTAACATTATCCTTTCTGGAGTAAAGCTCTTTGTATCACTGAAATTAGAGTTTTATTGTAAAAACATTATTCATTTAGTTTTATGATTGTTAGTATTCATTTGTCTTTATTGATTGGATGATTAGGGTTTCTTATGTAGGAAGAGTGTTGCTATATGTATCATTGTTCTGAGGAGAGGACTTAGAAAAAGTTGCACAATTAGGCAGTGAGGATGCATGTTCTAAGTCAATGGCTCTTTCTCATGTCAGTTCAAACACAAAAGTGGGTACAATCAAATTCCATTAAAATCAGGAAGTGTAGTAAAGTTAAGCCTTCATGGATGAATGGATAAAATAAAAAGGAATTTATGAGTGTTTCATTGTTTAACATGGATTTGTTTTTTGGGCATTATTTTCAGCAGACACTTGAGGCTTCAGTGCTCTTTGTATAGATTTCACGTACCATATAAAACCGTATGTTTCCTCTCCTCAATTCTCAGGAAACCATAGGGTGAACAACTATAATGAAATGTCAGAACAGCCATTCATTTCTTATTTATCAATGCATGTATTCCTGTATGGAAGTACACGTACTTTTGTTTCATTTCAGTTTCATTTCTGAGATTCAGGCTGGTCATGATGACGCTCTATAACTATTAACTCCTGCAAAATTCTTTGAGCTTTCCTATCCTAAGAGGCTAGGAGAAATGACATTAATTTGAAGGAGTAATATTACCTGTAATTTTCTAAAATGCTGTTTTAACATGCCCAAGTTTCTGGGTGGCTAACTATGAAATTACTGCTTTTTTATAACTGTTTAATTTCATTCCATAATGGAAAACCATTATACAATACCCAAAGGCTGATGTGGTAAGTGGTTTCTAGAGCTTCTCATTTCATAAGTACTTTTATTGAATTAGTTATAGACTACATAAAAAATCATCAGAAGTTTTACCCTGGTCTGCCACAAGCTGTACCTTTGTGTCAGAAAATCCTGAAGGTGTTGCTTCATACCAATTGGCACAGGATGTTTCTTTAAATGGGCCAAACTGTCAGCTGAATAAATACATTTTGCCGTCAAATGAAATTGTTAGTAGCTTATCTGAAGGATTATTTGGTCTTTGCCTGTTACTACCTACCAACAGAAATGGAAAAAAAAATGTGAGAAATACTCTTCTTTTAAAACACGGAATGAAATATTTTAGGCCAGTGGCCAGACACAGTCAGAAAATGCATTTATGGGTTTGAAAAAAAGGATGAATTTTGAGCATTTGAGAAACAGTGGCTTCCATGTATTTTGTTTCTCTTTTGCGCACTTGTCCAGTTTTACTCACACAAAGTTATTGAGCACTGAGCTACAGCTCCCCCTTCTTCAATTATTCTGTATGCCTTAATACTGAAGTCCTATGTTGAAGCTGGTTTTGCCTGGTAGAAGATGATGCAGTCCCAAAGTATCCTTTCAAGATGTTAGAGACTTGCAGGATTGAATTGGCTCTAAAAATGTTGGCAGACTGAATCTGAAATTAGGAACACAAAGGTAACAAGTTCTTCATAAAAACATATTTCTATAAGGAGAGCATTCCCTATTTGATATCTTTAACTTTGTGAGCTTACCTGAAATGCGTCGGAGAAGGAGGGGATTTTCTTGCGAGATGTTGTGGCTCTGTTAAAATTTTGATTGAGATACATTGATGACAGTATGTGCTGTCACTACAAACTGCTATCTTCAGGAACACAGTATTAGACTTGTGGTATATTAAAATCTGTTTCAGTTCATCAGGCTGAACAGGGTTAGCAGAAAAAATGTTTGTATTAGATTTCTAAATATTATATTAACACAAAATAATTAAAATTACTATATAATGAACCAAAACTTGGTTCCTCCAAGGTCAATAGGTAACTCTTATCCACTGCTAAGAGAAATCCACCAGGTATGATCTGAATTCAGATAAGAAAATATTAAGAGATCGTTGCATTGGTGTTTACTGAAAAAGAAACATTGTTAGAGCCAGCTATCAACACAATAGCAGTGTTTCCTGAGCTACATATAAACTTTTTGGGATGATTGTCACAGCTCACCAAAAACTCAATATGATGCGTGTTACTATTTCACAACTCTTAAGCAATTATATTTCTTTGTCAAAGATAAAAGACCTCAATTCCTGCTGCTTTCTGAGTTTAAACCTAGGATCAGCGTTTATTAGTTTGCTAGTGGTTGTGGTAGGTTTTCAAGAAGTTTTAAAACAAAGATTCAGTATTTTTCTATGTGATGTCCTCCACTTCAAACAAGAACTATTTCAGTGAGTTTTAGTGTATAGGAATCAGACCTCAAAATCACTTGGTGTCTTTCCTGGCCTTATAATAAGTGAAAGTATGACTTTATGCTGATAGTAAGCTACTAATTGAGCTTACCTCTCTGAATGTTCATTGTCATATGCTCACTCCAATGAAAAAACAGTCACTGATACAGAGTACTATGCAATATGACAGTGTATTATTGTGCTTTCCTCTTGACAGGCTAGATCAAAGTCATTGAAGGTACAGAAATATATCCCCAAACATTGCTCCGAATAAATTATGAAAATTGTTTCCTTGGAAAGTGCTGCTTTAAGCAGGAAAAAAATAAAATCTACACCAATGGAAGGTCAGTACTAGGAAACCAGCATCAATTTTCTTGATGAATTGGTAGTTCAGAAGCAATTCCATGAGAGTCTTCATTTCTGATAATACACATGACTTTGGCTAGATACCTGGATATATATATATGTATTTATATATAGGTGAGTAAACACAAAGTAGTGCAGATGATCTTTATCTCTTACATTCAGTGTGCTAGAACAAATAATATAGGCACGTAAATATGTCTGCCAAGGCTATCTGTAATAAAAGCAGAAGACAAAACAACAGCAACAACAACAAAACCACAAGAAACCAGCAGTGTCTACATTGAAGAATCATGGGTCATAGTGTGCTGCAGTAAATCTATTGTTAGTAAAGTTTCCTAGAATAGGATACCAAACAGTATCAGTATCTCTAAAACACTGTACAGTTTTTTAGTCCTTTCTTTGAAGGATTGCCATCCATATAAAAGGATTAGATAAGGAATAAGCACAGAATTTTTACTTACCTCAATTTCAAATGAACACGAAAAGGCATTGGACACGTATAAAGAGAGATGGGAGATCAAGTGTGAAGTCAGCTCTTTGTAACCGTTCTTTTTTCACCTTGTTATTTAAGTAGTCTTGAGGTGGCTGTCAGTTAAAATCTTGCTAAAAAATAATGAAGATATACAGTAGATGCGCAGAGAGACATGAAAACAAATATTAGAAAGTGTGCAAAAAGCCTTCTTTAAAAGCTTTTCAATCTCCTGAGGTTTTAAGAAGAGAATCAATTCAAATGTTTCTCACTCAAGTGTAAACATGGCAGAAAATAGTGGGAAATAGTTAAATCTGTGTCTGTATTGTACATCATATTAGCGTCTTCTTTTAAAAGGTAAGGCTGAAGGTAAATTTCAGAGATTTTTGCAGCACTGCCTGTGGTTTGCTGTGTGACTGAATTTAGGATTTTTGTTTCATTGTTACTTATTCAGTGTTTTTTTTTGTGTGTGTTTTTTTTTTTTTTTTTTTTTTAAATTAAAGGACAAGATCTGCTTCCCTTCCCTTCCCTTCCCTTCCCTTCCCTTCCCTTCCCTTCCCTTCCCTTCCCTTCCCTTCCCTTCCCTTCCCTTCCCTTCCCTTCCCTTCCCTTCCCTTCCCTTCCCTTCCCTTCCCTTCCCTTCCCTTCCCTTCCCTTCCCTTCCCTTCCCTTCCCTTCCCTTCCCTTCCCTTCCCTTCCCTTCCCTTCCCTTCCCTTCCCTTCCCTTCCCTTCCCTTCCCTTCCCTTCCCTTCCCTTCCCTTCCCTTCCCTTCCCTTCCCTTCCCTTCCCTTCCCTTCATATATATATATTTAATATTTACTCCCTAAATGCTGCACAAAACATCATTTTACGTTCTAATTCTGGTCTCTTCAGGGCAATAAAATTCCTACTAAAACCAGACTCAGCTGACCCTATAGGGAATAACAGCAGTTTTATGTTAGTATAATTTTCTAGCTTTGAATGAAATCATTACTTCCTTACTCTGGACAGACTGTCAGGCTTTAATTTATTGTCCACAATATCATTTTACCCTGTGCGATTTCAATGGCTTCCCTCTCACAAAGCAACATATACCTTTATGGCTCTTTGTATGCATTTGTATGCATTTGAAATGAAGTAAGAACCCATGGAAATCAGTTATGTTCTACTACAGGAAGGTGGATGTAATGCAGCAGAGAGTGTAATACTGCCTCGTGCAGTAGAAATGCTGCTGCAGGAAGTAGTTTCACACTTTTATTTATTTATTTATTCATTTTTTTAAGGAGGGTAGACTACTTGAGAATCTTTGAACATGCGATAAATATACAAATGATGATTTTAAGTTGTCTTTTGGGCCAGCAATGACTGTCTAGATACATCAATTTCTGTTTGTGTAATCTATCCATGCAGAGCCTCAAGCTTAACTTTATAAAGTCGAAAATCTTTGAAAATCCTTGGAAAAAAATATTTGAAAAATCTTTAATTCATATCTGGGAGTACTTATATACAGTTTTATCTTTCATTATGGCTATTTCATCTGGCTATCAGGGGAGGTCCCAGTTGACTGGCGGCTAGCAAACGTGACGCCCATCTACAAGAAGGGCCAGAGGGCAGACCTGGGAAACTACAGGCCTGTCAGTTTGACCTCAGTACCAGGGAAGCTCATGGAGCAGATCCTCTTGAGAGTCATCACGCAGCACTTGCAGGGCAAGCAGGCGATCAGGCCCAGTCAGCATGGGTTTATGAAAGGCAGGTCCTGCTTGACGAACCTGATCTCCTTCTATGACAAAGTGACGTGCTGGTTGGACGAGGGATAGGCTGTGGATGTGGTCTACCTTGACTTCAGCAAGGCTTTTGACACCGTTTTCCACAGCATTCTCCTCAAGAAACTGGCTGCTCTTGGCTTGGACTGGCGCACGCTTCGTTGGGTTAGAAACTGGCTGGATAGCCGGGCCCAAAGAGTCGTGGTGAATGGAGTCAAGTCCAGTTGGAGGCCGGTCACTAGTGGTGTCGCCCAGGGCTCGGTGCTGGGGCCGGTCCTCTTTAATATCTTCATTGATGATCTGGACGAGGGCATCGAGTGCACCCTCAGTAAGTTTGCAGATGACACCAAGTTATGTGCGTGTGTCGATCTGCTTGAGGGTAGGAAAGCTCTGCAGGAGGATCTCGATAGGCTGCACTGATGGGCTGAGGTCAACTGCATGAAGTTTAACAAGGCCAAGTGCCAGGTCCTGCACCTGGGGTGCAATAACCCCAAGCAGAGCTACAGGCTGGGAGATGAGTGGTTGGAGAGCTGCCAGGCAGAGAAGGACCTGGGAGTGATGGTGTATAGTCGGCTGAATATGAGCCAGCAGTGTGCTCAGGTGGCCAAGAAGGCCAACGGCATCCTGGCTTGTATCAGAAACAGTGTGACCAGCAGGGCTAGGGAGGTGATCGTCCCCCTGTACTCGGCTCTGGTGAGGCCGCACCTCGAGTACTGTGTTCAGTTTTGGGCCCCTCACTACAAGAAGGACATCGTGTTGCTTGAGCGGGTGCAGAGAAGGGCAACGAAGCTGGTGAGGGGCCTGGAGAACAAGTCCTACGAGGAGCGGCTGAGGGAGCTGGGCTTGTTCAGCCTAGAGAAAAGGAGGCTCAGGGGTGACCTTATTGCTCTTTACAGATACCTTAAAGGAGGCTGTAGTGAGGTGGGGGTTGGCCTGTTCTCCCATGTGCCTGGTGACAGGACGAGGGGGAATGGGCTTAAGTTGCACCAGGGGAGTTTTAGGTTGGATGTTAGGAAGAACTTCTTTACCAAAAGGGTTGTCAGACACTGGAACAGGCTGCCCAGGGAAGTGCCCAGGTCACCATCCCTGTAAGTCTTTAAAAGACATTTAGATGTAGAGCTTAGGGATATGGTTTAGTGGGGACTGTTAGAGTTAGGTCAGAGGTTGGACTCGATGATCTTGAGGTCTCTTCCAACCTAGAAATTCTGTGATTCTGTGATTACAAATAATTATTGTAAAACAGAGCTTTTCAATCTTTAAACATCAAAACTTCACTTCAATCCATTGAGATTTCTGATTTTCACAGTGTATGTATGGGTAGGGTGTGAGGAGTTGCTGTGCTCTCCTGTAGCCCCTTGCTGGTGAGGCAGTCAGGCTTAAGAAAGGTGAAAATGAACAAGTGATAGAGCTTGCTTCCATGGTCTGTAGAGAAGCTTTCTGTGTCTCATTTATGTACTGACTTTCTGCTTTGCTGAGGGCCTTGAATAAATGAAAATGGTGAGAATAAGCATTTAATAATTACTTGTTATGGTCTTATAGCTTACCCTTACTTTACGTCCTTGGGCAGCATTTCTAGTGTGTTGCTTACTGTGCAGATATTCACGAGTGCACGTGCGGACATGCGTAGGATGTCCTTGTCCTGCCTGAAGCCAGTGGCAGAACTCCCATTTGGACTCACTAGAGCAGGGGTCTGGTCCAGGGCTATTGCTGTTTTGAAGTTTCTCTTCAGTATCTGCTATACTTTTCTCTGAGTATGAGAAACACCAATTCTTGTAACCCTTACAATAATTTACCCATCTTCTTCTCACCTGAATGAATCCATGCAATTTTCTTTAATTCCTGATATAACCTCAATAATCAAACTCATTGATCTGTCTCTCTAAAGGGATCTTACTAGCTTAGAGTCTGTGAGATTTATGAGAAACACAGTTTCAAATTATGTCCTTATTGACATTAATAGTTATTTTCAGTGATACATCTCAGTCTCTCAACTTCATCCAATACATCTGCAGTGAGTCATTACCCCACTTTAGTTTTTATTAACCTTAATAGCAATATTTTCCTCTCATTTCTTTGTGGGTTTTGGATTTCTTGGTGCCTGCTCCTGCCCAGGATTAGTATTTTACACACTACAATTCATGTATCTGTAAGGAAATACAGCATCCGCTTCATTCCATTGCAAAGGCTATATCTCTAAATCTCTATTTCCTGTTGATTTATCTGTTTTCGATATCTGATTGAACCTTTACCCATATGTTTTTCTTTAAAATGTCTTGCAAGTGTTTTATTTTTTTTCTTAACTTCCAAATACAGCACATTATTTCCACAGCTTTTTTTTTTTTTTTTTTTTTTTTTTAATGCACAATAGTATTCCTGCTTTTGAAGAAAATTCTGAGGCAGGTGCAATGTATTGTACATACGGGAAGAATCAGAAGAAGTATCAGTGTTCCCTTAATATTTATTTTTGTATGTGGATATTTGCTGTATATGGATACTTGAAAAAATATTTCTTTTCAAACATGCATTTTGTTAACCTTCACAAGATAAAAATAAAGGATGGTTAAAAATAAATTAGTTGTAACTTATCTCTTCCATGCTCTAATTCATTGTTGATCGAATCTTCCTACAGTACTGCTAGCAGCTTGTTAATGCTGATCTCATTATAGGTAAGGGTGAAATATTTAACGGCAGGCATAATTTCTTTAAAAACCACTGTACTTAGTAACTAATGTAATTATACCAGGAGGCATAACAGAAGAGATTAGTGCAATAAGTGACCTAGCTTTAATAATGTCATCAAAAATTGTAATTGCAAAATTATCCGCTATGTTGTAAATATTCACTAACATAATATTCAAGTCACTCATCATTTGCAGCACTTCGTGAAGTAAGCAATTATTCTTTCCCATGTACAAATATAAATTCCATTAATTTTAATAATTCCCTCCTCACCGTGCAGTCCTGAGAACTGTATATTTAGACATAGTACAATATGCCTTCAGCCATGACTGAAAAACAAGTATTGTGACAGGTAATGTTTGGATACCAGCTTTCTAAATCTTGGTACTGAGCATACCTAGAAAGATTTAGAGATCAAGTTTGAGATAAGATCTCAGAGCTGCATGTAGATACACTCATAAAAATGTCTACAACCTAGTCTAATAAGGATATTGACAATATGTCCTAGATTTATTTCCAGATAGGTGTGTTTATATCCATCTGTCCATTGATCTATCTACCCATCTGTTGATACATTGATCTATGTCAATCTATCTCACAATATATTATTGCTATATCTTTAGGACTTAGGTCAAGAGAATAATTCAGAAATACCTAAGTGAAAATGGGAACCCTGATAAAAATCTATTTATTTACTTTTTTTTTTTCAGTCCTGTAGGAACTTTATTAGTCAGCAGAATGAGGGATAGATCTGGTTCTTTTGTTTTCTGAACTGCATTAAGCTCTATAGTCAGAATAAATATGAAATCCACATTTCCAATGTGACAAAAAATTGGTCATCTATAATAGCAGTTTTGTGTCTAATTCCTTGGAATTTTCTTGCCATCTTGCCATGTAAATGTCTGCATGGGGCGAAACCTGCTGGGCTGTGAATTGTGCTTCTCCAGATACAATAATGATTACAGTGTTTATTATAATATTTCATAGAAGAAATATTATTATAGAAATTATAGAAATATTATTATATTTCATAGAAGAACCATAGAATGGCCTGGGTTGCAAGGGACCTCAAAAATCCTCTAGTTCAAACCCCTCCTGCCATAAATTGGGACGCCACCCACTAGATCAGGTTTCTCAGGGCCTCATCTAACCTGGCTTTGAATATCTTTAAGGACAGGGCATCCACAACCTCTCTGGGCAGCCTGTTCCAGTGCCTCACCACCCTCTGAGTAAAGAATTTCCTCCTAATCTCTGATCTAAATCTCCCCTCCTTTAGTTTAGAACCATTCTTCTTTGCCTTGTAAATATCTGATTGAGTAAGGAGTTGCTCTCTATCTTTTTATAAGCCCTCTTCAAGTAATGAAAAGTTGCAATGAGGTCCTGCTGGAGCCTTTTTTTCTGTTTGGTGTTCATCTTCCCTTATTGTTCCTCACCATGCATTTTGCTGCAATCTCTAGGGAACAGAGAATTCTTTAACGTGTGAACTGAGCTTGGAACATTGTGGACCTTTCCTGAAGGTACTTCTGGAGGACAAGGAAAAATGCTTATATTGTGAAATCTTGGATGAAAATGGTCTTAACAAAACAAAGCACACTAGGTCTGAAAACTGGAGAAATTTCAAAGCTAAATTACCCAAGTAATATCCTAATAAAAAATACATGTGAGATGATAAGAAAAACACTATGTGAAAATATCTGCCTCCACTGAAAACCCTCCACTCCATCTTTCCCAATTCTGTCTGTGTAAAATGTGTCTAGTCTAAGAAAATCACTTATATTCCTTGTGAGGTTGAGAAAGAGAAGAACCTTGAGAGAGTAATTCATCCCATGTACCTTAGACATCTATCTAAGGTTGAAATCAATTGCTTTTGAAAACGCATCTTGCTTTTCAGTAACTGCAATGGAAGCTTCAATTGCTCCTTACTGAGTCTATATGTTCATTGTATTGATGTTGGGCTTAGACTAGATGCTGAGCCTTCAGACAGCTAATATGTGTGATGAATACCATCTGTTTTATCTTTAGCACAGAAATGTGGTATCCCATCAAGGATGATCTTGATTTTATAGGCAGGATCTGCCATGAAGCAGACTAGAAATTTTAAATCTTACAAGGAAAGGCCTTCTTCCCTTTCCTACAAAGGCCTTTACAGAAATTGTAGCCATGAGTTTCGATAGCTTTCAGCAATGCTATGAAATTCCCATTGATTTATGTGAGGGGTTAGACCAGCAATGAGCTGTGCTGAAAACATCATTCATGATGATTGTTATTGTACATCTGCTGGCCTTTCTCAAGGCTGTGCAGGGATGGCTTTTCAGCCACACCTGCTTACCTCTGACTTCCAGAATTTTCTGTGAAGTCTGCCCAGCTGGATTCTTGGGGGTGTGGGTGAGGTGGGGAAATAAAATATTTTGTCAAACCAAATGTGGACTTCTTGGGCTATCTCCAGCGATGCTACCTGTTGGGAGCAGAAGGAAAAATACCAAAAATACCATGCTGTGAATTGTGAGGGAAAACAGTTTTGGAAGCGTTACCGATAATAGTGACTTTTCCTTTTTCAACTATTATTGCCAAAGGCATTGTATTTGCTGATATTTCTAGGGTACAATTTCCATGCTCTTGCTGCTTTTTGCCTGTAACCTAGATGTATTTTCATTGTTCTGTGTACATTGCTCCTAGTTTGTATCTCATGTCTGTGACTGGCTGCTCTTGGCTTGGACTGGCGCACGCTTCGTTGGGTTAGAAACTGGCTGGATAGCCGGGCCCAAAGAGTCGTGGTGAATGGAGCCAAGTCCAGTTGGAGGCCAGTCACTAGTGGCGTCCCCCAGGGCTCGGTGCTGGGGCCGGTCCTCTTTAATATCTTCATCGATGATCTGGACGAGGGCATCGAGTGCACCCTCAGTAAGTTCGCAGATGACACCAAGTTAGGTGCGTGTGTCGATCTGCTTGAGGGTAGGAAAGCTCTGCAGGAGGATCTGGATAGGCTGCACTGATGGGCTGAGGTCAACTGCATGAAGTTCAACAAGGCCAAGTGCCGGGTCCTGCACCTGGGGCGCAATAACCCCAAGCAGAGCTACAGGCTGGGAGAGGAATGGTTGGAAAGCTGCCAGGCAGAGAAGGACCTGGGAGTGATGGTGGACAGTCGGCTGAATATGAGCCAGCAGTGTGCTCAGGTGGCCAAGAAGGCCAACGGCATCCTGGCTTGTATTAGGAACAGCGTGACCAGCAGGGCTAGGGAGGTGATCGTCCCCCTGTACTCAGCTCTGGTGAGGCCGCACCTCGAGTACTGTGTTCAGTTTTGGGCCCCTCGCTACAAGAAGGACATCGAGGTGCTTGAGCGGGTGCAGAGAAGGGCGACGAAGCTGGTGAGGGGCCTGGAGAACAAGTCCTACGAGGAGCGGCTGAGGGAGCTGGGCTTGTTCAGCCTGGAGAAGAGGAGGCTCAGGGGTGACCTTATTGCTCTTTACAGATACCTTAAAGGAGGCTGTAGAGAGGTGGGGGTTGGCCTGTTCTCCCACGTGCCTGGTGACAGGACGAGGGGGAATGGGCTTAAGTTGAGCCAGGGGAGTTTTAGGCTAGATGTTAGGAAGAACTTCTTTACAGAAAGGGTTGTGAGGCATTGGAACAGGCTGCCCAGGGAAGTGGTGGAGTCACCATCCCTGGAAGTCTTCAAAAGACGCTTAGATGTAGAGCTTAGGGATATGGTTTAGTGGAGGGCTGTTAGCGTTAGGTTGGAGGTTGGACTCGATGACCTTGAGGTCTCTTCCAACCTAGAAAATTCTGTGATTCTGTGAAAAATTCTGTGATTCTGTGACTTATGTTTTACAGCCCTTTGTGAAGTTTTTTGTTGTCAGTGGTAAGAATCTCAGTGATTTAGATGTTTCAGCTAAGCTCAGAATTCTTTTCTCTACTTTTATGACTATGCCTTCTGTAAAGTCCGGTCACTAGAGGAAACAAACAAACAAAACCAAAACAATGCCCCACACCTCATAATATTTAGTGTAGCTAGGTGTTTTATATTATAAATAGAAATATTATGTAGGTAATTTAGACAACAATACGTACAATTATAAGTTGAGTTGTAATGAAATAAATACATATAATTACATGCTGCTACTAAGTTACACAAAATGCATAACTGAAGTTTGTTACATATTGGTGGAGTAATTTACAAAATGAATTTAGGAAATTCCGTATTTTATTTTTTTAATGAATAGGGTTCAGCAAACTGATGTTACTACATTTTTCTGTGTTTGACTTGTGCAGGTCTAGGGCAAATTTATGCCTGGTGTAGTGCTGTTAATTTGATGGGAGTTACATCAGAGATATGAACTCATTCAGTTATTGCTAGTACCATCTGGAAATTTATAATGCCACAGCAATGTTTCACTTGCTGAAGACACATTCATCCTTTTTGTTTAGGATGGGAAGACGGGGATTAAAAATTGAAGATCACTTTAGCTTGCTCTATATCATCTTATATTCACTTGTAGGCTTTGTTATATTTGGATGATGAGATGTGAATTTAAATAATATTTAAATAAGCATAATAGTGCAATCAAAAAAAAAAAAAGACACAATTGGCCTCCTGAGGCAAAACAAATTCATGAATATCAGCATAATACTTTTACAATAGGGATAGATACATATTAAAAAGGCACCTCTGGAAAAGTGGTCACAGCTCTTAGTTCAGTATCCAAGAGGCAATGTTCAGCAAGGCTGACCTTGTGGAAGAATGCGACTTTTACTTCTGCTCATTCCTAATGACCCGAGGCATGGTACTGTACGGAAAGTTTTGTCTCTGTAACTGAAATGAAGACAAATGAATGGACACAAACTAGGTATAGTGTTTTCTGGTCTATTTCCAGTTATGGACCGTATGCATTTTTTAACCACCTTAAAAAAGTCAGAATAGAGATCTTCATGGAGTCAACAGAATAAAAATGCAGTGATGGCTGTGGTGGTTTGAGTTAGGCTTTCACCTTCCCTCAAGCCTGGTCTCTGATGGGGATAGTGTTGAACACTTGAGGAATGAGCATAGGAAACAACAAGCATAGAGTGATGTTTCCCTTGGCATATGCAGAGAGCTCTCTTTGCTGCTCTTCCTGACACATCTTTAAGTCTCTGAGTTAGTGTTGGCATTAAGAGCCTTGCTCCCAGGACTAGAAAACACCTGTGACAAAGCCCAGCTCTATTCTGCCATGGTTTATCATGCTGCATAATTCTGCTGGAATTGTTTTCTTCATTTTATTTTCCATTTGTTTAGGAAGTTATGCTGTTTGTTCTCATCATTTTTATTGGCATCTAGTCAAGAAATTTATTTTTCTCCTAATTAGAAACCTCTGCCTAGTTTTGCGACTATTCTTGATCCATGTAGAAACACGGAATGCTAGCTTAAGTCATTCCCCTTCTCCCCTGCTACCTCCAGGGCATAAAGAAGAATTAATGCTTAAACACGTGCTGATTTCTCATTTGCTCAGAAATGTACCCCAGACCTGTCCATGTCAAAACTTCAGGTAGCTTAAGGCCAAGGTTACAAAAACAGTAGAAATGTGGACAGTTATAACTATACCACATACATAGCATGTATAGATTTATATATGCTGTGTATACATGTTTGTGTCTGTGTAACTGATCTCTCTCTGTTATGCAAGGTGACAGCACTCCAGAGCTGGCAAAAAAAAAATAATATTTTGAACTAATGAGGCTAATTTAGACATAATTAATTGATTACCACAACCTTGCTTTCTTGTGGCATCTTGAGTTAATTTATGCAAGTATGGAGGCCTGAAAGTCTGCGTTATGTCATCTGAAAAACAGACTTTTCTATGCCTTAAGTGTGTATTTTTCTTTCCCGTGCCCACAGCAGGTTTGGGACAGGCAGCACACCCAGTGTGGACTCCTGCAGTGATTCCCTGCAGGTAACACAGCCTCCTGAGGCTGCTGCACCAGAGGGAACTCGTCACATTTGTTGGCAGCCCAGGGATTGATGGAGCACAATGCTGACAGTCACCTTCCTCATCTCTGGTCTCATTGAGTCATGTGGAACAAGGCAAGAATTATGTTAAATGTAGTGGTTTTGATTAAATATATAAATATAAATGGAGAGGTGTGTAACAGGTATTTACTGTAAGTCTGCTGGTAGCATAATTTCATAATTTTGCCTGAAGTTGCCTACCTTTAGAGGTTTATTTGCTTGCCTGTTAGGCCCTTCCTATTTGTGTCTGGTTTGCATTTACAAAAAAACAGAACCAGAACATTCATCAAAACTGTTCATCTTTGAAATTAATGGCAATATTGCTGTGTTGTTCACTGGAAAACACATAAGAAAATTTGTATTCAGAATGTTTTTGCAATTATGGTGCATTTTTATCCAGCCAGGTTACAGTTAAAAATGAAAAAACAAACAAACAACAACAACAACAAAAACATTTTTCAATGATTCTTTAATTTAAATAAGTTCATTATTTAGCCACCGCATGTCAGGATGATGAGCACTTTCACCATTTTCACTGTTTATCACAAATTATTGAAATGAACTTAGATAGTCACATATAAGTGTGTGTTTGTATAAAGGAGAGAGTTTGTGCAGCATAGAACGGATCATTTATCTTTGTTGCAGTCAACTTGGTAGACATGTTGCCTCTGTAATGCTAATAACCACCCATTTTTATGAAATGAAATCTGGAATAAACTATATTTAGAAATACACATAAAAGTATAAAAATGTCTGAAGGTTACTGATACAAAAAAAAAAAAAAAAAAGCCACAAAATGGTTTGATTCCAAACCATCTTTGAAATAGAGTACATTACAAGAGATTACCTCCAAAAAAATCAACCAAATAAGTAAATCAGAAAAAGTACATTTATATGTAATGGTATAGTAATGAAACTGAAGATCAAAGGGGAAAAAAATGAAATGCAAATCTGAATGTTAAAACACATTCAGGCAAGTGCATCTTCCAAAATTGTCAGTATTACAGTATTTATTTTTAATTTGTGTATAAAGACGTGCTGAACAGCAGACTTTCTGTTCCGTGCAGGTATCCTCAACACAACATAAATGACAAAGTATCATGCAGTATCAACCAGCAGCAGCCAGAAAGGTGAGTGGTGAGTCAAAATCTCTTTTTACTACTACAGATTCACTGCTGCTTCAGTCCCCTTAATTTTTTTTTTTTCCTCAATTTCTGAAGCCTGTGATCCAGAGGAGTTTTAGTTCTTTTGTTTGCTGTGGAGGACCTAAGTGCTGAGGAATTAGCTCTGAGGCAATACCTGAACATGAGTTCTATTTCCCACCTAGAACAGACAAGGTGGGTGCCATAATTTGCTGCTGGCGTAGAATAAATTACTCCTTTCTATGAGCTCAGGCTGGGAAGGCGCAAGTTTTGTATCAGTTGTGCACCAGCGTTACAAGTCCTGGTTGTCCTACTCCACCTTTCCTCTGAAAGACAGTCTACCTCATGGGCTTTAGCATGCAAAAAGTCAGCAGTCTCTGCTGACTATTCATTTGGTAGCATATGGTTATATTTATTTTTTTACCATTATGTTAAACTGATGCTGTCTGACGTAACATTTTTCCACGTTGAATACCACAGCATATTTGAAAATGGTTAGTGATAAATATCAATGGCCATAACTGCAGTAGAGGAGTATTTTCTGAAGTTTATGCTGTCATATTGCCTAGCGCCAAAAGCACCAGACATATTTCTTTCTTTCCCTGTTCAAGAGTTTAATTGCTAGCAGTCACAGGGATATTTTACCACAGGAGGCAGAGTTTAGACATGTGAAAGTTTAGTTATAGTAGATTCCTGGCTGTATTTAGCCAAAGCATGAAAATCTGTAAATGGAGCCTCCAAAGACATTAGATACTGAAGTATTTTACATTGCTAACGTTCATCACAGGCTACAGGCATCGTGCCATTTCTGTTCCCCACAGACAGGAAAAAAAAAATAAAATTCATAGAGATAAAACTCAGGCAGCTTTCTGAGTTCACTTTCAAAGAAGATACAAAGCTGAACATTAAAGTACTAAATTGGTGCTTCAGTCATAGCGTCTGTACCAAAAAGTTTATTTAATGTCCAGCCTCAGCATTCTTTACATAGCCAAAATAAAGGATCTTCTTTGTTCAAGAGATTTTTTATTTTTTATTTTATTTTATTTTATTTTATTTTATTTTATTTTATTTTATTTTATTTTATTTTATTTTATTTTATTTTATTTTATTTTATTTTATTTTATTTTATTTTATTGTGCAGGAAGGAGCCCAACTCAGGGAGAAGAATATAGTCTAGGTAGCACACAATAGGCTGCAGTGGCAATCATGTCTGCTTCCTCCTCCCACAAGGAGATTTCAAGAGGTTTCAGTTCTTGCTAAAATCAGCCATCCACAAAGTATCATCTGCATCTCTACAGCCTCTTGATGGAGTGTCCTACTGCCACTACTGGGAAATGGCTGCCTGTCCTTTTAAGGGTCTTCTGTGCCTGTTGAGGTGGAAACTGGATTTGGGAGCATAGGCTGTAACTGAAAAATGTATAGGGGTAGGTAGTGCTCTGAGGGCTTTAGGAATGATATATTTTACTCTGGACAGAGGTCATCCTTGTCCATTGTGTGGTTTGCAGCTGGCAGAGGGAACAAAGAGACAACATGTTGGTTACTTTCTTATATAAGCTTAAAGTTTCATTTGGCTTTACAAATCTGTCAGCTAGCAAATATACTATCAAGCCTATGTAGCATTGCCTTGATAAGTTGCCATCAGTTTGGACAGGTGAAAAAAGACCCAAACTCTATAAACAAGCACTGATACAATTTATTGCTGCTGAAGGATTTATTTTGTTGATACTGTCAGCGTTAGTGTCTCATCTGTCTCTTCTGCAGTCTGAAAAGTTTCCGCAGTGAATTACAGACACTCAAAATTCCTTTTCGACTGATATTTTGAGTGTTGTAGGCAGAGATGGATAGGGAGAAAGTGAAGTCTGCAGAACAAAGTCAATAGAAAGAGACCAAAGAAACTAGCTTGAGGAAACAGAACTTCAGCATTGGAAACTCCAAATCAAAGGCTTTTCATGTCTAGGTACCAATTTAACAGCCACTAAACCTAGACCACTTTGGCAAATGCCAGTAAAATGTTTCATCTGATGCAGACAAGTTCTGATAGTTATGAGTTTATAAAACTTACTGTTTGTTGGACAAGCTTGGACTATGCTTCTGAAACATTACCTGACTTTTGGTGAAACAGGATGTCCTTTGTCTTATCAGGGTTTGAACTGTCTTTTTATCTATTTATTTATTTATTTATTATTAGGATAGAATTAGCTGCACTTTTCTGAGCATGCTTCTCTTTATTCTCTGGGAAGGGATCTCCAAGTGTAGCAATTATCTGTAAGCCAATGATGAGCCTTCCCTGGTGAAATCATCCCAGAGATCTTCAGGAAATCAGTGAATAAGGATTAAAAAAAAAGGGCATTCATTCAGATGTTCTGTTCAGGACTGGATTCATGTAGATGGTAGAGTGGGTTTTTTTTTGGTGTTGATGCCCCTCTTTTTTTTTTTTTTTTTTTTTTTTTTTTTTTTTTAACTATGAGTGAAGTTGGTTTTGTTTGTTTGTTTTGCCAAGCCCATACTGCTCATATGAGGCAGCAGCATGGAGCTGTGGTGCTCTGATCCCTCCTTCTCTCTCCAGGAGCATACAGACTGGGAAGAACTGGGAAGTGGCCTGCCTGGCCCTGTGCAGTTGTATCCCTGAATGGGCAGCAACATTTCTTCAGGCCAAAGAGACTGTGACAGCAAACCTCAAGATCTTTTGTATTTCTCTGACTGGTAGAAATAACCTTTGTTCTTCAAAAACCCATGGATTGTTATTTGTTTAACTGCTTATTTAAGTGCTTTTGTTAAAATGCACAGGTTTTTCTCAATGGAGTGCTGCATTTTTGCACAAGCTAAGCATCTCACCAGTACACAGCAGTGAATGGGGTGCTGCTGAAATTTCACCACCAGCCCTTTGTGTGGAAAGGAGCCCTGTCCCTTCCTCCTTGGTGTGCGGCTCAAGTGTCTTCTGGTTTGTGAGGTGCATGGGGAGAGCCCATTCTCAGCATCTTCAAGGGAGCTGGGGAAGAAATGTCACTGGGCTCTCTCCATTTTGCACAAGAGATGAAGAGGGGAAAACATGGGTATAAAAAACGAATTAGTGAGTTACAGCTCTGTAGGGCATGGTAGTCCTGAACTGTATTGGTGGTGCAGAGGCACCTGGCTCACCAGCTCTTGGTGAGCTATCACTTTAAAAGCACTTATCTGCAATGCTGAAATCATACATTGCTGCTGCTCTTATTGCAGTGCTAAACATCTATTAACACTGACAGTCGAGTAATGAGGTGACTGCAACAATTAATTTCCATGTTTCCATTGATCTAGACTCTGGAAAATTGTTACATTGATTCTTTATGAACATCCGAATAGAGGGAGAGGGGGAAGAAAGGAAGTCCCGTGTTTTAACACTTTCACCTTCCCAGTAGACATTGCCAAAAGGCCACAGTCTTTGGATTGTTTTCCTGTTTTCAAGTGCCAGAAATTTGATATACCGTTATTTCATGGTTTTCTGAACATGGGCAGAATTGCAACCAGCAGTGCATTTTTGCAAAATCCGCGTAACCCTCCCTTGATTTTATGCTGCTTCAGAATCCAGTGAAACAACTTCATTCTTTCTCTGTATCATGATGACATATCACAAGCAATGTTACCAGGAGACCAAAATATCACTGGAATAGACAAAAAATATTAAGATGAATATATCTATTGATTGATTACATTGCTTTTTTTTTTTTCTTTTCTTTTCAAATAAAATAATAGTATTATATAATACTGTAATATTTAATACATCCAAACACACTAAAAATGAACAATTGCTCTAAAGGCAAGAGATGAAAGCTAGATTTTCCCCAAAGACAGGCTGCTGTCAGTTCTTGCATTTCTGTTTATGGATATACGCTTGAAATGACTGCTCTGGTTAAGAGAGTAGCAGGCTGCTCTGGGTTCAGCAGTGAGCTTTAGGCTGAAGAATAGACAGTGTGTTGGTAACAGTAACTAACAACAGCAACCATTAAGCAGACCCTACCAAAGGGTAATATGGTCTTGATTTTGGGAAGGATATTGGATCTGCCTCTTGTGCATATGGGCGTAGCTCCACTGAAAATAGTTGTGCTCTATCAGTCAGCGTTGAGATTTGGGCCTACTGCTTTCAGTACACCAGTGAGAGCTTACAGTGGGCTCAGGCATCATCTCCTCTTCTCTCAGCACCTGGCAGAAAGGAGAGAGAGGTCTCAGGAAGCTGGGAGTTGCAGGGTTTATCTGTTGAGCACAGCTGCGTGTAGAGCAGGCTCCAGCAGGAGCAGTGCTGGTGCTAGCTCTGATGCCCCACAGGAAGGAGCCACAGCCACCTAGCATCAGGCAGCAGGTCTTTATGTGGTGAGTGGGGCTCTGCTGGATCTGGGTGGCAGTAATTAGGGATGGTTCAGCTCTGAGCATCCTGGAGACACTTGATTTCCATTGTCTCACGTAGACAAAGCCATGGTGAGTGCTAAAGCAACTCTAAAATGAAAAAGTAATGATAAGGCTGTTTCTGTGGCCTTTAGTTCTGGAATTAAATGAATCTATTAAGTACTGGAATTGGAAATCATGCTACGGAAGAAGGTTTTCTGGAAAGGATTTAATTATCTATCTGAATCTACTTTACCAATCATTATTTCTATGATAGCTGCTGCTTAAAGCCTTAATGCTGATCATGCTCTGCTGTGCCAGGTGCTGCATGAATGTATAAGAGCCAGTCTCTTCTGAGGTTTTTCTGTCAGCTGTGCAGAAAGAAATGCAGATGGTGCACATGCTGGGTACAAAGAGGGGCTGCTGAGACTGATGTCCGAAGTGGCTGATCCAGCATTTCACTTACAGAATCAGTGTCTGGATCAACCTCACTATGCTACTTTCCCTGAAGAAATGATACTCTTCTCTGCAGGCTTCTTCCCACATGTCTGTTCTCAGGCATATATGAGCTACATGTACTCAAACTCATAATCTAGTAAACAAGTAAAGGGAGGAAATGGGATATCAGCTTGTCTGCAAATTACCTCATACAACAGTTCAAGGTAGCTCCAGAGCAGTCTTTAGCCAGCTGGACGGTAGCTTTCAGAGGTAATTTGCAAAGGCTGAATAACCAGTCTCTGGAGACAGCTGTGCAGGAACTAAGAAGGAACCTTTCCATTAAATGTGATGCCAGTCATGTTTGCTAACAGAGGGCTTGGAGAGAAATGTGGCAATCATTTAAATTGCTGAAGATCACTACTCCATTGATGGTGGTATAGCAATAGTTATGACTTCATGTCAGTGCAGTCAAAAAAGCAACTCAGTGGATTTTCAGGAGTGACACATAATGGTCTCACTAGATTTACTGGAAATCCTAAAAAATAAGGAAAGGTAATGAAGTAGGTGGCAAGAAAAACTGAAGTGTAGGAAAATTTTGGCTCTCTGACATATAGGACAAATCATCACCTTCCAGCTAATTGGCTACCACAGCTGGCAGCCTCCTAATAATTTATGTGTAAATTTTTCATTGAAATATTTATTTTACAGTTTTTTTTTTTCTAAAAAAAAAAGTGACTGACCAGGCCCAGCCCGTCTCGCCCATGTGTTACTGCAAATAAATCCAACGAGCAAAATGAAAGTGTTGCTTCTGGTATTGGAGGGTAGTCACTGATTTCAGTAAAGCTGCTCCACCTTTTTTCATTTGCTTTGTTTGGTCAGCAATTTGTCCTGGAGGATGTCTGTCAGCACAGTATTTGTTTATGTCATGACTCCACAACGGTCTAAATTTCAGACTATCATTGAATTTCACACCCTTCAAAGGGGGCCAATTGCATTATGGCTTCACTGCCATTTTTTCTTACCAGGTTATCTCCCTGTTTACTTCTTTATGGCCTCCAGAGAATTTTTCTCTTTCTGTTATTTACATACTTCTTCCTTAGAAAAAAAGAAAAAAATATATATTTTTTCTTCTGTAATCTTTTACCATGAAGTCTAGCTTGAAGTTCCTCTCAAATTTAAGTTCTGTAATGACTTTAATCTCTCTGATTTCTAAAGTGATCTTCCTGTCTGATCTCAGCCTTCTACTTTCTCTCTTTCAGTAGTTCTGATCGCAGAGATCTCTGTAAAAAAACATTTACAAATAGGGAGATGCACAAAAACTAATGGCAGCCCTCAGTTCTTCAAGAGAGCAATTTGTATTTTCTTGTAAGAGCAGAGAAAGTGAGTTGTTATATTTTATTAAAAGTGCAAAAGTTGACAGCCTGAAAGTTGAAAGGCTAGGAAGAAAATCCTTGTGTTCAGGTGATCAGCAAACCTTTGATTCAGTGGTTGTGCACTGGGAGCCTGGCCTGGTGCATTTGGGGAAGAGGCCACAGAACAGACAGAAATCTGTGAACAAAACTAGATGTGTCTGGTCTTAGGTAATTATCTCTAGATAAAGGAAGGAGAGGAGTGCTTCCCTCCAGTGTCTAGGGTAAAAGGTGGAAAAATGACTCCTGGAGATGTTTCCATTGTTTGTAAGGGGTTGTGCATAGAGCTGAACTTAGATCAGTGATTATTGGCAGACTAAAGCTGGATGTAGGATCTCACTGTGTCAGTAAATAGCAAGAAACAGGTAAGTAATAATTAGACAGTATCCGGAGCCACAGTCGGCCAATTAGAAGCAGCACCATCTGGCCACCACTGCAATCAGCCCCTAGCCTCTGCTTTAATGGTGCACACACCTTGCCATTCTCAGAGTGGCTGCAAGTAACTGATGGAAATAGTAGAATTTTCTATTGGAGCCATCACTCACTACTTGAAAAAAAAACAACAAAAAACAGAAACATGTCAAAGCATTTTGTGTGGACCAATTAGTTGGCATTAAGATCTACTAATTGTGTTAACTGTGTCTTTGCAAATGGTATCTTTAGTAAGCTCTCAGAATATTTGACTGGAAAAAATTATCTTTGTATTAAAGAGTTGGGGAAAATAATCTCGCACTTTTTCTTGTCTGTTTATTCTGCACAGTGCAAATCTGCAAGAAGAGCCTGCAAAGCTGGCCAGACAGATCTAAACTCCGTGTTAGTTGAACTGCATCACTCCCACGCCTTTTCCAGCTACCTAAACAATAATGTTTCCCATCTCTTTTGCTACTGCTCTTCAACACCCAGGTACCAGTTGACTTCTCTGTTTGTGATATGTCTGTTTCCTACCACTTTTTTTTTTTTTTTTTTCTTTCATCCTTGTGTGCTGGTGTGTGTCAAGGGGCAAGCATATGTGCAATTAGGCAGAGATCATTGCTGTGCCCCAGTGCAGGTTTTAGTCCATGCCTGAGAACATGGTAATGACTAGAAAAATTGTGCTAGCAGTAATGAAGCCTGTAACATCTTTGCTTCAGTATTCTGTTAGCTTTAATTCTAATATTCACCTTAAAGCCCCCAAAGCTTACCTGTTCAGAAAGATGAATAAATTAATTGATTGATTAGTCAGAAAGAAGAATAAGCTATGATTTAACAGTATCACCCAACCTGAAGGGATCTAATTTGAGCTTTCTGTAAAGCAGTGTAAAAAGATTATTTTCATACCCATGGGTATTGTTACATGAGTGCACAAATTTCCCCATAGACATGGAAAGATACTCCTTCCACACCTTCTGCTGACTTCTGTCTGTGAGCTCTAGCTGTCAGTGTGGAGAATATGGAGAAGGAAGAATAGGAGTGAGTGAGAATGTGTGTGTGGGGAACCCTCAAAAACACAAAGCCACACTTTGTGACACCAGAGGGCAATGTTCTCTTGTGATATCAATTGTGGGACAAAAACACAAGCCTGAAAAGTGCATCACAGTAAAAAGTTTTCTTTTTTTTTTTTTTTTTTTTTTTTTTTTAAAAAAAAAAGACCACAGTTTTGAAAAACAAAGTTTACAAGGTAACTTGCTAAGATGTACTATCAACTTTGAAGCTTTTCATGACTTACAGGTGTTGGTTACAGTTGTTTTTTTTTTTTTTTTTAATTTATTTTTTAAATTGGGTTTAAGTTTTAGAGTGAATCTTATGTGCAAATGCAGCAGATGTACAGTGTCAGGGAAAGCTGCTGAAAATATAAAGCTTGCATGCTCATGTAAAAACAAAACAAAACCAACCCATATGCACTGTTTTCTTTGTGTACACAAAATAACCACAGTTCTTACCTCAGCAGAATGGAGTAACAGTTGCTCGTTTAATGGCTCAGTAAAAATTAATGTCCTAATAAGTTAATAAGTGTATGTGACGTTACAGTAATAGTAATGCCCTACTTTCCTTTAATGGAAGTACTCAAAACAGGCATTCTCCCTTCTCCTCCTGTGCAATTTCTACAGTAGGTTTATTAGCCTCAAAATTAATTGCACCAAAGTGATGCAACCTTTCCTTTTCCTCCAAACAGAATAAGTAGGCTCTGTCAGGTGCCAGGTCAGGACCATGCTGGAGCCTGTTGGAGCCCCTAGGAGGGTACATGTGCTCTTGGGAACTGCAGAAAAGATCCTAGTTTTTATTTTCATTGCTTTCAAAATTGCTTTCCTCTGAGATGGATTTTGGGAGGTCTCCTGAACTGAATGTGAGATCAAGCTCTTCTACCTGAGGCATTGGCTTAGATGGACTTTCTGAATGGATATCTATCTGAAAAATGAGTGAGGGAAGGGGAGAACTTGTCTTTAATTGGGTAATTGCAATGGCTAAATGAAAAAACATCTTGTGCAAAAACTAAAGGTAAGTAGGAAAGATTTTATGAATGGCTGCAGGGTCAGGTGTGAGTGCAAAAACCTCAGAAGTATTTAAACATTGCAATATCATGTGCTAACTTGCTGGTTCCTGCAATCCTTATCTGATGAGTCAGAAGTAGACACTTAAAAATAGGGTCCACACAGTGATAAATGCTTTTTTTGCAAGGGCTAGAGCATGTTACCCAACAGCATTTGGCAAGGAGAGAGAAGACAGACCAACCCAGCTTTGATCTGAGAGAGAAAGTGAAGATGGATGATGGTTCAGTGGTCCTCCTATTGCAAGAATTAAGGAACATCAAGGGAAATCAATGGATAGTGAACTCAAAACAAACAAATGGGTGGCTTTCCATAGACATCATGGATGCTGGAACTTTAAATGGATGCTGGAAGCTTAAACTTGCTGCAGAGCAATCCAGTACAAAAAATACAGTAAGGAATATTTAAAAACAAAACAAAAAAACAGATACCACCTTTGGCTCATGTATTCATTCACCACAAACCTTTGGAGATGGTAGAGACTAGTGGGAAAGGAGCACCGTAGGCTTTCCTTGTTTAGGTATTACACCCTAGTGGGTCATCAATAGATACAGGAGAGGGACCAGGGATCTGTTACAGCTATATCTTATGCTTTTAATTCTCTTTGTTGGTGTTTTTCCACTTGATATTCATTAATGTTATTTCCCATCTTCTTTGGTTAGGGAGTATGTGCATAACTGCATAACTTTAAAGGCTAGGAGTTAAGTTATCTGGTAACATCCTCCACAGCCACATCAAATCCACTTTATCACTTTGTCTTAATTATCACGTTATCTTCTTGGGGATTTCAAATATCTTGTTGTGTCTTATGAGCTTTGCTGACCTCACTTGTGTGCAAGGATTATATAGGAAACTTTGAAAGAGGCACTAATTAAAACTGCAGATAAATGGAAAGGGGGATAAAGTGGAATAAAGTTTGGTCAGAAGCACATTGTGTCAGACTATACTGATGTCTGTCTTATCAAAGAAGTTTGATAAGAATCTTCATTCATGTGTCTAGAAAAAAAACCCACATGATTCTGAAGACAAAAGCGGTAGATCAAATCCCTCTGACCTTGAGCAAAGCATTTGATGCAGTGTCACATGGGAAATTATTAGTTAAAATGGTGAAGATGGAGATTATTAAAGGAACTGAGATGTGTTAAGAAGCTCTTTAAATGAGAGATGACAATGAGTCATGCTGTGAGGTAAATGATCAGGGTGAAAGAGGTTGCTAGACAATTTCCTCAAGGACTGGTCTCAGGACAGATCTTATTTAATATTTCCAATAATGACATTGGCTTAAAAGACAAGAATGTGGTAATAAAATTGGCTGACATAAATTGGAAGCATCTGTAGTGTAGAGCAGTGCTGGAATCTTGTGCAGAGGCACAGGGTCATCTTGATGACCGGCAGGGTAGAAAGGGATGGGCCAGGGGGACACACCCTCGACATAACAGCGTGAGTCTGCACTAGGATCTCAGTGGTTGGAAGGAACCTTTTGGAGAGCTTTAACCAGAAGAGATCAAAAGAAATTGACTTAGCAGAGTAAAGTGATGGCTCTGTTGGAGGTGGAGAAGGCAGTTGTGTCCTATAAGCATGTCCTGTAGGAGACTATTGGGATCCAAGAAGAACCAGTTTAACAGAATGATGTGTTTGTAACAATGCTATTTGGGTATGAACCAGCCATAAATCAGTTGCAGCTGCAAATTAGATGTCTTACCATTTGAAGACTGACAGTATGGAGCTGTATTCCCGTAGGAAAAGTAAGGCCAAAATATCTAGTTTTAAGATGAGGCTTGATAAGCTTATGTAAGTGATTACATGAAAATGCCTGTCTGTGATGACTGAAACTGGACTCAGTTGCTCAAAAGTTCTCTTCTAGTCCTGCAACCCTTTCAATCATTTGGTTATAGGCAGTCATTTTTCCTCAAGACATACTGAATTATTTCATTCAGATAGACCAGTTTCAACAAAGACAATTACCATGCCAAATGCCTGTTGGTGCAAAACCTAAGATACATGGCCAACTAGGAATAAAATGTGGTCTCATAACACCCTTGTAAAAAAAATAGTATAAATAGACAGAACCCCCATTCTTTCCTCCTTCCAAATTCTTTTGCCAGCATCCTAGTACTGTGTTTCTCCTTTTAAGAATGGATAAAAGTGCAAAATGCTGGCACAGTTTCACAGATTGTAAGGCCAGAACAGATTGCTTAGGTCAGCTGGTCTGCACCTAGGCATTTTTCAAGGCTATGTGGTACATTGCTTTCCCTGCCTTATCTTATCATGTTTCATCTGATAATGATGACTGGCAGGGGTTTTCTAGTCCCTTGGATGATTTCTTTACAGCAAAGAATCCATTAAAATAATTCTAGTTCCTTTCCATGTTTATGAGATAACTTTAAGTTGCCTTATGTTCCTAAATATATTTCATTCAAGGTCAGTCAGTGCTGCTGACATATTTAAGAGAGACCTTTTCATGTGATACTTATTATTCCTGCTAATCCACAGTTTGTTAATCAGAATTTTCTTCATGATATGGAGTTGCTATCATAAGGTTTTTGATATTGCTTCTGTTCCCTGACTAGATGTGTGCCATCCAAACACCTTTGAAAAAACTTCTGAACATTTCCCAAACATGCTTCTGTACTTGGGTATGGTTTTGTAACACATTTCCTTTCTGCAAGTATCCCTGATTACAAAAGTATAGTGCATCCCAGCATTCATTGAAGATGATGGCTGGTGCTGTGATGCAGCTAACACCAAAACAGGTCCCAGGTTTTACTCTAAACATATAATTACAGGCATCACCCTGCTCAGTTTTGCAGTTTTATAGCACTGCTAGTAGCATACATAGTCAAAACTTTTAAACTTTTTAAAACTTTGGTCATTCCTTATCTCCTCAATTCATGAGTGTGTGAATATTGTCTTTTTTCCTATAAATTGCTCCCTTGAAGAGATGGTGATCGTAGTCAGTGCTTGCCTGGGTAATTGCTACTATTTTTTATCTGAAGATCTTGATATGTGATCTTCATTACACTGAATTCCACTGGAATTGGCCACAATGTACAGTGATGAGAGAAAGAAATTGGTATCTAACTTCCCCTTATCTGTGGCAAGTGCATGTGTGTGTTTTAAGTAGATTAACATACATACCTATAAATACAAGTTAATCTAAATCTTCATTGTTCTACAACTGTAGGAATGATTAACACATTCAAAATGAGAATCTTGCTTGTTTAGTTTTACATGTGTGTTGTGGTACTAGGAACAATAGAAGAAAATTACATTAAGTGCTGCTTTGCTGCAACTCCCAGCTCCTCGGAAAAAAGGAAAAAAAAAAAAAAAAAGGATATAGGCATAGTAGTTTGTTCTGCAGAGATTTGGAACAATACTGCTTACCATCTGTTGAAATATAGTAACAAGACTACATGGCACACTTCCATAGGATTTCATTTATTCCAAGTACTGCAGCAGAACCAGAATCCTTTGAGGAACGGGAGGAATAGAAAAGCAACGGACTTTCTATATGAGAAGAGCAGATTTTCTATATGAGTAAATGTGTGAAGGAAAGCAAAGAGGAAAATGAACTAATAAAACTGGTAGAAATTTCCAAGTATGGATGATTCTCCCCTTCTGCATGTCAAATTTTTAGATGACTAATATGTTTAAAACCTCCTTGGGATAATGTTATCCCCGGCATTTATTTATTTATTTATTTATTGTGCGCATCTCATAGTGGATTTAAACATGAAGAACTGAGTGAAAACTCCCTAACTTATATATTCAGTTGGAAGTCTATTTGCAAGTCTTTAACTTACTCCCATGTCTAATGCAAGCAAAGGAGCTTCAGTGGCCACCTAAGGACCTTTTTAGATAGTTGTGTCTGTGAACTAAGTGCTGTCTGCCTGTTCCCACAGGGGCTTATTACTTGCTTCACGTGCTCCCTAAGCTCACATGTGACTACATCTTTGTAAAGTTTTCCAAGGAATCTGCTCCTGACCATGCCCAGAACTACCAAGTACTAAGAGCTGAGCAGCCAGGAGCTAATGATAAGTGTGATGTTGAGGACATACAAGCTCCATTTTCAGTGGTGGCATCACTTAAGCTTCTTTCTGCCTGAGAGCAGCCAGATGGTGTGCACTGTCACAGCGTGAGGCAGTGGCTCCTGTGTCCATTGCTGAGGAAATAGAGAAGTGTCTGCCCAGGCATGTCAAGATACCACCAGGCTTCCACATCAGCTGTTTGCCTAGTGTGGACACAGCCAGGAAAATTAGGGTTTGGAGGTAGGTGGGGGAGTTGGCTTTTGTTCTCAAATTTATGAATCTGTACCATCTGAACATGCAGTACCACAGCTCTGCCTTCTTCCATGGCATTGTCTGCCATATGTTGTCCCGCTCTACTCTGCGCTGGTCTGGCCTCACCTCAAGTACTGTGTGCAGTTCTGGGCACCACAGTACGAAAAGGACATAAAACTGTTGTAGAGTGTTCAGCGGAGGGTGACGAAGATGGTGAAGGGCCTAGAGGGGAAGACCTATGAGGAGTGGCTGAGGGCACTGGGCCTGTTCAGCCTGAAGAAGAGGAGGCTGAGGGGGGACCTCATTGTGGTCTACAACTTCCTCGCAAGAGGGAGTGGAGAGGCAGGTGACCTATTCTCTGTAAACACCAGGTGATAGGACCGGCAGGAATGGTGTTAAACTGAGGCAGGGGAAGTTTAGGCTGGACATCAGGAAGAGGTTCTTCATCGAGAGGGTGGTTGCACATTGGAACAGGCTCCCCAGAGACGTAGTCACTGCACCAAGCCTGTCTGAATTTAAAAAGTGATTGGACTGCGCTCTTAGCCACATCGTCTAAACTTTTGGGCAGACCTGTGTGGTGCCAGGAGTTGGACTTGATGATCCTTATGGGTCCCTTCCAACTCCAGATATTCTATGTTTCTATGATACTAACATAGGTCAAGATAACCTAGAAAGAAGAACTAATCGTAACATCTCCTGTGACCAATGTAGAACTATCCTTGTGGTGAAGATACCAGAGCTGAGGAACAACCTTCCAAATGCTGATTTTTCTCCCTTGTTCCTTCTGGTTTGTCTTTCCTAGCATTCACTTTGCTGCTGCATCCTCTATTTGCTCTCATTGTCTCCTCCATTTCTATTTTCCCCAGTGAAGTGCAGTTATGTGCTAGAGAGAAAGACATAGCTTTGCATTTATGCTTTTATGTGCTTCTTCTCTGTACCTTAAGTGCCTGTAAGTTGGACACAAAGCATTGGAAAGGGAATCTACAGAAACAATGTGCATTGTGGAGAAGACCTTCTTCCATGTGAGGCTTCATGTCTTGTAGAAGGTAGAGAGCACTGGAGGCTTTTGTTCCCTGCCAGAGGTGGAGAGACTCCTTGCCATGACTCTTGCAGGCAATTAGCAGAGGCGTGAGAGAGTGGGTAGCAGAGCAGTCATTAGCACAGTGTATAAACTGCTTCTGATGTGTCTTGCTTCCCTCTCCTGCATACCATTTCATGATGCCTCTTATCACATCTAATGATGTGCTCTGCAGGGCTTTCTTTTTGGTCTGGGTACTCTTGTTTTCTGTGTTGATCAGTAGCTGTTCCTTTTTCTCCTTGTCTGTTGCCCTGAATCCTCTTTGGGATTAACAGCAACATGCCAGAAGCCTTTCAAGGATCGTATTTATAATAAAAATAGATGGCACTGAGGTTCAAAAATGATGAACTGGGAAAGAAAATGGGAACATTAACTTTAGGTTGAGATCTGAGCAGGGCTCTGTACCTGCAGGCAGAGGCATTCAGGTGTGCAGCAGCAGTGTTAGTCTTCATATCTGACATTTCATATTGAATCTTTTGGTCTATAAATATTTGGTCCAGTATGTTTATCCTTGCATAATGTCCAGCACTGTTCAGTAATTAATCTGATAAAGAGCAAAAACCCCATCAATAACTTGTGTGTGTGCATAAGCTTTACCATTTCCGTTTCTCAGACTAAAGTTGAGTTAGCAAGGTATGTCCAGTCCTTGATCTTTCATATAAAGTCTTAAATATGAAGATGTATTTATTTATCCTAAATATTATCCTTTTTTTTTTTTAATATGAACTTAAGTATTAAGATCTTAATATAAACAAAAGTACTTTTAAGTATTTTTAAAGATAGTACTTTAGAATCTGAAGCTGGAAATGAGAATGAGGAAACAAAGGAAACTTCAAATGTTATATGCAATTATTAGTTTATTTCTATGATTTTATTTTTGTCACCTGAAATATTGAAATAATAATGACTTAGTAGTACTGGGTGGGTTTCTTAGCAGTGCAAATAAGAATTTTAGCCTTAGACATTTTGTGCCTTTGGAAATCTATTTCTCTACTTTGGAGATCAGTAATTAGTAATTTTCTATGTATGCTTTAGCACAATAATTGTGCTGTTCTGAGCCTCTCGCATCCAGATTAGATTAAACAGAGAAAATTAGGTCTTATCATAATGCTTCATTAACATTTTAGAAGTAGGACAATAACAAATGAAAATTTGACATTATTATCTACAGAAATATGAAAGCAGTTACATTTTTGCTATTTATCATATCCAATTAGACCACGCTTGTGAAAGCAGAAGAGCTAGCCTTCAGTCTTCAGTGCAGCTCTTCACAAACATCTGTGATGTTTTCCTATACAAACTGCAAGCCCAAAGCCTGTGCGTCACTGAGGTCACATTTAACAGTAGTTAAAGAGCTCATGTGATTCATAGGTGCCAGTGGCAGTGACAAATTCCACTCTTGATGAATTAAAGTCTCACATTTTTGAGTTGTTTTGAAGCTGCTCCTGCTGGCTTTAAAGTCGGTGGAAGACTAGTCATTCATTTCATGACCAGGAGTGTCAGGCTCTTAAAGATCACTTTGATTTGCTCTTAAATCGTAAGTATGAATTTCCACACTGACTGAAACCAGTCTGAAAATGCTCTGGAAGGAGAGTGCTCTTCTAGGATGGCAGCTAACACTTCTGAAAGGGAGAGGGAAGAGGCTCAAGGGATTGCTCTTGGGCAGCAGCTCCACAGTCTGTGCACAGCAGCTACTCTGTTAAGCAATTAAACACCCGTCCTTTCATGTGTGATGTGCTTTCATGTGTTCTTAAATTTCATAAACTGCCAAATTAGGTATTCAATTGTAAGTGGTAAATTGCAGTTCTTATTTTAACAACCAACAATTAGTGCAGCAAATGATGGGGTTTGATCTGCTGAAGGGCTTTTGGACACTAGCAGACAAATAGTGAGATAAAATAATGATCAGGATGTGTCTAAGCTAAGAATTTGCCTGTTGTGCTGTTAGTAAGAAATCTTTAGGTGGTGATAATGCTGCAGTAGGACAGACTTGGACTGGTCCCGAGGCAGCTGGGTCTGGCCTGTGCTCATCACTCCCAGTAGATGCACTAGGAAAATGGGGGACTGTTTTTCCCCAGCTTTGTAGGCTCTCATGCAGCTTGCCCTGCAGCTGGGAACTCAGTTGTTCCAGTCTGGAGCCAGGCTTTCTTTTGGGCTTCATGTTACCTCTTCCCCAGACTACAGGTTTTAGCACACATGTAGTAACATGGGTGCCTTTCACCAGCTGCTCATCACCGGCTGGTTGTTGTGATGCCCGCTAGTGCCTGTGGCCCAATTTGTTTCAGTCTTGCAGAGATCAATTGGTACTTTCCTCAGTAAACATCCTATCCTGAGATGGCTTGTATTTCTAAAATCTGACAAGAAATGACACTTAAAGAACAACCAACTAACCAAAAAACACCCCCCTTCCCTCCCTAAACTGTGATAGAGCAGACAGCTCCCTGTCTAGTGTATTATGACAATAGCTCCTTCAGATCAGCGTGCTGCATGTAAACAGTATTTTATTCTGTACGCTGACAGTCTGTGATAAGTTCTGTTACTACTGAACAGGAGGAACACGTCTGGTTATCATGATATGAAAAAATCCTGTCAATGATAAATATATCTTTTAAAGTTAATCTGTTACAAGTTACTTACCCACAGGGTAAAATGTCTAAGAGATGTAAACATTTTCTCCTCTTGCAAGCAGCCTTCTAACAGAATGATATGCCAGAAATTTAACTAATTCTTTGTCAGACACATAGACGTTTAAGGAAATCATCTTGCTTATTTTTGATTGTGCCCTCCTTCTGTGAGTGTTGACAATAGGCTGTGAAATTCACTGTGTTGGTCAGTGTAAGGGAAAAATAGCTGTCCTTGTCTGCTGTTATTTTTACTCTTTTTTGGAAAATGACTTATTTGTAGATCAGATGAGTATTTTACCATCCTTATGGAGGGTGGGCAGGAAAGAAAGAACGTTGAAATCCAGTTGCATCACTAAAAAAAATCCTTGATTAATGAAGAGAATTTGTACCATCATTTTAAAGTATAATCCCCAACTTGGTTTTACATCTTTGTGACAGCAAGGGATACATTAAATATGTTATCACTAAAATATTGCAAGCAGTAGTTTGGCAATCAAATATATTGAAACTCATTTTGGATCATGACATTTAAATAAAAGCGAGACATATTTGACCCTATATGAGGATTACAGCTTGGAAGATTTGCCAGATATTTAAAAAAAAATAGTTCTCTAAAAAAAAATCCTCTTAATTTTAGTGACCTGACATCAAATCTAATGGCTCTAAACCTCATCTAGCTTCAAAAGTATAAATGACTTTTTAGGCTTAGTGAACAGGACAAAACTAATTGCTCTGCTTTCTCAGTCTTCAGCTCAACTTGCTGATACTCTGTCACAGAAATGAATCTTGTATGAGTTACCCCATGAGAGTTAATAAAAGGAATATTTTTCCCAGTCTGGTAGTACTCCTAAGGGTTACCATTTTTTGACAAACTAGACTTCTAGAAAACTGGTGGTGACATTTTGAAGGCAACACAAATGATTGGCTTACTCATTTTGTGTTTTCACCATGCTTTCCCTCTCCCTCTCTCTCTCCCTCTTTCTCCCTCTCTTTTTTGATAGCTGAGTTTGCTTCCTCATTCACATCATCTCACCTCAGATGTGCCTTGGACCTGATGTAAGTGCTCTGTTTCTTCCTTTGTAGCACCTCACAGGGCAGAGCAGCCTGTCATGGGTAAAGCCTTGGGGATACGCTGAGTGTGGGGTAAGGCTGCGCCTGTCTAGCTGGAGTGTGCGTCCTTGAGAGGGTAGGAGCAGGAGCAGAGCAGAACTGCCCTGTCTAGTGATGGTGTACATACTGATAACATCTGCATGGTAGATTTTTCCAGATCAGCTCCTTGTTTGTGGTACAAGCAGTTATGAGATATTGCTCTCTCTTCCAGCATAGATTAAAGAGTTACTTGGATTTGGTGCAAAAAAAATAAGATATAATTTCTGTTTCCATCAATCAATCACCTGGTAATGAATGGCACCTGCCTTCTTCCAAATGTGACTAAAGCATACATTTATTTGCAATCTGGTAGAAAAGCAATGTGCCTGTCCATTATGTTAACTGATTTTTTTTTTTTTTTAAAGAGAGAAATTATTTTAATATCAGTTTCATAATGGAGCTGAAAACTTGACAAGTTCAAGCCTCAGCCCCATTGCAACTGAAAATGTTGATACAAGCATTAGTATGAAAGCCCCACCTAGGACTTTTTAAGTTTATCTTTGATATGACTGTATAAAAAGGGGTTTACACTCAAAAGAATATCATGCTGTATTGGGTTAAACAAAAAGAATCTTGTCCAGATTTTGCTCTGGAAAAACATGTAAAAGACAAGAAAAATCCACGATTAGGTGTGGACATAGTGCAAATCATGGATGCATGATATACTTAGCTGTGTACAGAGTCCTACTGCATTCAGTGGGACTCTTGGAAAGAATAAATGCTCATTCTACCAATTCAGAGTTTGTAGCATTCGATATGATGAAATAAGCACATTTGTACATTGGGATTAAACAAATACTGTCTTGCACAGAAGAACTTCGGGAGTTTTATGAGCAGTGAGAAGTATATAATATTTAAATCTTATTAATAACTTGTAAGCAATCATTTGAATCTGTAAGTATAATTACTTAGTATTAATGGAAGAAAAAATTGTTATTAATCTTTGTGATATGAATAGACCTACTTTTTTTGACTTCTACTTATTCCATTGTTATCTTCCTCATTTCTTTTTCTTCATCCTTTATGTATCATAAAACTGTCTCTTGGACTCCAGATACTCCATTTTAAAGCAGCATTTTATTTCTCACTAGCTTGGGTCCTACCCAAAGGTTAATATCTCCTCTCCTGTAAGCATTTGTACTCTTTCACTCATCTTTTTACACCCCAGCACATTTGACTATGTACCATCAGTTCCTGTCCTTTTTACAGCTCCATTTCCAATTTACCAGCTATTTCCAGCATTCTAGAATAGTTACAAAACTGAGTCCTTATTGACACATAATTACACTGTTTATGTTAGTATTTAAATGCCATATAAACATCCTGTTTATTGCAAATAAATTTTCCCTAAGCAGGTGGAGGCGTCCTTTTAAGTAGTATGATAGTCTGTGCAAATGTGCTTTACAAAAGAATGATGGAGAGAATAAGAATATTCACGGATCAGTTGTTAAATACCTATAAGTGTTTCTTGTTCCCATGCTGGTACCTGAAATAGGACAGGTCCTTATCTTTTAGCATCTGGGGGCAGAGGCAGTGAAACGCTGTGGCTGAGACATTCAGCAGCAGGAGGTTAAACAACCCCTGGCAATGCTGATGCTGCAAGTAGCCGCAGAGAGCTGCCCTTTGGCCAAGACAAAACAGATGCAAAGCAAGAGCATATGCACTGAGGATTTGCTGCAGCAATGTTTTGACTGTGTGCAGTCCCTGAACTAAACAGGAATTCAGGTCAAGAGGATGTGCAGCCCTTCATAAGAGGTGATGAAAGTCTCAGAAGACTGTTTTTCACGTGTGACTCAGGAACACAACATCATATCTCTTCTAGTTGATTCACTCTATCATGCTGCAGTTCTTCCTATTTGACACCTTCTTGAAAGCACACTGCCAGAATAGTTTTTCAGACTTATGTATCATAGTACTTGGTTCATGACTAACAAAGGTTTTCACACTTCTGTTGCATTTTGCACAGATCACTAGATAAGGTGCCTAAAACACTTTTTGATTAGATGATTAGTGAGATGCTTGTTTGAATCCTTTACAAGCTGTTATCTATAGCATTAGAAACAAATTTGTCTTATTTTTTTAACATTCAAGAAGACAAAAATATTAAATTGGTCTTGGAGCAAAATGAAAATGCATGTCATTTGGAGTCCATTCTACCATAAACAAGCAGTTTGTATGCCTGCTTATGTTATTTAACACTTTTTAGTGATTGTGTTTCCAACACAAAAACAACAGAAGTTCAATCACTTGAATATTTCTCTATTCTCTCTCTTCTTTCTTTGGTATGAGGCCACTGACTAAATTTGAGAAGAGCTTGTAAGTCATTTCAGTCCACTGGAAAAGTTCAGTTTTCATGGAAAGCATACTCTGCTGAGAAACCACATTAGTTCCTTTTTCACCTTAGTTTGAACAGTAGAAAAATCAAAGTTTTCAAGCTGTCTTTCACCCGTGATTGTGTCCTGCCAGTATTCTGGAAGAGCTGGACTGTGGAAGCTTCAGAGCAGTGCTTTGCTCAGGTAGGCAGGGAGGACGCTCACAGCATTCCTCAGGCTTAGGCATGAGGCAAGGCTGGTAAAGACATACAAGACTGGAAAACTGGTAAGTTTGGCCAACCTGTGTCTGTCTGCAGTGCAGGTGTCAGTCATTTACATGAGGGGAATCAATAGTGTGAAAGAAGTGAGAGAAGAAAACATATGAAAAGGAACTCATGAAAGGAAAAGTTTTTCCTGTCTCTCCCCATATATCATCAGGATGAAGAACATGCTTTCTTATCAGGAATTTCTCTTTTAATTATTAACAGACTTTTTATTATTAAACAAAGGAAATAATTGCTTTCATATTCTGTTTGTAAAGTTTAGATGATTATGTTTGCCCCCACTCTCTATCTACACAGAAAAAAAAAAAAATCCCAAAGTTTAAATGAAGCTTTTCTGTGGTGCTAACAAGACATGAACCCGGAGGTGTGAATAACTGGCAGATAATATAGACAAAAGTCTTTAAGTGGGAAAGGCAAACCTCAAAAAAATAGAGAGTGATTCAGATAATCCACACCCTCCTTTGTCCTTGTATTGTCTGGAGTTCTTGTTCTTCGGGATCAAGTATCAGAAACTGGAAGTTTCTGTGCTGTCATCACCTGTCCTTGAGCACTTGTGGCATCTCTACAATGTTACCTCAGTACTAAGATGCTCTTTGCCTGGGCACCTGAAAGACAGGCATGATGAAACCCAGTCTCCAACTACCTCAGCACTGAAATTAAGATAATTAATTACCTATCTAGGAGTAAGCTTAAGGCACAGAAAGACAGTATTTCTCTTGCCTGAACCTTCATGTTCTGGTGGAGCACCTCAAGCTCACAGATGGATACCCTGTGCTCGTTTTGCCCTTGGTTTATATAAGGGACATGGTGGTACAGCACAGCACTGAGCTGGTTCAGGCAGGTGAGCTTTCCAGTCAAAGAGCAGGCAGGTCACTCACAAAGGAACACCAAGAAGCACAGTCCTTTGGTACATGTGCTTCTTGCTCCTTAGCATGCAGGAGAGTTAATTCTCTTGTCCAAAATGAAACATAAATGCTATATATCTATATGGTGGCAGATCTGTCCTAAACAACCATACAATCTAAACAACCCATGTAATGGTGCTGGAGGCTAGCGGCAGGAAATACCAGAACTGTGTCCTGAGTCATAGCCCAAGGACTGCCCTGTCTGGTTGTAAAAAGTTGAGAAGAGGCTGGTGTTAGCATCATCAGCATTTCTTCAGTCTTTCAAAATGACTATCTAGATATAGCTACACCCAACAGTGATGCAAGTTTGGGCATTCCTGTTCCAGCAGCAGTTTCCCTTTGATGCCTACTTTTCAGTGTTAGGCTGAATGACTGATGGTGGGATTGGCTCAGTCACTGGAGGAGCATCTCCTTGGGGAGTGCAAAACTCTCCCAGGTGCTGCTCATACATCTCTGAGAGGCTGGCATTGCTATAGACATATCTTCTGTTTCTTTGCTCCATAAAAAAGTTAAGCTGTTCTCCAGATCTGTTCCTGGGAAATCTTCCCTTTCTTATGGCTCCGTGATGGAAAGAAAAAGATAAAGGATAGGGAGATTGAGATGGCTCTAGTGGCTCTGCTTGCATTTGCACTGCAAGGTGAACAGGATACCAGGAGAGTTATGCCCAGTGTCTGACTGACAGTGCTGATCCACACCATCAAGTAGCACTGGATGAAAATACCTCTCATCTTTGTGAGTTTCCAGCCTCCAGGCTGGGGAAAGCACCTAGTCCAGCTGCAGGAAAAAAAAAAAAAATACTGTGTACATGTAATATCTCTTTTGCTTGTACATTCAAGTAACAAGCCCCATGAGGCTAAAGAATGTCATCACCTGGTACCGCTAGTCTCTAGTACTTTGATATTAATTTACAAGATCATTTTTTAAAATTTGAGTACAGTGTTGTTCCTGTTTGTAATGCACATAAAGTGCTTATGTCACATTTTGTTTTGAAATACCAGAACAGCCTTCAGGATCCTCATCAAAAGAGTGACAATTAACAAATAAGAAAGGAAATGAACTTGGGAGGCAGCCTTCAAGTTTTGAATTTAGCAGAATACCAGCCTAAATATATGTAGGAATGACAAGGCAGTGGTAGAGTACAAAAATGACAAGTGAACCATGAACATACATGAAAGCATGCTTGCAGGACTGGACTTGCTCATTCCATAACAAATGAGTAGATGCACTGAACTTAGGATCCTAAGAAAGATGAGAAATCCTTTTTGACATGCTAGATGAGTGTCTTAGGCTCTAGGGTAAAAAGTAACATTTGTAAGATTAAAATTACAGTCCTCTTAGAGCCACTGAAGTGAGAGGAATCTCGACAGGCTAGAGAAATGGGCTGACAGGAATCTCATGAAGTTCAACAAGAAGAAGTGCAAAGCCCTGCAGCTGGGGAGGAACAGCCTCATGCACCAGTACTTGCTGGGGGCCACCCATGTGGAAAGCAGCTTTGTGGAAAAGAGCCGGGGGTCCTTGTAGACGCCAAGTTAAACAAGAACCAGCAAAGTGCCCTTGTCACAATGAAGGCCAGCAGTATCCTGGGCTGCATCAGGAGAGTTGCTAGCAGGTTAAGAGAGGGGATCCTTTCCCTTTAGTCTTCACTGGTGAGGCCATAACCAGAGTGCTGGGTCCGGTTCTGAGCTCCCTGGTGCAAGAGAGACATGGACATGCTGGGGGTAAATGGTCTAATGAAGAGCCACAAAGACGATCAAGGGACTGGAGCAGGTCTGCTATGAGGAGCAAAGACAGCTGTGACTATTCAGCCTGGGGAAGAGAAGGGTCAGGGGGATCGTTACCAATTTAAAGAAACACCCGAAGTGAGGGTGCCAATAGGTCAGAGCCAGGCTCTTTTCAGTGGTGCCAGGGACAGGACAAGAGGCAATGGGCACAAAATGGAACACACGAGGTTTGCTCTGAATATTAGGAAACACTTTTTAACTGTGCAGGTGATGGAGCACTGGCACAGGTTGCCCAGAGAGGTGGTGGAGTCTGCCTCTGTGGAGATCTTCAAGAATCATTGGGATGTGGTCCTGGGCAGCCTTCTCTAGTTGGCCCTGCTTGAGCAGGTGACCTCTAGAGGTCCCTTTCAACGTGAGCCATTCTGTGACTCTGTGATTCTGTGAATTATGGTAGCTCTTTTAAAGGTCTCTGTAAGTACTGCATTGATCTTGTTTCTTTAATCACTGGCTTTAATAAACTGGCACATAAGAAGAAAGTTTGTCCTCAAATACACCAGGCTAATTTAGCTTATCTTCAGCTCTGATTGTTAATTAAGTGGAACTGACTAGCAATAAATAAAATCTAAATGAATTTTAAAGTAAAGGAGTTAATAGTTTCCTCTAATGTGTGGAATCAAGATCATGACTACACAAAAATATGCTGACTGGCTTCTGTTCTTCTTGGAAGGGTCTGTGAATCTGGAATTTTATTACAATGGATGTTAGAAATTTCGTATTGTCTATTCTCATCTTTTTTTATTTTTATTTATTTATTTTTTTTCTGGTGTTTATCTAGCAAGCAGAAATTATATTATCTGTGTTGACTGTGATGTAAAGCAGCTTCAGAGAGTTTACTCTCACTGAGAGTAAACTTGTTTACAGAAAATGGTGCATAATGATGCCACCACAGAAATTCTCTGCTGAAAGTTCAGGCCCCTATTCCCATGCTTTGCTAAAAGATGGACAATGAATAAGGGAGTTGGCCTGGTTGTAAATAAGCCGCAGCCTAAGAAACATTTGTTCAGACATTTCTGCCAGTATCTGTGTCTGACAGGAATAAGGACAAGAGAAGCACTTGTGAATGGCAAGATCAGATAATCCCTACGAGGGAATATTGATTTCCACGAGTTCTGGATCAGGCACAGCACCAGCATGCAGATAGAACAGGGTAAGGCTGAGCCCCACACAGCTGCTTGCTCACACCCCCACAGTGGATGGGGGAGAGATTGGAAAAGTAAGGGTGAGAAAACTCATGCTCTTAGTAAAGATAGTTTAATAGGTAAAGCAGAAACTGTGCATGTGGGAATAAAAAATAAGGAATTCATTCACTACTTCCCATCAGCAGGCAGACAGACTTTCAGCCACTTCCAGGAAAACAGGACTGCGTCATGCATACTGGTTACTTGGGAAGATAAATACCATAACTCTGAATGTCCTCCCATTCCCTCTTTTTACCTTTTTTTTCTCTTTTCCCCTCATCTTTTATTGCTGAGCACAAACTCATGTGGTATGTGATATTTCTTTGATCAGTTGGGGTCAGCTGTCCTGGCTGAGCATCCTCCCAGCTTCTTTGCACCCCCATCCTACTCACTGGTGGGTTAGCAGGAGAAGTAGGAGCAATCTTGACATTGTGTAAGCACTGCTTAGAAATTGCTGATATAGCTAAACAGTTGCAGATCTAACACATAACAACATACAGGTGCTATGCTATTCTCTCTCAGCCAAAGCCAGTACAAGTCATTATCAAACCAGTCATTGCAACATACAGGCTATATAATTGTGTTCTGGGGAAAGGCTCACAGCTGGCAGAGGCTGAGCACTTTCAAGATCCATTTTGAAGGAAGCACTTAGTACCTCATTGGTGTATTGCTAGTTATTTTGCCTTTTATGACGAAAGTGAGCTCTCAGAAATGCTGTAAAGGATTGGGTAATACAATTTCAGTGTTTTGACTCTGTATGTAGAGGTGTAGATCAACACAGATCATATTTCCAGTGCTTTAATTAAACTCTAAGCTAAGACTTAGAAGGTGATTTTTAGTGGGTTAGCTAGAATTGATTGTTTCCATCACAGACAAATATTTAAGACAGGAAAAAAATAATAGTGAAAATGACCTTCCATTTCCACCTTTTGAGTGTAGTGGCGTTTGGCTGCTGAATGGGGCCACCACTGTGTGCAGCCTGGAAATTCAACATAATGCAAGTCTCCATGGGAAATTGACACACCATTCTGTTAAGCATAGGTATTGTGTGTGCTTTTCTGTAGAATGAACAGCTCCTTTTAGGACTCTGCTAGAAAACAAAAACCAACCAACCAAACAACAACAACAAAAACACCATTTCTTAGAAATAATACATTTTTCCCTCTCATTTCACTTTAAAAAAACATATTTTCCCTGAAAACTGGAAACCTTGTTTTTTAAAAATACTAAAACTTTAATCACAATAAAGACAAAGAAAAAGAAAAATAGCATCAAAGATGGAATATTTTAATGGATGTTTTATATCTTATGCCTCTTTGTTTTAAGATGAATAGTCTCTCCCTTGAGATACTCTTTCAGAAAAAAAAATAAAATAAAAATATCTGTACAGAGCCATCACTTACCTTAAAAATATAGGAAGGTAACAACAGTCTTAGACTTTAGTTTATAACAGTAATTTAAGAAAACTGACACTCTCCTGCTGATTTGCTGCAGATATGGTCTTGCTTGCAGGCAATCTTCTTAAGTTCAAAGCACAAGAAAAGTTTGTGGCTTTGAGAACTGCACTGTGGTGTGGCAGGTCCTCTGTGTTGATGCTGATATTCTACTGAAACAGTACTGCTATTGGAAGCCTTTAGTCAGTTGGCCAGAGGAATATTGGAGTGTAACTGTTCAAGAAAACCCTGTGTTAATAGAATAATGAAACTATTGACCAAGAAGATGAGACTTACTTCTGACTCAAGAAGTGAGATATTTGCCTTAGAATTCCTTCCCACAAAACATCAGGTCTAAACTACAACTATTTTCTTGCTTGTTGTAGGAGCTAATCTTTATAATGCATAAGAACAAAATACATGAATACAGAGACAGGTATTTCTATCATGCCCACACAGATACTATCATGCACATACAAACATGTAAAAGTAATAGATGGTTAAGATTTCGTTAGGCATGCAAATCTTTTTTGTGGAACTTGAGTGTCATCCTGGATAATGTTAGCAGTGTTTGTTGGACTAGAAATGATCCCCGTGGAAGAAGTTGGTAAATGCTATAAAAGATGTAGTTATTTTCCATTTATTTATTTTCTTTTGAAGATACCAAATTTCTTCTGAAATAATTCCAGCACGTCTGAAATGGAAATTTCATAGATCAATTACTGGGAATTTGAAGCTAATTTGGGGGATGGAGGGGAGGTACAAATTTTAATGTCTTTGATTTGTTAAAAAATCACTGTGCAAAGGAAAAGTTGGCTGGAACAATTTTGTTTAGTTTTGGTTTGTACTTTTCTGGCCAATTTGCTGATAGAAGAGTCTTCTTGCCCATTTAGTAAAGTTCTTGGATGGCTGCAGTTTTGATAATCAGGCCTGGGTAGGAAAGTGGTTGAAAACTGTTGCTCCTAAAAGCATCTCTTTAATGGTCCCCTGTTCAACATTTTGTTCTGTTTTATTTCTTCCTGTGTTTTCTTTGACTGTGTTTCTGTGTCTGACTGAAGTTTATCTCTGCTTGCTCACAAATGTATCAAATGTACAGACAGGGAAAGAAATGATGTTCATGCATCTTGGTAAATGAATAGTAGGCAGTCCATCACAATACTCACTGAATAAAATATCCACGAATATATGTTCAGAAAGTAGAAGCATGGAGGAGCTGGGGCCCGAACACAGAAATCTTTGAGAGAATGGCAAGTGAGATGATGAAATTGGATTAGAATCAGTGACTATAGGGGAAGTGTGCAGTGTGAAGCAAGAGGTATTCAAAGCAGAGATAGGTGGCACGATATCATCTGTGTTCATTACAGTGGAATCTAGGTGTCAAAAATGACAAAAGTAACTAATGTTGTGGTTTCGCTCGAGTGGGCAGCTGAGCTCCACCACTGCCACTCTCTCACTCCCCCTCCTCAAAGAGGAATGGGGAGAAAATATGTGAAAAGGGCTCAAGGGTTAAGATAAGGACGAGAAAATCATGCAATAATTATTGCAACGGGCAAAACAGACTCAGCATAAGAAGATAGTAAGATTTATTGCTCATTACTAACAAGCTAGAGAAGTGAGAAACAAAGGAAAGAAACCAAAAGCACCTTCCCCCCCCATCCACCCTCTTCCACCTCCTCCCCCTGAGCGGCGCAGGGGAACGGGGGAATGGGGGTTATGGTCAATCTACAGCACTTCTTCTCTGCCGCTCCTTCTCGGTCACTCTCGTCCCCTGTGCTGTGGGGTCCCACCCACGGGATGCAGTCCTTGATGAACTGATCTGGCGTGGGCTTCCCACAGGCAGCAGCTCTTCCAGAACTGCCCCAGATATGGGTCCGTACCACGGGGTCCATCCCTCAGGAGAAAACTGCTCCAACCTGGCTCCCCTACGGGCAGCAGCTCCTGCCAGATCACCTGCTCCTGCGTGGTCTCCTCTCCACAGGCTACAGGTCCAGCCCGGAATCTGCTCCGGCAGGGGTCTTCCACAGGCGGCAGCCTCTGTCGGTGCAGGGCCACCTGCTCCACCGTGGTCTCCTCCATGGGCTGCAGCGTGGAACCCTGCTCCACCGTGGTACTCCATGGGCTGCAGGGGGACATCCTGCTTCACCATGGTCCTCACCACAGGCTGCAGGGGACTTCTGCTCCGGCGCCTGGAGCACCTCTCCCCCTCCTTCTACACTGACCTTGACACCTGCAAGGCTGCTTCTCACTCCCTTCACTCTCCCAGCTGCTGTGTGGCGCAGCGTTTTTTTCCCTGTCTTAAATATGCTCTCACAGAGGCGCAAAACAACATCGCTTATTGGCTCAGCTCTGGAAAACAATGGGGCCCTTCCCAAACATGGGGCAGCTTCTAGATCTTTCTCACAGAAACCACCCCTATGGCCCCCTGCTACCAAAACCTTGCCACGTAAACCCACTACAGTGGGTTAGCAAAGTTATGAAAAGCAGTATCAAATTCTTGCAGTAATACACTCAGGGTAAAATGAACCTGGGGAAAAAAGAGAGAAGTGCTGGCTCAGCCATGGTAAGTACCATTCCTGAATGAAACATAAAACAATGCTGGAAAGGTTAGCAGCCCTCCTCCACCTATTTCCTCCTCCATGCTCCCCCAAAAAGGAAAGAAAATAAAATCCGAACAACTAAGCTAAGACTTTTTTGAGTTCTTGTCATTAAAATAAAAAATCCATAAATGAACACAGTTCCTCTGTGGAACAATAGAGAGAGAGAGAGATGATGCCTATGAGCTTTAACATTTCACTTTTTGAAAGAAGTCAGTTGTCTTGGCGTGGTCCCATGTACAGGAAAAGCTACAAACCAGAAAGGCTCCAGTGCGATGTGTGTGGTTTCAGAGTCTGTTTTCTATTTGATATTTTTTTTGTACAGGGACTACTTTTTTCAAAGGGGAAAATTGAAAATTTTCTCCTAGAGGAGAGGAGACTCAAGAAGAGGAGAGGAGTATGTGTCAATAAGTATGTTTTGCAGATGAGTCATGCTCCGAACCCTAGAGGAACCAGCCTCACCTGACTGCAGTCACCTACCCTTCTACTGGGAGAGATAAATTCCACAGTGGGATTTTGTTGTATCACAAAACTGATCTACACACCTGCTTGTATTACTCTCAAAATCCTGTTATGGGCAGAAAAGGAACATATCTGACATGTAGACTGAAGAATTTACTCAGCTCTACATATCTGACATGTAGACTGAAGAATTTACTCTTAGTCTCATTAAAGTCTTGGCAGTCTAATCAAAATGCCACAAACAGTTATTATTAGTCCTGGCACAGTAATATTAGTGCACTCAGTACAAATGAACACACAAAAAACTCATTAACAACAGTTACATTTTATTATTATTACTATTATTAAAAAACAAACAAACGATCAAAACACCCACAAAACCTGTGAAGTCCAAATTTCCTAATAGCTACCTGTTTCTTTCACTGGTGTTACAGCCATGCATGCAGAGGTTCAGTGTCCCTCCAGAACAAGAGAGTGAGCATACAGAGTCATCAGTACTTTTCTTTGCTAAGTGTTTGATGCCGGTAACAGTGATCCTTTCCTCTTTGGTCCATGGGGTTATTTTTTGCTGCAACACAATCTGCATACATTATATGCTCTTCCTCCACGTTGTTTGCCAGTTGTCTGCCTCGCCTCACCTCGCCGTTGTCTCTATTGTCCCTGATTCCCAAGGTTTCAGTAGTTGTCCACTGTGATTTGTGTTCACTGCAGAGGACCTCTGTCATCAGCCTGTGTTGGTGCCTTCCTGCACACTGTTTTATTCTCAAGTTTATTTCACAGAACATAGCTACTGGTTACTGCTATTAACAATACATGTTAACCACACCATTGCACAAAATTAAATGAATGCCAAAAGCAATTTAGGGAACAGTTACCTAGCTGCTAGGCAATTGCTTTCATAGCTAAAACAAGATAAACTCAGCGCAAGCCAAGATAACCTTAGTCCTGGAGTCTGTCCTCTTTTGCTGCTAATGGCTGTGCAGTGGTTTAGGGGCCTTGTGTGAGGCTTATCCTACAGCTGGGGTTAGAGTTAGGGTTCCATCCACTTTTAGTATATGTGTGTGATTCAGTGGTGTCATTGCATGGAGTGCTTGTCCACTGCAGAGTGTGTCTATGCACTGATGCATGTTCATGTTCATTTTCTGGTGCAGTGCCCACCACTTAACTTCTTTACAGAGAAATATCTCCAAAACTTCAGTGGTGTCAGCCTTTTTTGGAATATCTTTTGTAAGCGCATTGCATGCTGGTCTTAAGATTTTTCTCTTTAATTGATGGAAGCTGCCATTTGAATTATGATTATAACCTTTACTTGACTGTGTTTAACTCCCTCTGGAGCCCCACAGAAACTGTTTCATCCATAGCAATTTATCTGTTAACTTCGTTAAGCTTAGTTTCTTTATGTTCTTGTTCTCTTGCATTGTCTCCTGAAGATATAAAATTGTCATCACAATCAATCTCATTTGTTGCAACAACAATTTCATCAGAACTCTCTCCATTTTCCAGGCATGGTTGTCATTTAGACTTCATCTTGCTCAAACTAATCAATCCTGTCAATCTGAAAACTATTGCCTGCATCTTTAATTCTTCTTGCAATAGTTATCAGGCCTGAGTTAAGAATTTTTCAGCTGAAATTCTTTCTGCCATAAAGAAAAAATCAAGCTTGATGAGAATTTGCACCTTTTCCTTCTGTCAAACTATACAGAAAATTTGCTCTTCAAACAATGCCTTTTTCTACATGAGTCAAGACTTTTTATTATAGTATTTTTAGATAAATGTTTCATTTTTTTTTCTGTTCAGAACAACCCAATGCTTTGAAGTTTCTTTCAATATATACATTATTGTTGTTGTTGTGTAAAAGTAATAATTTAAGACAACAGCTCTCAAGCGGCTTAGAAGCAGTCTTTGTAGTATATTTTTATCGTCCACAACAATCACCACGTTTCCCTTTTGTTTATTTATTTATTTATTTTCAGATAGAGGTGACTTGCTTAACTCAGAGGAGAAAGAAGGAACCAAAACTCTTCTTAGAGAAAGGGTCATCAGCAAGCAGGACTGAGGTTGCATGAGTAGTCAGCAATGTAGCAGTTAGAGGGAAAAAGAGGACAGAGTAAAACAGGTATTCTAACTTTTTCCTGGCTCAATGGGCTTGGAAAAAAGGGATGCAGATATTTATAGAAGGAGAAAAAATGTGTTACCAAGGATTCTTGTCTCATTAACAACAACTAAATTATATTAAATCCTTTTATTGAGCCACAGATTTGTCTAAGCAATGAAAAACAGTGGGAATGATGAAACATTGTTCTTCCATAAAAAAGTATGGCTTATGGAAATATTTAACATACTTAGAATCACAGTAAAAATAGGTGCACTTACCTGAATATTTTCCAGTGTGTTAGAAACAATTACAATGGCCTTTGAAGTCACACTCACAGGTGTTTTAAATTAGTCCTTCTCTGAGTCTCTGTGTGATATATTAATCATAATGCCTTCTACTATTTTTTAGCAGATATTTTGCTCTCAAATAGACAGTGAGTGACAGTTTTTTTCGTAACGTTTTATATGAGTAATGAATTGTTTCAATGCACACATAGAAAGGACATCATTTAGACTTATCACTTCCAGACTGTGTTTTATCTATTTTTCACTGAGTTGAAAATGAGTACGTAACTCATTTCTAATATCTTTTTCAGTAGTAATATTATTCAGTATTTCCCCAGAAAATGATCTTGAATCACCTTATCATTTTTTTTTTTTAATTCTGATTTAATTGAATAGCTTCCATTAATTAATTAATTAATTAAAGCTTTAAATGGCAAGATTTTTGCTTTGTTTTTAAAAATAAATCTATGTTATCATTGTTTCAGTTAAGCATTATGTGGTATCTTCCTTGATTACATTTCCCAGCCAAGAGAAATCTTATACCTTGATTTTAAGTGGAGGAAACAGCATTAAAACTACAGTAGAGACCCAGTCTAAGATGTTAAAATACAAAGAAGACTTGACTATTGCAGAAGCTATTTACAGTGATATTCTTTCAATTTTTTTCCATACTCCTACCATTATGAATTTATCTGTACATTATCTATAAACCTCTTAGTCACAGGTGTCAAGTTAACATTACCTTTATTCTACTTAGTTTACTAAGTAATTAATTTTGGCTCACATTCATGGCTACTGTTGCAGTTCCAGAAGTGTATGGAGAAAAGAGTGTTCATGGTTGTTTTGGGGGATTTTTCTCTGCAGGTAGCTGTGTTTTTCACCTGAAGCTGCAATACTCATTCTTCACTGCTTTATGTCTTGCATAGCTACTAATAATTATATCTGTGCAGCAAGGGAACTTAAGCCTGTTTTTATTACTGCACAAGAGTGTTATTCTCATTCTTGCAGGTACAAATGATGAAAAAAATGGAACAAAACCAACAAATCAAAACAAAACAAACAAACAAACAAACAAAAAAACACAAAAAACAGCCAACAACAAAAACAGTCTAAAAACAAAACAAAACAAAATAAAACAACCCAAACCAACCCAAACAAAAAAATTCTTATAGGAAAATCTAGCTTGTTTTATTTGTTTGTTACTATTTCTCTACCATCTTCACTACTGATTGCCAGAACCACTTCCCTGTAATTATGTGACTGATAATGAATCTCAGCTCTTCTCCTTCTAAACAAAGATGATGGAAAAACTGCATAAAATGTGCCCTACTAAGTCACTCACTGAATTATCTAAAACTGGTACCCTTTTGCTAGAAATGGCTAGGGCTAGCTGCTTCTGGAGAAGATGCAAGAAATGCTAGATAATAACAAAATAAATTGCCATAATGAGTAATTAGTAGATGGCTTGTGAACCTAAGCAAGAAGGTTGGTATTCAACCTATTTTATTTTTTTTTTTAATATTCCATTTCCCCCTCCCCTGTTTCTTTACAGCAGCACTGACTGTGCTCATTATCTTTATAAATGTTTATTTTTCTGACCCTTGAGAAGTTCTTGGCCTTATAGCATCAAAGAAATCTATTTCTAGGCTAGTTATACAGTATATTAAAATGGCATGTCTTTTTCTCAGTTTGTCCCATGGTAAAGAAATGATAAGGATAGGTGCAAAGCAGAATCACAGAAAAACTGTAGAGTATCAGGAACGCCAAGGAAGTCAAGAACAGAGAAACTAGAGGACACTTCTTCATCTTCTCATTGTATGGTTTTGACTTTTTTATTTTAAAAGTGACATAATCACTGTCATAAACACCACATTTCATGCCTCAGTACTTCTGCAAGAAAGCTGTTCTCAGCTTTTCTGCTTGCAACTAGAAACTGTCTCCACTTTTCCAGTGTAAGTTTATTTATGGGCACTATTTATTCCTTTGACTAGTTTTGTCCTTTTTTTTGTTTTAAAGTTTGCAGCTTGGATCCTCACTCAGCTGTTGGCAAGTCCAACTTTATTAGCCTTTTCTAAGATCATCCCACCAACTTCATCTTTGCTTACCTGTTGTGGAACTGGTTTGAACTAGGAATAAGAGCTGTGTGCAGAATTCTAGATAAAGCTTTACTAATTTCTAGTAACATAGCTTAATCACTTCCATATATCTACGAGAAATGCTTTGTGTAAGAACAGTGTTTGAGGGACTGCATTTGCTTTTCTTCATTACTTCTTTGTGTTTAGTGTCCTTTAATGTGTCTCTAAGTCATCTGGCCTTTGGGAAATTCTCACTTTATATCCCTGTATCCCTGTTTCCCATTTTCCAGTATTTAGCTTCCTTTACTGACCAGCATTTTTTTTTTTTTTTAAATAGGTTTATTGTTTCTGTTCCTATTGATATCCTTTTAATGTATACAAATATGGAACAGTTCCCTACTGTTTGCCTTGCTCAAGATTCAAGTTCTGGATAGCTTTTTAAAAAAACGTATAACCTATTAAAATTCCACATTCCTCCTCCATTCAAATCCCAAAGTCTCTCATCCATCCAGCCTTACATTTTATCTTCTTTTATCAAAGTCTCCTCTTTTGAACTAAAGAATCCCCATTAAAAATTAACCTTTGTTTATTATTTCATTTTGTTTAGACTAAATTGATTCCAGATCACTCATCCTGAGTTAATTTTCTATAGCCAGTTTTCCTACAGTGTCCTCATTACTTGCCAAAGCCATTTTTTTTTTCAGTTAGTAGTTGGTAGAAAAAAATGTGCAAAAAATCTGCACTCTAATTGGTAGTATTTCTGTCATCTATATCTGAAAAGTTAGATTATTCCAGAAAAGAAAAAACAATTGATATTTTATTTCTTAAAAAAACTGGGGAGATTTGTATTCACATAGAAGTTGAGTCCTGTGAATTCTGTGCTAGTCTTTAACTTTCCTGAAGCAGATCAGAAATATTCCACTGAAGATTAGTTGTGGCTCTGCATCTTCCTCAGTCTGGCATCATCATTCTGGTTCTTTTCCAGCTGAAGTCTGGCAATAACATTTCTCATTGGCAAGGACTGGAATCTTTCCCTCTCCCACTGGGATCCATTTCATCCTTAAGTCCAGATTCCAGTCCTCAAGTTTCAGTCTCAGGGACACAATGAATGTGGACCCAATGATCTCAGTAATGATCACAAAAGCACCAAATCCAAATATCGATGACATGGATATTGCATTGCCTATGGATCATCAGTTGTTCATCACTTTCTGTTTAATGCTAAAGCTTCTTTTTGTCACTCCCAAATCAAGACCAGTGCCAAAGAGGACTGGAATAGAAATACTAAGTGATGTTTTCATTACAGCTGGGATCAATTATTATGGCTCATTATTTTCAAATATTCAAGCTTGTGTTATTATAAAATGCTAGTTCATGCGAATGCTCCTGCTGCAGTGATTCCTACAGAATATTGACTATCTGATATTTTATTCCATTATTTTTCATCATTATTTTGACTTAGAGTTCTTTAACTAATTTATATGTTCCCTAAACATCAGCCCTTTATGACTTGCTTTTGTTTTACACTCCTGCAGCTAGCTCTTTCTTGCTGTTCACACACATCAAAATCAATAGAAGTTCTGCATGGTTAGTTCATGCCACAGAGACTGCAAATCCTCTCTTTTTCCAGTGAAACTTCTCAGAAGCAGGAGTCCATATCAATAGTAGGGACTAGAACTGGCCCCACAGCTGTAAAATCATCTTCTAATTAATTTGCACTACATTTATCACTGCAATGCATGAATACCTTGCATATTTCCTCTGTAGGTTTTTAAAGACCTGTTTTACTGTGAATCGAGTTGGAGAAAGTACACTTGGCTTAGCTGTTAATTGCTGACAGACGAGACAAAAAAGTAGATGAGGCAAATATAATGGGGGCACAATGTAATGTTATCTGGCTAACGTTTTTAGGGACTGTCCCTAATAAACGTGTACTCTACAGGCTCATCTCATGGAAGTGCTGTTGTGAAGAATGTTTTGCTTTTCCTGCCAAAGGGGAGCTAGGGATGTGATCAAAGAGGGGCTGAATCATTTATTAACATGGTGTCACAAGCCAAATGTTTCCATTTTTCTAGCAAAATAAAAAGATCTGTCATTACAAGGGTGAAAACTGCTGGCTAAAGCAAAAATTAGGGGACAAGAGCTCTGGCTTCTATTTCTGTTGCCAATACAGCAGGAGGTTATGACTTCAGACATACAATTTACAGTCTAATTTGAAGAGGTCCCATTAACTCTAGCTGCAGCAGGTGTGCTCAACACCTTTGAAAATAAGCTAATTGTTTTGTTCCTTAGTTTCCCTATTGCAAGATGAGGAGGAAAATAGCAAGGTTTAACTCACTGCTTGTAAAGTGCACTGAAATCCCCATTTGAGAATGAAAGGCACAGTAACTATTCCAGCCAAGCTGCCCTTGCTGAGTACAGCTACACATAACAGATGTAATATTTCAGAGGAATGATATAATACTGTACCCCTCCCATCACTGATCTTGCCCTTGCCCTTGAATTTTCCCAGTCTCTAGCTTTGCAAGCCTCTAAACTGAAAGGTCCTTGATGTACGCTGCTGAGAATACCAGGATCCCATGAAGCAGGTCTTAAAACAACAAATCAGTCTGTGAGTCTGTGATTGCTGCTCCTTTTATAAACAGTTAAACATTTCATCTCTCTCTCTCTTTCTCTCTCTCTCTCTTTTTTTTTTTTTTTTTTTAATATTTCACAAACCTGACTCTTAGAGCTCTCAGATTATCTCAAAGATTATCTCATATCTCAAAGGACTAGCCTAATGTTAAGCTGCTAAAATTGCTTTAGGTTTAGTCATATATAAAGGGAAAGGTCTTTCATATACATTCACCTCTATGTGCTGGCTGTAAGAAATATGGACCCACCATTTCTTGAACAATATTTGTTTGTAGGCTATTCATCAGCATACTTAGATCTCACTTAGGTTCTGTATTCAGGTTTACATTGTAAATAAGGGATAAAATACAGCTGCATAGCAGGATTTTCATGATAATTTCTGTGCTGGTGCTGCACAAAGTATTTCACCGTTTCAAGCTTTGCAGCAGAAGCATGTTTTGCATAGCATGGTGTCTTCCAACTAGCCATCTCTCTCAATCCTCTGGCAATGACATCTACCTTGACAGGAGAAAACGAGTGATGCCATCATCTCACCATCAAATCTTAGAGACCTGATAAAGTCACAGCTAGTATCTGCTGTTTGCCTGCAATCTTTTTTTCCTTGCAGCCCAACCAAGCCCCTGCCATTTTGCCACAAGTGGGCAGTGATTAACTGCTAATTCAAATCACAACCTTCTCACCCCTGGCTTGGCTTCACCATCCTCAGTGTGCCCTTTTGTTGGCCCTCCCTGACCATCTGCTCTAGGAAGAAACCCGGCAGCCAGTGGTGATTTACTCCATCATTCCTACAGAAAATGTTTCAATGGTCTGCTTAGAAGTTTAGGAAGGTGTTTCTGTTTGAGAAATGATGCGAATGAACATCTGAGGTGATACTTCCTGATAGGATCTACCAGAGTCCTGTATTCAAGCCTGGTATCTGCTTGCTCCCAACCACTTAAGTAAGAAACCTGAAAAATGAGTTGATGTAACTGGGCCAAAATCACTAATTATATTTAGAATATTCCACTATTTGTAATATTGAAATTATAGCTTTTCCTATGAAGAAAACAAACAAACAGACAGACAAAGTTAAGCAAACCAGTTTGCAGACTTTCAGGGACAACACTACATGGTACTACATGGTACCTTTTTTATCACTCTTGTTACTTTAAACAGTGGAATATCTGCTTCTGATAGGAAGTGACAACAAATATGAAAATGGTAAGTTTTTAAGACCAGATAGATTCTTGCTCCTTTCCCTTGTGGGAATATTATCATTATGTTCTTTTGGAATTATTTTACCTCTCCTCAGGCTCTTTTTAGACTAGGAGGTAACTTATGACCATATCACATAACAGGTAATACTTTATAACAAAAAGCCATGTGTAAACATGACATGCTTCCCTTGACACATGCCAGCCTGATGAATTAAACCTTAAGAGGAGTTCGTCCCATTTTAACTTAGTGTGTCTTGACATGTGCTGACAGCAGTTGTTGAAATTTGGCTTTAGGGAATAACTTCCAGACTGTGGGCAGGAGGACAGAAGAGCTGAAGTACGTGAGATCTAAACCTGGAAGATGACTGAGGTATGTGTGGCTGAAAAAATGTTTCTAGGAAGCTGGAATATGTATAGTCCCACTATGGGAAAAGTGTTATGACAAGTATTATAACAGCTGTTATGACATTGGGAGACTTCAGTTTAGAGATGACATTTATCCAGAGGGATGGTGTATGCCGGCCCCAGGTTCCCCTCTCTTGGGTGAGGCATCCACTTAGTCTCTGTGAGAACAATAGCTTTTTTCCTTATCCTGTTATGGACATTTCTCTGTCACTCTTTTGCTTATGAAAGTGTCTGTTTTCAAAACAATCACCTGAAGCAGCTCTTGGAAATTGTCCACACACAGAGATGGAGTGGGGAGTTTCTTACCTCCTGTGGGTGCCTGTGTCCCCTCTCTGCATGGGCATGCAGGAAGGGCTGGGCACAGCTGGACCCCAGGATCCACAGGAGGGTGCTCCATCAGCTGCTGGTTTGCGGAGATGGAAAAGCCCTGCTCCTTCTGTGAAAGTTCGGTGGGAGCAATACATGCTCAATATCTACAGAAATCTAGGCAATGTTATTCTCTGCTCCCTCCTTTTGAAGGCTCACACCTCATTTGCTTCTCTGACCACTGCTGCTCACTGAACAGCTGTCTCCAGTGATCTGTCCATGATGATACAGCCAGTGCTACTTTAATTTGCTTGCAAATAGGCAGCAACAGATGGCACAAAGCAGGTAAGAGAATTATCTGCCATTAAGGGAAACAAAGCCCAAGACTAGCAAATCTGCCTTTTTTATTAGAAAGAAAGACAGTTCAGGGAATTTGGATATGAAGTAAACAAGAGGTATATAAATAGAGAACCAGATAAGAAAAGGTTGGGTTTAAGGAAGTATTTGGAGGACACAGAGAGGTTTAGATGAAAATTGTTTGATTTCAAACAAGAGCAAAGATTGTGCAAAAGGAAGAAGAAATACAAGTTAAATGTATGTGTGCAGTCCATATGTAATGTCAGGTGTCTACTCATGAGAGAGAATGAACAAGTCAAGTAATGGAAAGGAGAAATGGAATTGCAAAGGTCACAAGATTTCAATCTAAGTGAAAAAAAATGCATGGGGAAGGTGTGTAGATGATACAATACAACAGCTTGAATTGGCAGACAGTTTATAGCAGTAGTTCTGAGTGAATGGACTTTCCTCTCCTGTGGCAAATTGAAGATAATGCCAGTGTTTCATAGTCATTTCATGTTTATTATCACAAAATTTTTAGGACAGTATTCTGTTATCTTTAATGTCTTTATGGTGTCAAGTTAGTTAGACAATGAATGAATTTGATAAGGTGTTGTCTTTGAAGAAGAGGGTAAAAGGAGAAGGCAAGTTTTTTAAGATTATTAGAAATCTAATAAAATGAAAGACCATAAAACATTTGAATAATTGATTTGGAATTTGACAGAAAAGATTTCACTTTGGTTTGGATCATTTTTGGTCTTTCTAATCTCCTTTACAGAACTTGTATGTCAATACAGAGGGTAAAAATGCTATTTCAAAAGAGCGCACTTTTAAATTGGAATATGTCAACATTAATTACAATTTGAAGCAAAGTATTCCTATCAACGCAGTTTCTTCTTGTTTCAGAAAATCTTGCCTATTTGAGTTTTCCAAACCAACAATTTCTTCTGATTTGGATCACAGCCTTGGTTCAAAAAATGTTTTGGTTATTTGTACATTCACTGAAAAACATCTCCTGATGTTGGTGTCAAAAGCTTAAACTGTAACTGGTTCCTGTAGCCTCAATTTTCATACTGATGTCTAGAATGTGATGGAGTCTGTCAATAAGCAAATTTGTAGCACACAAATTTGATTGAAGTAGGATCAAGCTGAAGTAGAATTCTCCAAATTCTTCTTCTGATCCCCAAAACTCTGTTAATGTTTTTCACATTCAGTGCCACACAAACAGAAACATCAACAAAACAACATTTTTTTCTTCAGACTTATGCTTCTTGCAAAGCATGAGGTATTATGGAGCAACACCTGCTATGCACTACCCTGAGTCTTCAGGTTCATTCTCTATCCTGCTTCCTTCCTTCACTCCCTTGTGAAGCTGCTTTCCTTGGAAGCATTGCTTGCTGCTTGCTTACAATGTACTATTTATACTCTGCAAAGGAACACCAGCTCCTGTGACTTGACAGATAACTATCACAGACATTCAGGAACGTGAGAAAGTGATACAGGTTATAATGAGGTGATGTAAAATCCTATGCAGTATATCAAACAGAACCAAATTAAAATTCATATATGTTTAACTGGCAACCCAATTCAGCTCTTTCAAAGGAGGTGATATGTGTTCCTGTCTTTTGCCTTTCTTCTGAGAACTGTCAGTCACATTCTGCATGAGCCTGGGTTTATGCTTAGCTTTATCAGGCAGACCAGTCAGTATTGAATGGCATTAATGTCATCTTGGGGTAATGGAAGTGTAGATCCCAGAGACTGTTTGGGAGAAAGCTACTGTTGCAAGTAGCTGCAGGCTCTATTGACCACATAATTCACATTTTTCTCATAGTGGAGGGTATGATCTATAAATTGTTTTAGGCTTTCTTACTGATGAAACAGCAAGATTTTTGTTGCTGATGGGCACAGGAAGCAGTAATAAATAGCCACACGTGCATACACAGGAAAGAAAAATAGTTTGCGTTTTTTCAGCAAAGCAAAAGATTCAAAATGTAGCCCAGCTTGTTTTGCAAGTTACAGCAATGAGAATGGAAAAAAATGTCTTCTGTATAATGATGATAACATGAATGATAGCATAGATCATTTACCCGTTCTCTATTAGGTACCTGCTGGATATTGCATCTATAGAGGCCATTTCCTGATGACAGATTGCAGCAGCATGAAATAATTTCTGATGAAACAAAACTGATAAACCTGCCTGAAAGCTTGTGGTACTTGTACACCTTTTTGACCTTGAGGTGTTAGAGGATTATGCTATTTCTAGTGGTAGATCTGTTCACTGCTACATATATCATTTTTTTGGGTGGGGCATATTAGCAGTATCCTGGCATACTAGCCAGATGACTTGGGCTGGAGACGTGCTTCACAATAAAATTGTTTCAAGCCTTTAGGTGAAAAGAAAATAAAGAAACAAGGAAAAATAATTTCCTTTTGGATCAGGTTTTAACAGTGTAAATACAGAGATAAACATTTAGGTGAACTTCAGAATGAAGTATCATTCTGAGAAAAAGGGTTTAGAATATTAGTCTTATGTAATCCTTGACTGCTGGTAGGGGTAACAATGATGAATCACTGCTCTTTGAACCATGTAATTTCATGAAAAGCAAACTAAGAGGAGCTGCTGGTGTGCAGTTGAAGGAGGTCAGTATATGTATAAGGTGTCCATCAAGAAGAGCTTGGTAAGAATTCAGCCTCCATTTGATCACTGGGATTGCATATTTATAGTTTTAGAGCTCGGGGTGACGTATTATCCTTTCTCCAGGAAGCTATGGATCAAGATTAAGGCTGTGGCAGACAACTGATTTTTTTCATGTGTGTGTATGCGTGAGAAAGAAATCTGTTGTATTTGGGGATAAACCTTGCTACAATAAGCCTGAGGTTGCTAAAATCTGTGCACACTGACACAGGAATAATATAAAAGTGGTTGGGAACATGGCTTACATGTCTCGGCCAAAGCCAGATCAATAATTCACAAGTTTGAAACTGTTGGGAAATCTGCCAGGTATGTCCCTTGGTGTGTGCAAGTGGTCAGGAAGGGAAGGAAATGTGGAGAAGGAGTGGATAGTGATTGTTGGGGACTGTCTTCATAGAGAAACAAACCTGCGCCAGATTGTCTTGCCAGCCTGAGACATGAGATAGGGTCGATTTTATCACACCTCTTAGTGAATAAGGGTCAGGCACAAGGTGAAACCCAGATGGGGGAACACAGGGTTGGTGAGAGATTGGCTGCCAAACATTTGGGAGTTGATGACCTTGCTGGAATGTACTCAGGGATAGATAGCATCGCAGTGGGGGCAGCCAAAGGGAAGGGCTGTGGTAGCTGGGCTAACCCAGGCTCCTGCTAAGAATCACTGTGGCCATTCAGGAGTTCCCACCCAGTTCTCCATCCTTCCTGAGTGCTCTCTGGTGTGCAGGTTAGCACATGGGAAGTGTGTTGTCAAAGATCTGCTGTGTGACAGCTCCTGTGGGTATGTTCTCTGGTGGGAGAATCACAGAATCACAGAATTTCTAGGTTGGAAGAGACCTCAAGATCATCAAGTCCAACCTCTGACCTAACGCTAGCAGTCCCCACTAAACCATATCCCTAAGCTCTACATCTAAACATCTTTTAAAGACCTCCAGGGATGGTGACTCCACCACTTCCCTGGGCAGCCTGTTCCAACGCCTCACAACCCTTTCAGTGAAGAAGTTCTTCCTAACATCTAACCTAAAACTCCCCTGGCTCAACTTAAGCCCATTCCCCCTCGTCCTGTCACCAGGCACATGGGAGAACAGGCCAACCCCCACCTCACTACAGCCTCCTTTAAGGTACCTGTAGAGAGCAATAAGGTCGCCCCTGAGCCTCCTCTTCTCCAGGCTGAACAAGCCCAGCTCCCTCAGCCGCTCCTCGTAGGACTTGTTCTCCAGGCCCCTCACCAGCTTCGTTGCCCTTCTCTGCACCCGCTCAAGCACCTCGATGTCCTTCTTGTAGCGAGGGGCCCAAAACTGAACACAGTACTCGAGGTGCGGCCTCACCAGAGCTGAGTACAGGGGGACGATCACCTCCCTAGCCCTGCTGGTCACGCTGGGAGCACAGAACTAAGGGCATTTTTGGTTTCTCTATGTTTACTGACACAGGATGATCTACATAGATCTACTGATCTTGTCGGGCTCTACATAGATCAGTAGATCACAGTAGATCAGTAGATCACAGTAGATCAGTAGATCTATGTAGAGCCTGACAAGACTGGCCATCGTGGCCTTCACAATACTCACAATATCCATGTACATCCTTCCACACTGTCAACTGCATCTCTGCTGCAATACCTGCACCTTGGTAGCTTTCTCAGTGCCCTTCTGTCTGGTCCTGCGTCAGGCAGGATGCACATCTTAGTGTTCAGTTCAGGGGTCTCAGCAGCATCTCCTCTGCTCCTATTACCAGGATGTATAGATACAGTGACTGCCCCTTGCTTAGGGGTATGGAATGTAGGAGACAGGACTCCACCATACTCTCCAAGTTGGGAGTTGATGCAGTATTTTACTGCTCTAGGTTTACCCCCTATGAGGGCACATTTAAACATATGTTATTTTTTCAGTTGTTTACTCTTTTATTCATTATGTAAGAAAACAAACAAACAGAAAAAAACAAACAACAATTTAGAATGCTGAAAAGAACTGGACAAGGCAGAGAAGCACAAGAGAAAATAAGTGTTAAAATCCATCCTGGGATTATATGTTTTAACTAGGCTTAGGAGTATAACTCTGTAATAGTTAAGCACGATGGTCTGGAGGCAGTATCCATACAGAACAGCTGTAAGAATGTTGGAGAGTATTTCCAGGAAGGAATCTCTGTCTCTGATATAATCATTCCCCTAAATAACTATTAATAGACACAGTGAATGCAGGATATCAGCCCAAACTGACTTCTCTGACCCTAGCTGACAGGTCTTCAGATGCGTGAACAGCTTAGAGGAGCTCCATGAGACCTGACTGATTTTACAGTGCTAAATTCGAAATTGCCCTGTCTCCAAGCGAACATAGACTAAATGACTTAACATTAATGTACCATACCCACCAGTACGCCTGCAAGATAATGACACAGACAGTGCCTCTCATATATTTTTTCAAATAAAATGCAAGGCATATCAGAAAGGTATTTGAGAATCTGCTCTGAATATTTACTGGCAAGATAATCTTTCTGTTCCATCCAACTGTTTCACAGCTCTGGATCATATATTCTCCTTTCTCCCATCCTGCCTCCTTCCCCCAATAAAGCTGGCTTTATACGGAACCATTTTTCAGTATTGTAATACTTACTTTCTTAAGAGTCTTAGAAAAATTGACTGCCTGGCTTCTCATTTTACATTTCAGCCTGACACATGTACAGCTTTTACTTTATAATCTTTATAGGATTTTGCATATATATTTGAGAGAGAAAAAAAAAAAAGACATTTATAATACAGGACAAATGAAATTTTTACTGAGGACAGAAAGGCAGTAACTACCATTGGAAGCTTGTAACTCTCAGTTATAGTATCAAGAAGAAGCCAACATTTACATCTGTCTCTGTCTAGGATGTACAATGTGCTGGGTACTATGCTTTGAATGGGACAGTGCCCCTGAGGCACTAATGCTCTCAGGCAGTTCAAGGAGGCTGTTGCTGAAAGCATGGATGTTCAAGAACCCAAGTAGATGGCTAAGTTTTATTCTGGAGTCTACATTTTTAACTCAAAGATCTCTAGTAGCTGTTTTAAGCCTGGTGTTTAATGGCTAAAGACTGTCACAACTCCAGCTAAGATGGTCACACCTTGTTCTTTTTCCTCATAAAAGGAGATGGCCACACTTTCAATTATCTCATGCTATATTGTCCAATTAACTCTAAGCAAGCTATTGCAGGTACTAGAAATCATATAGCTACTACAGCATGGAGATCCATTTTGTCTAATTTCTTCTGCATCTTACCATCTTCCTTGGCAAACAAAACAAGCTCACAGTGTGCTCTGTCCTTCAGAACAGCTGAGCAGGCTAGTTTGGAGTTAGTGTGGGTCTGGTCTGCATGGTGTGCTGGGCAGAGCCCCTGTAACCTGCAAAAGGAGTACCTCCCTGTGGCAAAGATGGCCAGCTGAATGCTGATATTAGCAGGAGTGCACCCAGCAGGGCAAGGGAGGTGAGGGCCACGAAGTTGATCAGAGGGCTGGAGCACCTCTCTGCGAAGAAAGGCTGAGAGAGCTGGGGCTGTTCAGCCTACAGTAGAGAATGCTCTGGGGTGACCTCATTGCAGCCTTTCAGTACATAAAAAGGACTTATAAAAAAGATGGAGAGCAACTCTTTGCTCAGTCAGATAATAACAAGACAAGGGGGAATGCTTTTAAACTAAAAGAGGGGAGATTCAGGTTGGAGATGAAGAGGAAATTCTTCACTCAGAGGGTGGTGAGGCACTGGAACAGGTTGCCCAGAAAATCTGTGGATGCCCTATCCCTGGACTTGTTCAAGGCCAGGTTAGATGAGGGCCTGAGCAACCTGATCTAGTGGGTGGTGTCCCTGCCTACGGTAGGGGGGTTAGAACTGGGTCATGCTTGAGTTTCCTTCCAACCCGAGCCATTCTGTGATCTGGAGTGCTGCATGTGGTTTTGCATCCCCCAGTAAAAGGGTTCAGCAAAGGGGCACCAAGATGGCTGGGGCTGGAGTGCTTGGTCTGTGAGGAGAGGCGGGGGAAGCTGGTCTTGATCACCCTCAGGCTTTGGTGGGGGGACTACTGGCAGCCTAGTCCCTATGAAGGTCCCTATGAGGTTATGAAGGAGAAGAAGCCAGGCTCTTCTCAGTGATGCATGATGGGAGTACAAAGGAGCATAAGCTAAAACAGGAGAGGTTTGGATGGATGTAAAGAAAAGATTTTTCATCCTGAGGACTGCCATGAAGTGGAAAAGGCTGTCAAGGGAGATTGTTCCATCTCCATCCTTGAAGGACATAATGACCCAAAGAACACCCAGCTCTGACCCCAGAGCTGACCATGGTTTGAGCAAAAGGCTGGAATAGAGACCTCGTGAGGTCCTTCCCAGCCTGTGTGTTCCTGTGATGCAGTGGCTTTAAAACAGATGATAGATTCATGAACGGAGTCCACTCCCAGATCACATAACTAGGATTAACTATGCTGGGCTTGATTAACCAGATGAGGGGTCTACAGCTCTGTCAAGGCCTCAAGTAAATCTGTGGCTAATGAATGATAGGTTTTAGTAGGCTCAATTGACTACAACTTCAAAGTTCTCTTTAACTTTATTAAAAAATAAATTTATTAAAAGCAGGTATTTGAAACCATTCTAATTTCCCCCCTTCTTTATTGCCTTGTCTAAAATTAAAATAATTTGGCTTTCCGATGGGGAGTATGATCTGCCAGAAGAGTGAATGGTAACTCAGGAGACCCAGTTTTCCACTGAGCTCTTTTGTATTCTGTTAATGAAAATGGATACAAATGAACAGGATTATGTAATTATCCCACTGAAAAAAGCTCTCTGCTTCTGTGAATCAGCTAATGCTGGCTGGTGAAGAGGAGAAAGTTACTACCTTACTATTGGGAATTCATATGGAAAGCAGTATGAGAACAACAGCAATTTAAAACTTTTATTTTAGGAGCTCTAGGTGATCTCAGCAGTAAAATATGCTTCAAGAATCTGATGCCTTTTTTTTCCGTCAAGATCAGAATAGAAATTATATAGACAGTTGCAAACAAAATGCAAAATAAAAAAGTCAAAAAGCTCCAAACCCACATTATATATATCTGGCCTAACTTTCTATTTTGTAACAGGTTATTACCCTGACTATGACTAACTACAATGACAATTATATTTATAGTTGTTGCTGTTACTATTTCTACTACTATTACCACTATTATTGCTTCCCTGGATGTAATGGCTACAGTTTTGAGGACATTAGGATGATTTTCAAAATGGCCATGAGTTCTGTTTCAGTAAATAAAGACTTTAGGTGATCACAACAGCTCTTTCAGATGCTTGATATGATAAATGCTAATTTTATTGTAGGCTCACGATCTTTTAAATTTAAAAGATTCTGTGTATGCGAATCAGTTGTCATCTGAAAGTATGCACACCTGCATTGTTTTAGGAATAAATGATATATTATTATTATTATTATTATTATTATTATTATTATTATTATTATTATTATTATTATTTAGAAAAATAGGGGAATATATAGATGCAAATACTGGTGGCAGTGTTGGGATAACGGGCACTCTCTGTGGGCAGAATTTTCCTATGCAAAGTGGGGTGTCTGCTCAAGTCATTATCTCCTCTCTCCACTCTCTTTGCTTGTTACCTCTCTTCTGCTGGAGGGCACTGCTCTGGGAGCACAGGGTATGGTCACAGCCTGGTCAGCTCCTAGAAGAATCTGTAGCATCAGTTTAAAAAGTCCACCAACAGGGTTAGTACCAACTCATGAATTTATATGTAATGGATTAAGATGGGCTTGGCTTTCTACCTATAGAGTTGGACCTCGCAAGCTGCCACTGATGGGTGGAGATGAGCAATGCAGTAATGGCGTTATTTTCTGCTGGCACTGCTAAACACACTGGAGACATTGGGTCCATGAATGCAGGAAGGGAAGTGCATAGTAGCTTTTGACTTGTGCAGTAGGCATATGCTGATATAATAATATTCTAAGCAGTGAACCTGTTTTTAATGGCTGATCAATTACTCATTTACTTTTGCTTTATATCTGAGTGATCAGTTTGTGAGGTAAATTTGGTTAGCAGTTTCTCTATTTTTTTTTTTCACAGAACGTTTATGAAACTACAGTACAATGGCTGCTATGTAGATGGTGATGAAGAAAATATGCATTTATTGTGAAAATACTTACAGTTGGAATGACTCCATACTGGCCCACAAAATGAATAAAATCACAGACTTTTGAGTAATGTAAAATATCAGTGTTGCCCATTCATCACTTTTAGTACAAACAGTCACACTTAATTGGCTCTGGCACTAAAAGAAAAGTCTGGTATGGACCAAAATCAGTCTACATCAACAAGAAGGCTCTGAAAATAAAGCCCAAGGTGAGACCCATCTTTTCACAGGGTACACCAGACATATTAATTTCCTTATCTTTCCACAGTGCAGACCATCATCTTCCAGTTGCTTGCAGTTTATTTTTTATGATTTTGTCACATTTTACATCTACAAGCTCTCTCACTGGGAGGTAGGTTGAAATTCAATTACTTCATTCCGTTATGACTGACTTGCAGCTTGAGATTTCTTTTTCTGCAACCAGTTCAGATACATATTTGAACCTTCTCTGTAACCCTTTGCTATCTCTTTGATGATTAGCAACTAAGTAGACTATTGTTTGACTCACAAATGCTCTCTAAATGATCTTTAGACAGAAGTTGGGAAAACAAACATCAGGAACTAAAGGGAGAATCCAGAGGAAGGATACCCGTGTTTGCAAATGAAAACTGAATAAGCTTCTTTAGCTTAAATATGTATATGAAGGTATTTCCTTCTTGTATTCTGGCCACACATACTGACTCTGCTAAGGCAAACAACCTCTTCAGCCATATAACACATAGGATGTACAGTTATGAATGTTGTATACATATGTATGCTATATAGAAAATCTAGACTAGATTAGAGTAGGTCAATAGGAAGGGACCTTCAAAGATCAGCATGTCCAAATGCCTGACTGCTACAGGGCTAACCAAAAATTAAAGCATGTTACTGAGCGTGTTATTGTCCAAATGTCTCGTGTACCATGTCACGGGGCATCAGCAACCTCTTTGTGAAGCCTGTTGCAGTGTTTGACCACCGTCATAGTAAAGAAATGTTTCCTAAAGCCCAGTCTGAACCTTCCCTGGCTCAGCTCTGTGCCAATCCCAGGCATCCTGCCATCAGTGACCAGGGAGCAAAGCCCGGCACCTTCCTCTGTGCCTCCCCTCCTCAGGGAGCTGCAGGGAGCAGTGAGGCCACCTCTCAGCCTCCTTCTGTCCAGACTGGACAACCCAGCGTCCTCAGCCTCCCCTCACAGGACAGGCCTCACAGCCCTTTTGACAGCTTTGTTGCCCTCCTCTGGACACTTTCAAGTACCTTAACATCCTTTCTATATGGTGGAGCCCAGAACTGTGCACAATATTCCAGGTTAACCAGTGCCAATGCTAAAAACAGTGGGAAAATCACTTCTCTTCACTGGCTGGCTATGCTGTGTCTAACACATCCTAAAATGTGATTTGCCCTCTTGGCTACTAGGGCACGCTGCTGGTTCATTCTGAGCCTACTGCCAACCAGCAGCCCCACATCCCTTTATTCAGAGCTGTATTTATGTATGCATATGTATATGCTACTTATGTTATATACAGTATACAGAGCACTGCAGGTACACACTGCTACACAAATGAGTGGCAGTGCAAAATCCCCAGGTAGACAGAGAGCCGGGCTGACTTGACAGGATCACTTATTAACTGAGACTTACAATGTGTCAGTTGGCTACTTGAAATCCCTAGTGTTTCAGTAGTATCGAAGGTTGCTGGTTTCACATAAATTAGGAACACAGCACTTTTCCATTATTATTCCCTCCATACACCTTCTGTCTTGGCCCAAGAACACAGACAGAAAAGGTCTTCAGAGGTGGGCAAGGTCCTTTTCCTTTTGGTGTTAGTTGAAGATCCCTTAGGAATTGCTAGATGTTCAGGTTCAACAATCGTCTCCCTGTCATCTTCACTGGATAGTGAGATATTACTGGAGAAGCCTTGACTTGTGTAAGAAACTTATCTATTTTGAGTTTTAGTTTTCACAGCTCTATGGCTATCCACCAGATTCAAACAGGAGGTCACAGTGTTGGTGCTGGGGGTGACTGCAAGATGTTCTGCCAGTGCTGGTTTCTCAGTTACACGGCCTGTATAGTTCTGAGAATAACCCTTGACTGTGAACTGGACTTCTTCCTTTTAAAATATTTGACCCACTGTGCCTTTTCTATCCTTAATATATTTACTTTTTCCTGTGTGGCACAGGCACTACCCTTCTGTCCTTGTCTGTATGTAGTCCAGGGTCTTGAAGTCTATTCCTGACTGTATTTCATAACAACACACTTGAGAGAAGACCTTGGCCACTGTGCAAAGAGAAGTGTTTGAGGATATTTAACACTAGAGATATCAGCTCTCAATGATTTAGTATAAAACTTGGCAGGAATAAAGGCAGTAAGAATGCAGATAATTGGATTTAAAAGTGGCTTTGACTTTATAGCCATATAATAGGCTTGCTAAAATCTGCTGTTGATAAGCTGATATCCCTTTTGTTGGGATCTGAAGACATCCTGTTTTCCTGAAACATTAAGGGAATGAAGGGCTTAAACCTCTGAATGTTCTGTGTCTACATGATTCATATTTATGATTTTCCCTGGAAGGGAGTACCTGATATTCACTCAGTATAGACTTAAAAAGAAAGAGGAAAAAAAAAAAAAAAAAAAAAAAAAGCAGAATACCATTTTCATGTCACAGTAATCACGGTAACATAATGAATGAGACAAGCCATTCACTCCACAAGGGATGGGCACCCTTGAAGTAGGCAATCCATAAATCTCTTTCATTGTGTTTGTCAGCAGTCATTTTTAAGGGCTTCTTTCTCAATTCACAGGTTGTGGTTATTAGTAACCTCATAGCTGTGCTGCAGATGTCATTGAGGCTTATTCCTTGGAGCCATGTCATCAATCATGGTTTTCACATGGTTTTCACATAGTGGAGTGGAATAATCCAAAGCTTTTTTTTTTTTTTTTTTTTTTTTCCCCAGTAATCATGACTTCAGTAACTTAAACGGAAAATGTAAGATATAATCATCATGCACACACACAAACCACATTGAGTTGACTACTTAGGCTGATGCAAGGCAGTGACATTTTTGGTAATGCTGTAAAGTTCTCTGGGACTTACCTTGTGTGCATGGAAAAGAAATGCAACCACAGATCTAAATTATGTACCAGAATTGCTGCTGATGCAGCTGATGATGGAATTGCTGTAAATTTATTCCAGATACCACTTTTCATATGGTCCGCTGCAGTGTCACTCTCCCAAGTGTTGCCATATTGTTAAAAAATCTCACAAGATCAGAATTGTCCAAAGGCACATAAAGAAACTTTTGGTGAGTGGTTGTGACCTCAAAGTTTTGTTTCATGGCAAGAATGCTTGCAGCAACTTATGAATGTTGGATGCTTGCTAGAGAAGTAAAAGAGCTGTTGAAAAGGTGTATGCTTAATGGCAGCACAAGAGGTTTTTTATATATTTCAGCAAGAAAATGCCTGTAATCTCAGAAAAAGTCTTATCTAGTATACAATTCTCAAGTGTAAGTGGCGAGGTCTAAGGTTTTCTCCAAGATATAGTGTGTGGTAAAATATGATATCCCTTCTTACATGATCAAATTTAACTATATTTATATGTGTATGTATACCTTCTAATGATGATATTTCCAATCCAGGAGGTGTAATAAGTACATTGCAAACCTGGCAAACAGTCAGCTTCTTCCATGAAATGAGTTGCACCTTAGCAGTGAATCACATAAATTTAATCAATAGGCACATACATCTGAGTGGTGATTTATATCTTGGCTGTTGATCAATGACACTGTACATTTACTGCCTGTTTACAGAGTAGATGGAGAGTTTTGGATCCTTGCAAGTGCATACTGAGCTCACCACTTTACATTACCTGCCAACTATTTTTCAGCCCGAGCATCCTTCTTCTGTTCTTCAATTATGGATTTAGCAGCAAAATACAGTTCAAATGAGCTCTTCCTGAAATTGCTGCTGCAGCTCTTCACATACGTTCCCCACAGACTTTGCAGAATCTATAATCCATAGAATCCATAAGCAGAATCTACCCTGATGTGTAAACTCAGGGCATAAGATTATGCTTGGATCTAGTTTCACTTCATTCACATTTGGTGCTTTCTAGTTTAAGTCTGGAGTGGGTCATCTGACTTCACAGGCAGGAGAACAGCTGTGCAGGAGAATGTTTTGATATATGATTTCTGTTCTTCCAGGTAGTGTGGAGGAAATGGATTCAAACAAACTCGCTTGAAGAATATAAGCCAAGCACAACCATGGGATCAAATGTAGAAATGGAGTGCAAGTTCATCTGCTGTTGGTCACCATTTTTGAGGAAACAGGCATTGTCAGATCATCTTCTCATATCTTCTTCAGCTGTTTCTCCAAGTCAGAAAGTATCTCCTTCTTCAGATATACTATTAGAAAGAACTGACCTAATAAATCTGCTGGGAAGCTATATCAGTATACCAAGTATACTGTAGGAGTTTGGTGTAAAACAGGACTCTGTACTGGCAAAGTAATACATTGCAGGCAACAAAATACCATAGTCTGTTCCTGTCTGCCTGGACATAATGGTGGCGGCTTCCTGCTGCTCATAGGAGAACACTGGATATTCAGGCTGCCCTTTGATAATTTTCTAGCTGCTAAAAGTTATTTATTCTCTCTAACACAGCCAAAACAGTCAAGCTCATTTTCTGCATCTGACCCTTTTCTTTGGCAAGTCTGATTTCCTCCTATTATTCTGTGCACCAGGAAAGTGTGCATTACATTCCAGCCCTGTTTTCCTGTACAGAGGTGCCATCCATTATTGTGTCTATACTTTTGTGCCCCTATCGGAACTCGCCTATTTTCATCCTATCGGAACTCGCCTATTTTCATCACAGCAAATGTGTCAAAAATATCAGCTCCCAAATGAAACCATGAACATGGGACAGAAAGTTCAAATGTAGGCTGTTGGACAAAAAGTTAGACACCTGGGTCAAAGTGGTTGTGCTCTCAGCGGTATCTAAAGGGATTTAGAGCTCTCACTGAAAATAGAACTAGGAGATTTTAAGATGACCATGTTTTAATGCTCTTGGAATTTGTCGGGTTGACTTTGTTTAATTATGTGACATTGCCTGATATGTAAGTGTAGCAAAAACCCATAAGCTTCTGAACAATATTACAAATGGGAGAAACATAAATCTTTCATTTCATTACCTTGTTCAGACACTTAAGGCCCATGACGATACTTACTCTGTCACTACTTTTTTGCCACAGGGAAATTCTCATTCATCATTTTAGAATCGTCCTTTAAAATGCTCACAGATTTTATTCTAATGATGCCTTTGTTCAGTTGCAGAAACATTATAGAAGGCCCCTAAGTGATGTGGCAGAACAATGGGGAATAACATTAGTTTCAAGTTCAACATGAACTGGTTTATGCTACAACAAGCCTAAGTCCCCAGAGACAGTTGGATTTACTTCCTCTGCTCAGTACATTAGTCCCATCAGATGATTCACATATACTTTGTACAACATTACACTGATGGCATTAGAAAAATGTGAAATATCAAATGGCACATATTAAAGCATCTGTCAAAACACAAGAGCTTTATGGGATAATTTAAAGATTTTTAGATTATTTGCTAAAACTTCACTATTCAGGCTTTCAGTTCTTCTTGGAAAAACAACGAAACGTTTTTGCCACTGAGTAAAACTTTCTAATGTATACAATCCCTTTGGTTTCATTGAGCAATGAAACAGCCTGGCACTAAGTGACAGAAATAAAGCTGGCAAAACCTGTCCATATGGTTCCCAACTACTCCACACTGTAGCAGCTTTGTGGCAGCATGTCAGTGCAGTGCAATACTTGCACTTTAAGCTGAAAACTTTCCTCAGTATACTATAGCAAAAGCTCAGCACAGACTCCCTTGAGTAGCTCACTCAAGTTACCAGTGTCATCTGTTTTTTTTTTTGTTGATGTTGAGGAAATGTACATTTTTTTCTGCTCCTACCAATTCTCAAATGCTCTTCCCTTCTCCAGAATTGTTCTGTGGAACTGTAGACTGTTCTGTGGACAGTGTGTTGCTGGGATTTGGAGGTTGGTATGTCTTTTGTGGTAACATATATTAAGAAGATTTAGAGTGCAGTCCTTTCAAGAGGATTATTTCATTATAATGATATATATATATATATATTCAATTATTTCGTTATTGCTTTGCCTTGCAACAAATTTGAAAACATATTTAATACAAGCTTATTTGAAAAGGCACAAGTTTTAAAGAGCACTGACCTTAGATACCCACTGCTGAATGTGCAGCCTGAGACTGGTTTTCACAGATGCTGCTGCAAAAGAACTGGCTAGAAAGTGTTTCAGATTAGACCTACAGAACTATAAAAGCATTGAAAGCATGTGGTCAAATGTTCAGATTTAGGACCTCACAAGTATTTGTAGTAATTGAAAAGAAGCAAGTCAACACAGTATTTACAAATCTGTACATCTTGATGCCATATCATAACGTGTTGAAGATTATTATCTTCTGCAGAGTACATCTGAAGACTTATATAAGAAACATATATTGTGAAAGAAAAATGAAGTGCTGAAAGATGTGTAAAACTATTATAACCTCTGATTTGAATGCTTGAATTCTTCCCCCTTAAGTTTCTAGTATCTTTCCTTTGTATAAATTACAAATCAATATTCAGAACACAGGAGATTCATTAGTGTTATCTCCTGCTTAGCATACACTATCTTAACTATTACTTGTAAAAAGTTCTTGTTAATGAAAGTACCTCTTCAGGTCATTTCTTCACAGACTATGATCTAAGATTAATATCTATAGCTCAGCAGACCATTGTTAATGTCCATTCTGAGGAATGATATGGATTTAATTAATTATACCACATTAGTGAATTGGAGTAGAACATGATGCTGAGATGTTCATTGTCTCCTACAGAAAACATTTTTTTTTTCTAATACTCTTTTCTAATTAGTATTGAGATATTGATATTTAATATACAGAATGTGAAATGTTCAGCTGAAGCTGTTCAAATTATTGGATTCACATTTTATTATGCAGTATTATAGTTAATGGCATATTCAGTCTCTAGTAAAGCGTGACCTGTGGTTAAAAAGTAGACAAAATAAAGAATATTAGTTTTAATTTTGTAATTCGTTCTCTGAAACTGACTTGGTGTTTCTCATCTTGTTGCTTCTCCATTCTCCTCATGTGTCCTTTGGGATCTGGACAGTTTGACAGAATGGTTATGGCTTTTACTGTACTATTTTGTGTTACAAACACATACCCTATTCTAAGTTATTTGTGTAGAGGGCAAAGGTAGTAATGGAGGTTTCCTTTTTTTTTTTTTTTTTTTTTTTTGGTTAATGTCCACATGAACCAGAGAGTTACTTTTCCTTATTTATGGAATTTTACATGAATCTAAAAGATCTGTATCTCATGGTGTATCTGTCATTGCAGAATGCTTATTACTCATTATTTAGGCTGAAATGTCAAAGCTAAACAGAATGACTTTAACTCAGTTTTGGCTGCCAGACTTTAATGAACCTTAATAATGAAAGGGGGAGGATACTTAGGATCATTTTGAAATTCAGGACCTGTTAAGATATCTGAAATTAGATATACAAGATTAAGGTAGCCGGTACCACTAATTGATTGTCATCAAACCTCTGTTTAAAATGTGTGCTGCACCTTTGCACAAAAATATTTCCAACTGATTATCTAATATTTATGTGATTTTTTTTTTGTTGTGTTTTTTCTTTTTTCAAATTAGTTGTCTAATATCAATTTTCCTTATGTTTTTGGTATTAAAACAATTTTAAAAAGTCCTCATATGAAAGGACTACAGTCTGTAAATGTAGTCTGTAATTATCAATAACAGTCCTAGTAAAGTAAGCTTATCTGTCTAGATCTTTGGTTTGAATTGTACACCTGACATTAGAAATAATTTTCAAATCTGTTTTTTTGGGGCATTTACAATGTAGTCTCTTAATTCTATTTCATCATTTAATTTGATACGTGTGCTATAGGTGTAGCCATGAGGCTCACCCTTTTAAGGAATTCTTAATCACTTTATTGATATAAAAACATTTCTAGTCTATGGTTTTGAAGAGACTTAGGGGAACTGCGTTCTGAAAATAAGAAGCACACGACATTATCCTCCTAGACTTAATATGGATGATGAATATGAATTAAATAGTTAACTTTAACAGTACAAGTTTCCACCTAGATCTTTGTAATATACTTTTGTCTACCTCTAACACCTCAAGAAAATAAGGTAGAAATATTGACCAGGAAGCAAAAAGTAATGCAGTAGGCAAAGCAAGTTTTCATTGCTTTGTTGACTGTCCTATCAGATGCCTTGTGCTAGCTTGTCAGATCTAATCACAGCTCCTTGATGTTGTGCCTTCTGGATGAGTGATTTGATTTTAGGTAAATTGGACATTCATATTTATGCTTTAAACTAGATGTGGCATATAACGTTCATGTTTTGATTGCTGCTCCAGTAAACACAAAGTTTTTTTTTTTATTATTATTATTTTACATGTAAGCCTTAGAGTTGCAAGATTGTACTTGACTTGCAAAACAACAAAATAAATCTTACAAAAATGTCAGCATTCAATAAATTATGCACTTCACATTGAGCTGTGGAGACATATTAAATGAAGTATGGCTTAAAGATAAGGTGTTAAAAGTGAAAATTATAGATGTACAGTCAGTTTCTTTAAAACTATCACTTATCCCCATTCCATCACTCTAGCTGTCATTTTATCTTTTTTTTTTTTTTTTTTTTTTTTTTTTCTTTTCCTACGTGTTTGGGCTAATGTGTCTGAATTGTGACAGAAACTGCCATATTATGAATAATTCTTGATAAATGCAAAGGAAGATGAAATCTCTGCAAACTCAATGAATATTTAAGGTCACATATATAATATTAGTTCTGATATTAAAAGCTGAGGGCTTTTCTTGAACTGAGAAAAGTTTCACTGGAAACCTGGGATCTTCTTTAGGTAAACATTGTATGTCATGTGTACATATTACAAAATTCTTGCCTCTGACAAGCACACACTCCCAGGCTGACATTTTCTTTTCTTTTCTGTGGTTCTAGTCCAATACATAGACCTTCTGTTACTTTCGCCTTCTCTTAGTAGGTACTAAACATACTCACTTTTGAACTTCACCACTGAGTTATCACTTTATTTTCATTTATTTATTTATTTTAATTTGTAAGAAAGTTCACAACTGAAATTTTAGGAAAGAGTGAATCTCATAAAATTCAGAAGTTACTTTTGATTTGGATCAGCACGGGAAACTTCACTTACCTAACTCATCTGTACCATAAATGAAAGTGAACCATTTTTTCCATTAGTAAATAACCCTTCTATTAACAGATGACATTTCCTGATTTCATTCACAATGGAATCAGGAAAAGTAGCTATACATGAAAATATCTGCACTAGCTACAAGAAGCTAATAATTATCTTTAAGGCAACCAAAGTCATGAAATTTGTATTTAAGATTCCAAAATTGACCTAGGTTCTTATGCTTATTTCCACACACTGTCAACCTCCTTAAGTACAGAATTAGTCATACATCAAGTGATCACAACAGTTTGAGCCATTTCAGCCAATGTCAGGATGAATGCTGGACACAGTTTTGACTGTGACTTGAATGAAACTTTGGCCAGTTTTCTTTACAAAGGAAGAAAATAGGAGGAGGGGTATAGAAGTATTTGTTACTTCCTTGGAACTGGGTAGTTTCAGTGGACTATGTTCTGCATTTGGGTTAGTAACTCTTACCTTATAGTTCTTGCTGAGAAATAAGGGTATTATACTATGTTAGTGTGTCTAGAGTGAGCCACAGCCTGGTGCTATAGACTGTGTTAATAGCTCATTTTCTTTTAATTTTTTTCTCTCTTGATAGCAGAGGAAACTGGAGGATTCAGGACTGCAAGGCAGTATCATAGTGGTAGCTATGTGGGGGAGTCTGGATTGTACATGGAGGATGAATATAGATAAAGAATTTAAGCTCTTAAGGAGCTAGGTTAGCTGTCTTGAAATTTGAAAACCTTTGGGTTATCAAATATCCTAAAAGTCTATGAAGTGGTCTATTTCTTTGGTGAATATATATTTAAAAAAATATCTGCATTTTAATTTTAATTCAATTGTAGGCAAAAAAAAGAAAAATAAAAATGTGAATACTGCATTTTTACATTCTAATTCTTATTAAAAGTGTAAGGCTGTCATACAGTAAAGCGTAAGAAAATCATAAAAATTAAATCAGATTTTGTACCAGCTGAGTTTAAATTGTGTGGCTCATTTGACAAATTCCGCTTGCTTCACTGATTTTCATTACATCCTGTATTGTCTTAAGGGCACCCTGAAGTTCTGCAGTCTCTGATTCAGTATCCCCTGAGAAGTCTGAGAAACATTCTGTTGACTTACATAAAGAGTGTATCAGAGCCAAGCAATCCACCCAATTTTTGTCTGAGTTTATGAACTTTGTAGTTACTTGATGAAAGTTCTCAAAAAGGCAAGTATTTTTGGAGGCGTGACGCAAATTTAACCACCAAATCTTTGTGAAATTATTCTTAGGGATAATTAACTACTATGATAGCAAGAGGAAAGATACTTAAGAAACATTTTAGATGACTCATCATCACTTAATAGTTCCTGCATATATTTTGCAAACTCCATATTCTGTCTGTAAAATCTTCCCATAAGTGGTCTGATTCTTATATTTGTGTCTGATACAGATGTAACTTCAAAATGATCCAGTTACAGGTAATCTTTAGTGTCAGTGCTAATTTGCTGCTTCATTTGCTCCTACATACTCCTCCTATATAAGGGCATGGTTTATTAAAAAATAAAAAGCTATAATACCTATTCTTTTAAAGATGTCATGGAAATACAGCAGCATAAACATGCTATTCTATAAGACATATCATTGTTGCATGTCTGAGGAGCTCCTAAGTAATCGTTGCTTTTAGGAATATAAAAAACATCTAATGTTATATGAAAGACAAGTTTTTTTATTTATATTTGAAGCTCATTTATTGTTATGGGAGCTTTTAAGGAACAGTTTCTGAAATACAGAATATGAAGGTAGGATGCCCTAGATTTTCCATGCAAGTTTAGCGAATGTATATGGAATATCACAACATGGGAAGAAAAAGCATATTTTAGTACTTCAGTTCAGATACAGAAGAGGGAGAATTCCTTTTAATCCATTGACATTCTAGAAGTCAGAACATGGTTCTCAATTTCTGTGGAAAGATGGCATTTTATTGAACTATATTAGATAAAAGCTTTAAATTTTTTTGGGCAGAAAATATTGTTAGTAACTGTACTATTCAAGTTCCCTAGTTCCTGGTCAGACTAGGTCTTCTGTCATGAGTCACCATTCCTCACTGAAATCAAAATGTGAGTTTTCCTTCTCATCACTCAACATTTGTATTCTTCCAAACTCTTCCTTGTTCACTGAACATAGTAGCATTTTAGTATATTCACTTTTCATTTTGTGATGGACAAATAATGATGTGCTTGAGGTGTGTATCTCCCTGGTTTCCATTTTCTTCTACTAAGTTCAAACACCTTCTGTGGAAGACAGGTTACTGACCTATAGCCTAACCAGTAATTATTTGTTTCTATCCCTTGGTCCAGTTCTAATAAGGAGTTGTACTCCTTATTACAGAGTAATAATCTCCTAATAATAATCTACACTCCTAATAAGGAGTCCTACTCCTTATTACTGTGCTTATCCCAAACTTGCCTTTAAAATACCCAAGAATGTATGTCCTCTTGTATGGTTGGACTTGATGATCTTTCAAGGTTCCTTCCAACCTCAGTGGTAGTGTGATTCTTTGATTCTCTGATATCACACTTATTCCAGTTGTTTCTTTCATGCTTACCCATATTTTTGCAGTCCTTCAGAGAACAGCCTTTTGGTTTACTTGTCCAATAGAAATATATAAGAACAAGTCATGTCCAAAGCTTTATGTAACTACATAAGAACAGTACATACGTATCTGAGAGACAGATGATGGTTGACAGGGGAAAATGCATTGTCTTGGAACACAGGAAAGTAAAAAAAAAAAAAAAAAAAAAAAAAAAAAAAAAAAAAAAACAAGACTACAAGGGATATGATTTTACTAATTTGTAGCTTTGTTAGCCTAGCCCATCTGGGAATTGTTCTCAGGATAACATATGAAGTGCAATTAATCTTTTCCTTCTATTAGAATCATCTTCCTATTAGAACTTCACTCCTGTGTTTGAAAGGCCAAACCTGACCTTGAGGAGACTCCTCCCTCAAATCTATTGTTTAGTGTCTGTGTACTAAATGTAACTAGAAAAGCATAATCTTGAAAGCATTTTCCACCTAGCTGTAGTGGGAGGTGTCCCTGCCTATGGCAAGGGGGCTGGAACTAGATGATCTTTTAGGTCCCTTCCAACCCAAACTATTCTGTGATTCTCTGTGATCAGTGTGAAGCAGACTGTGTGGTGGACACTTTCTCTACCTGTTATGCCCAAATCAAGGTGTTAGCAAGGGTCACTGTGCACAAAATTGCACTTCCAATCAGACTCCTGAGTGGTGAAAAGAGGGATGAAAAACCTAGGTTTTCTAAAGGATTTTGTCTCTTCATTTTGATGGCTCTTATGGAACTTGAGAGAAAATCTGCTGCAGCATTTGTTTTGCATTTTAAAGAAGTTAAAGAAAATTGTTCAACCTTCCCCACATTGTCCTGTGTCCCCATTTCCCATGCTGTCAGTAGAAGTGGCCATGTGGCTTTCTGTGCCCTCCTGTTTGCATTCTCCCTGACAGTTGGAGAGATTGCTTTAACCCACAAGCTGAGCAGAGGCACATTGCACTCATCCTCTCCCCTTGCACCCCCCATCTCCTGTATCTCTGCAGATGGAAAGCAATGCAGATGCTGTAAGAAATCTTACTGCACTTCAGACCTTGCTGTGTCTGACTTTTTCCTTACACTGTCAAAATGCTGAGTTTTCACAATTATTCTCTTCTAAGCAATTACACTGTAAGTTATCAGTTCACATGAAGAGTGGCCAACATTGTGTAAAGCAGAGCTGTTTTGATGATAACGAGTGAGGCTGCAGTGAAGTCAATTACATTAGACTGAAAGAGCTCAGATTCTCAATTCATTAGAGTTATTCTCACCTCCAGATCACCATTTCAGGTTCATCCCTAGGGGCTGTGCTATGTACGGAAAGACATTAAAGATAATGCCTTAGGCCCTCTGATGTCCTTGGCAGCAAGAGGAGGTAGATCTTTTCACTCATTTCTCTTGGCTTCACTTCTCTTCCTGGCACCCTTTCTGTGGCTGTGTCATGCCCCAGGCCCGGAGCTTTGGAATAGCAAGTACATATTCTCCTACATTGCATAAGCAATACTGAATAAGTATGCAATACTGCACAGATATAGGACAAAGAAAGTCAAAATAAAAGTGCCCCTAACAAGGACTAGTTAACTAAATTAAAAAACAAACAAACAAACAAACAATAAAAATAACATTCAATTTTCACAGTCAAAGGATGGTTTAGGTTGGAACAGACCTCTAGACATCATGTAGTCCAAACCCCTGCTCAAGCAGGGCCACCCAGCAGGCTACCCAGGCCCATGTCCAAAATATATAATTTTATATTTAAATGTTCAATAAGAAGGTATGTTGATTGGGGAAATAAGAAAACTCAAGTGAGTAAAATTCAATGTCATGGTCCAGACTTCCTCCATGTATGATTATATTGAAATTAACTGATTTTATCAGATGTGAATCTAATCAAATAACTCAAATGGAGAACTGCAAAACATTTAATAGCACATTGTGATCTGATAGTACTTTCTTCAAAGCTAACAAAAATCGTAAATAATTTGCAATAGCAACATTGCGTGAGCTCATTATTTATCAAATTAATTTGCCAAGAATTTGCACTGGCTAGGAATGGAGAGTATGGTGGCAAGGCTCTGTGAATGCTGAAGGAAAATAATTAAGATTGCCACAAATGGCAGTCGTGGTTGTGCTTTTGTGGAAATGATATGGGAAGTTCACCTTGAAGGATTAACGCAATTATCAGCTGTTTAAAAGGCTGTGAGAGGCTGGCATTCAGATGGTTGGCTTTCCTGTTAGGGGATCACTAGTGGACCTGAACTGAAAAGTCTTTGTCTGAGTTTGTACTTTGGACGTATAATAAGATGTTTTTGGCAAATTCCTCTTCTGTTCATTCCATAATCACTCTAGATTTAGCAAAAACAAGTTTGTTTGCTTGTTTGTTTGTTTTTTGAATTTTTGAATTTTGTCTCAGGAAAGGAACTGAAATCTGGATGGTTTCTTGATTATACACTTAGCGCTACTCTTGCTCCCCTTCCACCTTCACTCTGAAAAGCTATACGTTTGTCTAGAGTTATATGGGAACTACTGCAATACACAAGCAGCTAATGCCAAAGGATGAGAGTCCATGGAAGTACTTATTGCAGGCATTTGGCATTGTGCATTGTCACAATAGCTGAACTAGCTATTTTCAAGCCACTTGTGTACAGAAGCTGTCCTCTTGTTGCTCTGCAAGAGCTAAAATTTCAGGTACTTTAGACCCAGCTGTGACATTACCAGGTGAAATGGAGCACCTGATTGTGAGAGTGGTTCTGTTCCATCTCAGTGCAAAGTAAAACGAGGTCAAAAATACAGAGGTAATGAACAGAGCTCTTGAAGAAGCAAATGCATGACTATATTCTTATATATACTACTTTTTGGCTGAGTTATTCCAACTCAGGAACACTAATACTCCTACTTTGGGTTGTTGAGCTAGCTTGAAGAAACTTGCCCAGGTATTTCAGTCTAGTGCTCCACAAGGGCACTGCCAAGGTTTAGCTCATAAGTGCCTGATCAGATGGAAAAAATGTTAATAAGATACTCATATCAATGCTATTTTGTTAGATCATGTACTGATTTTGATAGTGTCTGAAATGAATCCTATATGAATATTTATAGTAGGTCTGTATTTCTGAAACAGCAAAAAATAAGTTTTTATTTCATGTCAAATAAATATAATCTTCTCTGATAGATACAGTAAAAAAAAAAAAAAAAAAAGAAAAAAAAAGAAAACTAGTGGGTGTTTTCTTACACAGGAAATTCAATATTGAATGTGCTGTGGTGCTACATTATCGATTTATGACAGAATCAAAGCATCCAGTATCACGTAATGGATTAGAAACTCTTTGACAAATAGAGAGCTGAGGTTAATGCATGGAACAATATTGCGACCCCTAGTATTTAAACTCTCATGATTGGTTTAAAAGAATGATTACATTTGACATTGATCAAATTTGTCAGTTACATCAAAATAAGAATATTAGTGAACAGGCAGAAGAAAGTTACACTACAAAGAGACTTAAAGGGGACATAATGGCAGAATGCAAGAACATGGCATACAGTTGTGAAAAGAAATGAGTAGGAAAGAAATACAATAAAAAATTCGAAGATGGCTATGGCTACCCTGAAACCAGCAGGGTCAGGAAATACATGGTGATGATATAAAAACAAACAAAAACCCCCATACCCTAAATACAAGACAGGTGTGCTTGGTCATGTATAGAACATGGAAGAAAATAGTATAGCTTTCATAACACTGGTGAGTCAGTATGTGGAATAAATTAAGAGCTTTTGGTCTCAATACATAGGAAAGATTGGAGAAACTAGAGGAAAGGGCAAAATGTCAAGCAAAATGCTTTGAATGACAGAAAGTTAGACTTCTGATGTAACCTATTTGAAAAAAAATCAAGTCATTTGAGGTCTTACTTCCCAATGCAAATGCATACTTCAAATGCAGACCTTGATTCATTATAACACTATAGCACAAACTTAGTTTTCAACATGTGCTTAAGCAGCTCTGTTTTCTTTATTGATTTATTCTCCAAAATACTGGGGAAATATGGAATTTGAGCATACAGAGAAATTTTCATGCTGAAAGACCTTGATAAATTACAGCTTATTAGGAGGCGGTAAAAGAGTAACATGAAGGAAATCATCATGCAATGGGAGTAATATGGAATAACTGACACATGGGAAATGCTATTTGCCCCGTACTTTACTTTGGTGTAAATAATGACTCTAAATGAAAGGCCTTTTCAATACAGTTTAAACTGTATTGTTTGGGTTGATATCCCTGAGATGATCTTTGATGAGAGGTGAACAAATGGCAAACTTCTCTACCTCTGATCCCTTGCATTTGACACGCGTTCATTGAAATAAGTCAAAAAAGAGAATTTTGCTTCTGATTCTATTAACAAGCTGTCTGTCTACTTTTTCTTTCCTCTTTGATTTTTTTGGTGTTTGTTTGTTTGTTTGTTTTTGCCCTGTCCCTCCCCCCCATTTTCCTTTAATGCAGTGGGTACATCCAGAATGACTGAGGAGTTGGGAAGGTTTGGCTTCTGCAGTACAGCTATGAGAAGGAGTTGCTTACTGTATGCTGGGGAGCATAAGTATTTCAACTTTTGTTACTGTGTTTGCACAGTCCTGAGGGCTATCTAACAGGAAGAAGAATGTAGTTGCAATCAAAATCATGTAAAGTTTTCCACCTATACACACAATTAGCAGCAATAAAATGTTTGCTATGGGGAAAACTATAAGCAAATCTTTTCTCAGTGTTGGAACTTATGGAAACATTCAGGTGTGGAGGTGAAATCAAGAACAAATGATTAATGACCTCAGCTAAACACAGTGACTGAGGTTGGCAGCTCTTGAGTGCATAGTGCAGCTGAGAGAGACCAGCTTTAAATCTCCTCCTATGCCTTGCTTTTCCTCCTGGCTGTGTGAAATGCTGTTAGATAAATTTCTGAAGGCTTCTCTAACCTGTGCTGACTGTGAGCTTCCCAAAGGGGTCTTCTGACACAGCCCATTATTCCAGACTACATCCCTTATTTGTTGCCTCAGCACTCTTACCCTGACTATATTCGTCTATACCTCACTGCGGTCCTTTCCAAAGGGCTTCCTAATGGGGACTTGAATTTGGTGATAGCTACTTTATCACTGAGGAAAAGCTGATACGGGCTTTCTGCAGATTCTTAAGATTATGAGCCAAAGTTGTTGAGTTGATTGTCTTTGAGTTCAGAGATCACTGCAGAGATATCTTCAGGACTGTTACAAAACAAACTTTCCCAACTCATAATCACAGAAGTGAGGTATTCTGATTTGTTTCTCAAGAGACCTGCCATTTATTAAGATCTTGGAAGTGTAATGGGAAAAGCTACAAATGTTAGCTTCACGAATATAAGTCTTTTTGTTTTAATAGATGAAAAGAGGAAGAATCACCTCAAATGCCAAGTGCAGTATGATAGGTACAAAAAAAACCTTTGATTTAAATCTGATTTTTACTTCATTACATTTCAAAGCAAAATGTTTTGTCTGCTTTTTTTTTTTTTTTTTTTTTTTTTTTTTTTTTTTTAATAGCAGACCTTCAGTGTTTTCACAACCTACCATAGCATTTGGAGATCATGAGAAGAAGGACTAAAAGTCTTTAAGTCTTGAGTATAGTTTCTTCCTGGGTGACTTAGAAATGTAAAAGCAGATTTTTAAATGCTGCAAGATTTTAGACTCAACAAGATTTCCATGTCTACCTTTTACTGAAATTCACAGGAGTTAGGCACCAAAGTTAAACGATAAGATTTGAGAACATAATTTCCACTGGATTTTCATGAAGTTCAAGCTCCCAATATATGTAATCCAATATTCAGGGTGTCTCCTACACTTTTACCTTTAGTGCGAAGAAATGATAAAAACCTGAGAAAATCTGCCTTTCGGGACTGATAGCTGCTGCCTCTCTCTGAAGTCGACATGATGCCACAGCAGCTAGGCATGATCAGGAAATGTTCTGAATAGAGCACTCAGGTACTTTTGAGATGTTTTACAAATATCAACAAGCAGATCTCAAAAATAAATAAACATTCACATTGGGAAATGATCAGCTTTCATAAACTGGTTTGAGTGCATACATTCTGGGAGGCTGTTGAGTTTTGTTTGCCTCCTCTATTTTTAAGGACTTCCTACTGCCTACTCCTTTTTTGCCAGGAGTTCAAACATTAAGTAGGAACACCTTGTTCTGGGTGCTGCTTTCCAAAGTAGTCATTGGAAAGCACACAACAAAATATTTTACTGCAGGTGAAAACAAATATCCCTGAATAGCAATTACAAACAATTACTTAGCTTTTTAAAACATTTGCATTGTGTGTTTGTTTCCTCTCTCTTTTTAGACACTCAGTAATAATTTGTTAAACTCAAATTATTTCAGAAAACATAATAAACATTAAGCATGCATCAAAGCCATCTGGAAGTGCTATGTGCTGCACACAAAAACAGTGGGATTCATCTATGCATATTCAGCACTGGAGTTTGTTCCCTAAGTTTTACATCAGCAACCCTCCTCCTCCCCCTCCCCCCCCCCCCCCCCCCACACACACACAATCCAGGTCAAGAATACGCTTTAAAAAAGAAAAGAACTGACAGGCACCAGACCTGGGACATTTTGGAAAACCCATGAAACATCCCTATAATTGCATTTAAATCCCGGTGAATACCAGGCCCCATTTTCAGATGTATCTCAGCAGTTCCCAGGGGTCCAACAGAGGTGCCCCGGTCAGGGCTGATGGCAGAAGGAAGAAGGTGGACCAGAATTTTGCTGCTGTAATGAATGTTTTTTTCCTTCTCAGTTCCCACCAGTGACAGAGTAAGGGCAGCATCTTTCCCACTGAAGAATGAAGAATTGAAATACATGCATTTAAAAATTACATGATGTGAGTTTCTATCCTTGAAAATGGTCATATTTGTGATGCACTAAGTCTCCCTCAAAACTTTAGGACTTGATACCTGAGGTGTTTTACCTTCACATGTGAAGAAGCAATTCTTGCTCCAAAGAACCCGTAGTTGAAAAAAATAATTAAAGACTGAATTTGGCCAAATAAGACTTGCTGTAGCAGACACACTCAAACACAAATAATAATACTAAAAGTTTTCATAGTCTTGCGTGATACTCCTTAAAGTGAAAACTATTGTACATGTATTTTGGGGAGGCTTCACCTGAAATAGCTCTAAGTGAACTCAGGCATTTCAGGCTTGTACTGGATGCTAAGTAAGAGAGGCAGTCCAATCCAGTTCCTAAGACAGGTGCAGTGAGCTAAATCTGTCAACATCTGTCTGTCTGCTTGCCTACTACAGCAGGAACTTTAAGCTTAGTCATACAATGTCACTTCACCTTGGGTTTTGAGTCATGTTTATTGTGATCTGTTACTGCTCCAGTAAGGAACTCTGTCGACACATCCTGAGGGCTGGAAAAGTCCATGATTCTCCTGGCTTTAAGGACATCAGAAATGTTTCCCACTCTTTTTGTTTCATAGTTTCAACAAGTTAAAATAACTCCAGTAATATTTGCTTGTTACATTACTAATTCCAGACATCTTTTGGTTTGTCTGTCTACTTACCCTTGGATAATTCCATTGATGTCTCCAAATACTACTTTATGATGATCCAAATGCTGTGGCATATTTTGTAGCAAGAAAAATCAATTACATTCAAGTACTGTTCTACCCATAGACCCTCACAGGCACTAATATTTTGCTGACATGTCACAACATTACAATGCAAGAAAAAAAATCATTTTACTTCTGAAGTGGTAAACATTGCAGTAGCCCGAATACAAAAAGCTTCAATTGCGGAACTCCAAAACAGGAGCAGGGCTATTCCATTATAGATCATTTGAGTACATCCCAAGCAAAACCACTGCATATCTCACCAGCTTTCACAGGTGTAACCTTTCATTGGGCTTAACTGTATTTTATCGTTGCTGATAGCTGGGATGCAGGAAGAAGGTATTAGCAGTCAGAGCTTTTTCTGCAATTTGTCATGCGTGTCAACACAGCGAGAGACATCCTTGAGCTGGCAGTGACAGTGCAATTGAATAGATAGCACGAGACATGCCCTTCACTTGGCTGACATGCACTCTGCATACGTCAGAGCACTGCTCAGCTCAAGCAATGTCTGTCCCTGAGCATTCCCAGTGAGGGGATGTGTTCCGCACCCTGCACCTGTGCTGCTCTCCAGGCTCCAGCTCCCGATTAACACAACGTCAGCAGCAGCCACAGCTCCAGGCTTTGCCCATGCTGCAGCTCCAGTGTGAGATGAAAAACATTTTCAGTTCATATGAGTAATGAGCATTCCAAATTAGACCTAGATCAATTATTAAATGAAGATGATTATGAAATATTAAAATGAAGCTATTATACATAATGTATTTGTCAGATTAAAAATTGGCTTCCGTGTAATATCCTTCTCTGCCTGATAATGTATTTGGATATTTAACTTATTTAAAAGGTCTATAAAAAACAAGGATAATTGGGAGGGATGTATGCATATTAAACAAGAACTGGACCTGTTAACATCAAGAGGAGGAAGTTTTCTCCTGTCTTGGGCATAGATTCCTTCTGGTCTGTAGTGAGGACATGCAAACATGTCATCCCAGGACTCAGTGCTGTTATTTTTATTTCTGTCTTTGAAGACAGTACTGTGTTGTACACATTCAGAGAGAAGGATTTCAATTTAAGACATAGCCTTGTAACTTTGGTAGAAATTCTGGTGGCTTCAGTGTGTTTTTGTGGTAACAAAATGAACTTGCTAGTCGGCCAGGGGTTTGTCATGACAGAACGTACAAACAGCAGAGTCACTTGTTCCCTGGGCTTCTTCTACAGCCCTGCTGTGACGAGATATTTTGCATTCCATCTGATGAGTCAGTGGAGCAGCTTTCTCTTGGTGCTTGATGTGCCAGGGATGTGATGTTGCTACAGAACCTCATTAAATTCAGCTCAGAGTTAAAGATGGTTAATAAAAAGAGGAACCATTGACAAAGCAACTCTCACATCAGAAAACACTAGTTCGATGGAATGAGACATTTTGGGAGATTAGTTGTTCATTTTAAATTTTACCGTGGGAACCAGGCAGGTAAGATGGCCAAAAGGCATGGTTCCTGGTGCCCCTTGGGTCCTCATGCCTCCTGATGCCCCTGGGGGTGGGACAGGCCTTGCCTTACCCCATGGGCACCCACTGCCTGGGATGGGGGTGTCCCATCCTTCAAGCTGGGGTTCAGCTTTCTACGCATGCTGTAACCCTGGGTGCTGGGTCCTGCTGGCTGAGACCCGGGGATGTCAAAAGGAGAAGGGGTGAGTGAGGTCCTCTCGTGCACTGCAGCTGTTCACAACGTACCAAGGTCTTCTGCTGTTTTTTTATTTTTTTGTTTGTTTTCATCTTCAGGATGTATCCTTCCCATTCATCTCTGCCCTATGTTAGAATGTTAGCGGCTTATGTGTTTATTATTATTATTATTATTATTATTATTATTATTATTATTATTATTATTATTATTATTATAAACAGGACCTTCTTCCAATAACTTTTGCTGGCTGAAAAGCCATCACATCTCCATAAGTTAACACGTGGGTGTTTTGATGCTCCAGGCAGTCAGTCTGCCTTCTGCAAAGTTGCCCTTTGAGAAAGGAAACTTTTCAGGCACTGGTGTTTGTTTTTGCAGTTTATTTTTGTCTTTTCCAGGAGGAGTGTCATCCTCAACCTTGAATTCTGAGATATTATTGGTTAAAACCAGATATTTAAGAGACTTGAAGAACTGTGTTATATAATATTAAATATTAAATAATGTTTAGTTTGTATATTTATAAACTGTAAGGTCATAGATTGCTGGGTAATAGTAAATGATTAAGCTTGTTTTGGAAAAAAGACTTTCCTGGAGGTTGGAAAATCTCCTTTGAAGCCTTTTCTATCTCTTGAGTAAATACGTGCAGTTATAATTAGACAGTTTTGTTAAACATGTATTATGTAACCAAAAGCCTGGAACAACTCCAATGCCATTTCTCTCTATTGTGTAAATATGTAATTAAGCAAGATTTTTTCCAGTGCTGCTGCTGATTACATTCTCCTCGGTCATGCAAGAATGGGATTTTTCTGCTCTCAGACGTACCACAATCTGAGCTCTAAGACAAGCCCTGATGTGGCACATTACTACTACATTCCCGATGGCTAATTCTTTGCCCTCTATTAATTTCTTTGGGTCTCCCCTTATTTCAAATAGGGCAAGACCCATGAGAAATTTGACATAAAATATCAGTCTAAGTGAAGACGAGGTACTCCCAACGGCACTGAGCATAGTGATGACATTAAAATTTTTCCATTGTGTGGGACTAGTCAGAGGGACATAGCTCAGAGGACCAGAGCTTTTAGTGTCCCCATGTGTACCAGAGCATGCTGCTGGTGCACAGCAGTGTGGGACCACTTCTATTATTGCCTGAGAGGATTTGGGATGCAATAGGTGCTGTGGCTGTGCTGCACTAGTGCTTGAGGAAGACAACACAGAGCCCATAGCTCCTGCCTCTTGCAACCCTTATTTATAGAGTGATAGGTGAGTCCTGGATTCTGGTAGTCCCAATTGCAAGCAAGGGGAGCTAGAAAACACTGAGCTGGACAGGGTATCAGAGGAAAACACCATTACTACCTACTTCTGGCCCACTTGTCTGGAGACTACCTTACACCTTTAGACTTCACGTGCTTCTGAGGGAACTTTTTTTCATGCATAGGGCAGAACAAAACAGATGTTTCTGTGCGAGCCTTGTGACACTGCTGAAAGCATGTCTGAGAGTAGAGAGAAATGGGGAGCATGTCAGCACAGGAAAGATACCAGTTAAATTCAGCTCTAGCTTGATTTATTGTGGTTTTGCCAATAACTTTCCAATAGTGGATTTTCATATTTAGAAGTATTTTTTGAAGAAGAGCGAGTAACTTTGAGGATTCACAGGGCTTGGGCAGCTTTTCTATTATTTCTGGCTTGGACTGTATTTCTATAAGAAGACGTGACTGTTAACTATCATTTTGAAAGACCTTTATGATACAGGAGACAGCTAGAGCTATTAAAAAACATAATTAACATTTTAGTGAACTTCTGAAATAACTCAGGCACAGATGAGCCATGAGGATCTCAGTGGAATGGAATGAATCTACTGCAATTGCCAGTCAGATACAGCAGTGTCATGCTCCTGCCAATGATTTCAAATCACTCTTCTCAGTGATTGTCACCCTCATTCCTACTGTTCTCTTATTATAAATAAACTACAACACTGCTTTTTACAGTGTGTATCTCTATTGAAATTGGAATAATCTGTATTGAATAATCAGTATTGAAATCACCTCACCTCCTCAAAAGCAAGGTATTAGAAAGCATTATATCTGTATTTTGAAAAAGCAGAGCTGTTGCTCCTGAGAACTGCGGAGTGCTAAGGCTTATCTCAGCAATAAAATTGATCTTTAAAAACAGAATGACTGAATTTCTAGAGATTTGCGGTACTTCAGAGATAAAAGAGCACTGTTTCTTTAAAAGAAAATCATCCATCTCTAATCTACCGCAATGTTTTCAGCATATGAAAATAATGGATGCTAGAGGGAGAAAGGTTTATGTAAATTACAAAGACTTAAAAAAGCCAATGACAAAGTTCATCAAAAGACTGTATGAAGTTATCCCATGATGCAGAATGTACCTTCAATGCTTTGAAATTGTCAGAACTATGAAAGGACATGTGCATAGTCCACTTTTAAATTGTGGAAAGCTATAACACAGTGTGTCAAGGTGTTCTACAGGATCAGTAGTTTAATATATTAATGAATATAAATTGTGAATAAATAGACTGTGAATCTATTACATTAATTATTACATGGGCAAAGTAAAGCAATAGTGAAGCTGAAGAGAGGAATATTGAAAGTTTCCTAGAACACAAAATTGCTTCAAATATTCAGTGCTAGAGAGGAGTGGAAGTTCATTAGGTCTTTAAAAAAAGAAAAGAAAAAAAAAAAAGAAAAGAACAAAAGTTTCCAGCTTTGATAAACTGTTGTTGTATGCCCATTGTTATGTACAACAGTAGCAGCAATTTGAGTTACTCATGCATTTCACTGCCTTCCAATTTAACTGTATGAATTGTGGTTGTCATTGTGGGGATCTCAATGGCATTCTTGCTCATTCCGCAAAGATAAACCAACAGCAGATGGAAAATTAAGTGCAGGACACAAAATGTAAGGGAGCTATGCCATTATACATATACTCTATATGTCTAAGGCAATCTTACTTCCATCTCTTTCTCCTTAGCATGTGAAGAACAAACAAGCTGTCCAGTAGCAGCTTTTGGTAATCACCATTTTCCAGATTTCAAGCACAATCTATACTTCTTCATCTGGAGTTTCAGAAAACCGGAATCACACAAGGTTGTTTTTTTTTATTCTCCAACTCCATATTCTGGTTTAGCTCTTTGAGTGAGCCTGTAGGTGTACATGTAAAACAAAGGGGGAAGAAAAGCCAGGGCAGTAACATCACAAGCTTTGAGAACTGCCCAGGCATGTTGGACTGTAGAATCTGGATGTCTGTGCATGAGCATAGAAATGGTGGTAAAAACAAGAAAAAATAAACAAGTTAAAAGGGAAAGAGAAAGAAAAAAGTGATTCAATTTTCTGAAGTGTGTGGTTTTGGAGTCCGGGCAAGCAGCATGCTCCCAGCTTTATTCCAGGCCTTTTGGACTGAAACCCTGGGAGAATCCTTGTCTGTCCCACCCATTTTCTTTTGCTTCCCTCATAATCAATATAGTCCTGCTGTCAGAGAAAGTGTGAAACTGTTTGACTAAAAAAGCTGCCATGTTAACTGTCTTGAGACCTTGAGGCAGTTTTGTTACTTGAACTGAGCAATTCACCTTAAAATAACAGTGTGACATCTCCCTAGAGAGATGAAATGCAAAGCCTGGTCTGTCATAACTAATAAAAGCAGAACTTTGTCAGTCAAACAGTCAGCAAAGACCTCAGGGGGAAAGGTATTAATGGGATTTATTAATGTGTTGCTGTTGCCTGAACATGTGTGCTATACTGCTGTTGAACTACAGGATGTGCCACAGCATTCTTTCAGAGAGATGCTTTATGTTGTATATAGTTATTGACTATTAAAATCTTAAAAAGAAAAAATCATTAATTGTACTGAAAATAAGTTTTTTCATCAGGAAAGGCTGAAACAATATACATCAAATGAGAATTCCCCTAATCCTTATTCATGCCTGAGACCACAATGTATTTCTCATTCAAGAAACTAGAGATGTCTGGAGCTGATTAAATTATCATGGATTTTTTGCCATACACATTGGTTCACTGTTTTGTAAATTTCAGGTCACTTCATATTGTAGCTATTTTTGCTAATACCAAAAAAAAAAAAAAAAAAAAAAAAAAAAAAAAAAAAAAAAAGCTCTTTTATCTAAAGTATCAGTAGAGTTTAGCACAGAAATAGTTTAAACATGGGCACATCAGCCTCTTAATCATTGTTTTCAAATGCTTCAAGGTACAACAAACTTCACCAGAACTGCATAGCTTGTATGAACCAAACTGAAGTCAAAAGTTGTTTTCTAATGCTGTGGTGTGACTTTGATCACTTAATTATTCAGGGTGTACTTATTAATAAGAAATACATTTTTCACAAGATGCAAGATGAAATGAATTCATAAATATATCTGATTATTAACAATGAAAAAATGAAATTCACAATATTCTATGTTACAGACAAATTAGTAGGTCCCAGAGAACACATGTTCATTTTCAAAGTCATTCAGATTTCCTCTTTTCTTTCACAGTGTAAGAATTCTGACAAAGCTGTAGTTCAGCATTTTGGCAAGTGCAATGAAAAGAACTGTGTATACGTAAGAGACACTTCAGTCTCATGAGAAGCAGTCCTTGCAGGATTTCCTGGACAGGATCAAGAACCACTGGAAATATTCAGAGATTTTACTGGAAATCACTTGAGAACAGACTGTCTGACAGGCTCTGTTTTGAGTCAACTTTGGATTGAAACTGAACTTTAGCGTGAGTATGTGAACAGGTCTATTATCTCTATTCACACTTCACAATCAGTTAAACAGTTTCATTAAATACTGTGATGCAGAAAATCACATTCTGGTCCTAAGAAATATGGGTCATACAGCTAGTCCTTGCTCAGGCAAATAGTTCCACTGAGTTTAATTTTCAGGACAGCCCTTCTGTCAGTGCTATGAAACAGTGAAGCAAATAAAAGGTCTACACATTTTTAGTAAATCACCCTTATCAGTAGGATTTTGAGGCCCCATAGCTCTGCAAGTACTAAATATGAGGCTGATCCAGCACGTGGGTATGGATCACTGTGTCCCTTATATCTGCAAACTGCAAGGAGAATTGTAGTGCAACTGATCATGCATGTAAAGATCAGTACTTTTGAAATGGCTGATAATAAAGGGCAACAAATGGCCTTTTACTTCCTTCTCTTAGAGCAAAGTTAAAATATTCACATTGACAAATCAGCTCAGTTGTACCTGTTTATAGAATATAAAATGAAATAGTTTCTCATTGTGTGGGAGTATGTATTATTCCATTGGAAAGGGTTTGGGGCTCTTTGAGATGTTTATGGGTGCTTTGTCTTCCATCACTGTCTGTGAGACTACTCTGAGGCTCTGGGTTTGCCTCACTGCAGGTTGGGCTGGACACATCTGTGTACTGCGTCTGGCTGGGATGTTTTCCCTGCAGCAGCCCATATAGTGCCGTGCTCTGCACTTGTAGCTATAACAGCAGTTGTATCACACCAGTGTTGTGTCTGCTGCTGAGCAGTGCTGGTACAGCACCAGGACTCTCTCTAACCCTCCTAGGCGGTGGGCAAAAAAGTGAGAAGAGAAACATCACCAGGGCAGCTGACCTAAACCAACCAAAGGGATATTCCATACCATATGATGTCACACTCAGCAATAAAAGGTGGAAAAAGGAAGAAGAGGGGAGGGGTGGGCTCTCGTTGTGAAAATGTCAGTCCTCCTCCCGAACACCGGTGTCGTGGTTTAACCCGACCGGCAGCTAAACACCACGCAGCCGTTCGCTCACCCTCCCCCCTCCCTCTCTGGGACGGGGGAGAGAAATGGAAAGTGAAGCCCGTGAGTTGAGATAAAGACAGTTTAATAAGACAGGGAAAAAAAAAATAACAAAATAATAATAACAATAATAATAATGATGATACAATGGTGATAATACGAAAGTAATAATAGTATGTACAAACAAGTGATGCACAATGCAATTGCTCACCACCCGCTGACCGATGCCCAGCCTAACCCCGAGCAGTCCGGCCCCCTCCCCCCGGCTAGCCACCCCTATATATTGTTTAGCATGACGTCAGATTGTATGGAATACCCCTTTGGCTAGTTTGGGTCACCTGTCCTGGGTCTGTCCCCTCCCAGCTCTTACTGCACCCCCCAGCCTGCCCGTTGGCAGGACAGAGCAAAGGCTGAGATGTCCTTGGCTTAGTATAAGCACTGCTCTGCAACAATTAAAGCATCGGGGTGTTATCAGCACTCTTCTCATTCTAAGCCAAAACACAGCATTCCACCAGCTACTAGGAAGAAAATTAATTCTGTGCTAACTGAAACCAGGACAACCGGCTATGTGCGTTGAGGCCCTGCTTCAAGGATGTGGTCAAGCATCCCTCATTTATGGGAAGTAGAGAGTAATTTCTTTCCTCTGCTCTTCTACATAGCCTTTATTTATTTATTCATGTCCCTCCTCCCCCCTCCTTTTTCCCCTTTCCTTTTTTTTTTTTTTTTCCCTTTATTTAAATTGTTTAGTTAATAATAATCTTTGCTTAATATTTTTTCCCCTTTAATTAAATTATCCTTATCTCAACCCGTGAGTTGTTCTTTACTTTTCTTTTTTCCCTCCTCGTCTAAAGAGGGAGAGTGAGATAGTAGTTGTAGTGTTTAGCTGCCTAGCATGGTAAAACCACCACAATCCATAGAGCAGATGCTGTAAATCTTAGAGGGGGTGGCAGCTGGTGGTGTGCTCTTTGTCCAAACAGGAGGCATTATACCTGCATGTCTGAATTAGGCTGGCCCTCCACTGCTTCCGGACCCAAAATGGTTCTGTCAACAAGATATAACCCTCGTTTGGCCATTGCCATCTCCAAAAGGTCACTGCAATAACTTTAGCTGCTGCCATTCATTAGCTTGGTCTAAAACCTCCCTGGTTGGAGGCCTTGCTGGTGGCTGTCTGGCACAGCTGGCCTCTCACCCAGAACAGGCCCCAACCCTGATAGCACACATTTCCCTGCACAACCTGCCCCTCAGATTACTTCTGGCCCCATGATGTCCCACCACGATGCTGAAACTGAGCCACTGGAAGAAAATTCAAGACTGAGGAGATATAATTCCCAGAAGCTGGCACACAGTGGAAGAACTCACAATATTTAAAATATAGTCCTGTCTTTTGCCAGGAACTTAGCACAAGACACATATCTTTCAGCTGATCTTTCCTTCAGTGCTATAATAAATTCTCCATATACCGCATCATCTCCCCACATGGTCACTCACCCACAGAAACCTTAACAGGGACAAATCGGTCACCTCACACAAAACTATACATTAACTGAAAGCCTACTCAAGTAAGCAGTGAAAGGAGATGAATAGAGGCACTGATCTTGTTTCTATTGTGAAGTGGTGGGGTGCTGTTCATATTTGCATGTAAGTAGCTAGCTTAATTGTACAGATTTTAATGTTTTTATTTTTATTTTATTTTGTTTTAATTGTTGTTGTTTGTTGATTAGAGTTATGGAAAACCTATGGATTATAATCCTATGAGAATAAGGTGGAAAGGGATAAAAACTGGGAAGCTGTTTCCAAAAACCCAAGTTCCAGCATAATGAGGTAAAATTACATCTTTAATTACATGTAGACAGTGTGGTATCAGAAGAAAACCCCCAAAGTTTATATTCCTTGCAAAGATCATCTGAAAGTTGATGAGAGAACTGAAACATCAACTCATGATTTGTGACAAATACAAATGTAAGCTCAGTGTATTTTTAACTGAAACAACATATTTAGGGTAGAACCAGAGTATATCTTTTCGGAACAGGAAAAAATATGCAACTTCAATAAAGTGTAATTACATATTCACATGGATGTGTTTTTGCCACAGGTGGGATAATATCTCTTAAGGCTCTTTTAATGCTCATATTACCATGATATCAGATATTCATTAACTAAATTACAGGATTAATTTAAAAACATGCTTGTATGTAGTTCTAATATTTATTTCAAATGCATTAAATAATTTCAAGTTATATATGCTAATCAATTTATGCAAAACAGATATTGCAAAATATATGAAAAGAAGAAAAAGGATTCTAAGAGATTTTCTCTTAAGACCCTTCAGAGAGTTTGGGGTTCCATTTCCCCATACTGAGAGTATGAGATAGGCTCCTCTTCTCTTGTTTTAACAGATTTTTGTGCTGAAACTAGCACAACATAGCTCTGAATAGGAGCAGATGTTTTGGCTGTAGCATTCTTCTATTTGTTTTGCTGCTGTCTCTCTCTTTTTCTCTTTTTTTTTTTTTTTTTTTTTTTTTTTTTTTTTTTTTGTTTTGTTTTGTTTTGTTTTTAATCACTCTGGGACACGATACTGGCTGTTTTATTTCAGAAACTTATCCTCAACACAAGACAGTTAGTATTGCCTATCTTCTCTGTTTCCTCCATTTAGGACTAAACTAATATATTCAGATTCATTTGTAATCTTCAATGACAATTTAATTAAAAAAAATAAAATTAGGCAAGTATCAACTGAATATTTTCATGAGATAATAAAATTACTTCTGTAATCCTTCAGGACTCCACTGCAGCCTAATTGCCAGTTACACTTTTAATGGGGAGAATCCTCTGGATCTCCTATAGAGGATAAGGTGTTACGTTTTCAGGTATATTGCGTTAAGTTAGAAACCTGGGTATAGTGAAGAAATACATATATAATGCTTGATAATATACGTTTCTTTTTGGTTTTGATATTAATTATAAGAACTTTCTTAAGAGATTGAATAAGAATGAATGTAAACAAGGTGGAGGCCAACATTTTGCATTTTGATATGGTATCACTCTCCTGCAGCAATGTGGGCCATAGGGCTGAGGAGATGCATGGGATGAGGAGGCAGACAGAGATGAGAGCAAGGTGTCAGTGAGACTGCTAGGACAAGTGAAGTTACTCATTGTTGGTAAGAATTAGTCTACAGATAGGGTTTTTCAGACAGATTCTGTAAAGGGCATAGGCTTGTGTGTGTTTTACTAGTGTGAAACCCTTTGTACTTCGAAGGAGAAAGTGTGGGACAAGGGAATAGCGTTGTAAGGACTTTATGTCAGTGTAAAATTTCTTACATCTTTTTGGGACTCATGACTTTTATATTGTACTATAATTCTGTACCCACTTTCAGGTATTCTGTTCACTGTGGTGAATTTTATTCACAAGTGCTAGAAGGAAAGAACCGTGTCCTCAGAAATAACCCTACTACTTGAATACAATGCTGTAGACATTATTAACATCTTTTCCATGTTCCTTACACCTTGTACATAAGCTGCATGCATTTTTTCCCATAATACAGAGTCCTAGGAAATACCTCATGCTTTGAGGGAAAAAAAAAAATACACAGAGTTCCTTGAAGTCCTGGTCAGTGGCAAACTGGTGGTCCTACTACCTGCCAACTCTAGAGCCACCTTTCAGGCTGGTGCTCTCTGGAGACAGCTATCATAATGCCTGCTGCACTCCCAGTCTCTCTGGCAGCCTGATGGGCTGAGACCTTCCTGCCCATCTTGATCCCCCTTCTTTCTCCCCATCTTGATCCTGTCTCCATCCTTAAAGCAAAAGCTTAAATCATATCAGCCCTTTCATTTTTTCCACCATTACAATACCTCTACGTTCACATAAGCCTAAGCTCATCTGCAATTTAAAGCAAAAATACCAGCAGTTAAAAGCTGTTATCTGAAAAGTAAAACTACGTTCTATGGTGATATTTGTTCTGTAGAAAGAATTTATATTTTTTGTTGTTGGTGGTGGTGGTGGTTTGGGTGTGTTTTTGCTACCTGCTAAACAAAGTACTCAGTGCATCTTAAAACTCTGGACTATTGCTTTGAGCAATATTGCTTAATACACCACACATTAAGGAACAAAACCTCATGTGAAAACACAGCTCCATTTAGATTATGCTTTCAAACATCTGAAGAGTTATATTAAAAGCATTTTGAGCCTCTTCTGAGAATCAACTTGATTCCCACATCAGTTTGCTCAGAAGTGCAATCAAAATCTCTTAAGAACAAAGCACATTCTAATTGGCGTACTTAAAAATTCTTAATTGTGACTCGGAGATGGCAGCATATTTTAAGAATACATTTCAAAGAAAGAATGTTTTTTCCTAAAGAACTGTTATGGTGGTTAGTTATGCCTTCAAAAACTACGTGGAAACTTTACAGTTCACCCTTCAGTTTAAGTTCTTAAAGATTAAATCACTCCATTGCTCCAGAAGATGTAAATTACTAATGCTTAGCTCAGCAAAAGTAAAGATCTTGTTGCATTGTGTTCTTGAAAGTTTCAATGAGCCCAGTACACAGTCGTTTCAGAAAATGATTTAGGCTCTTGTTTTCCATGAATGGGACTGAAAAACTCTAGAAATAGATATCTATACCCATAAAAAATAGTGATACACAGACTGTTTCATGGGGCTGTTTCAGGCATTTCTTTGTCTGTAGAGTCATATTTTCTTGGGGCCATGGGAGGCCTCCACTTCAGCTACCTTCAGCTGCTTGAAAATCAAGCATCTCATCTGGCCAAGCCAAGGAAACCAGCCATCTGGCTCACCCTGGGGTGGGCATCAAAGTACTTCCTGAGGGTGAGCCATCCTCACCCTACAGCTGCGATTTTCCCTTTGTGACACAAAAAAGTTAGGAAAACTTGCTGGGGCTGGGTGCCTGGCTATCAGCAGGGATAGTTACATGAGATATACTTCACCACATGAATCACTTTATAGGTTCATATATATCTGCTATAAACACCTACACAAATGTTGCTTCCCTTTTTTGAAATGCAGTTTGTCATAAAAGTATTGTTTTAAAATGCTACAATTCTGTTTTGATTCAGGCTGAGAATTAATGTCTTGGACCATTGAAAAAGGATTTTCCAACCATCTTCTGACATAAACCAGAACTTCTGGTGTGAAATGAGAACTTCATCCAGTCATGATCCAGGTTGCAAGATAATATTTCTCATCCATTTCCCTACTGGTGTCTCATAATTGGCTTCCTCCTGCTGAGTTATGAGATGCTGTCAGGTTTTAAAATGTAGAAGTCACGCTGAAGTATTCACATAGGAAATTTAAAATTACAGGTGTATTACCCTAGAGCAAACACCTTCAATTTGCAAGTCCCCTGAAGCATTCCTTGTAGAGCTCTTAAGAGCGAGTTCAGGTGTACTGTCAAAAGATAGGCTTGTTTGCTTTTATTGTCTTTCACTGACCCCTTAGGATTAGTCCAGAGATTTGTCCAGGGGCCCCCAGATGGATGGATGAAAAAACCTACTTAGAGTAAAGCAAATTCTGTGGCTTCCATTTTACAGTTACTTTGGATTTTATTTTTGATGCAAGTGATTTTCAATGGTATGAGTGAAGGGAAGACGTGCTTGTGTGGAATGTAAGCACAACTAAGTATGTGGTAGGTCCTAAGACAGAAAGGGGTTGGCTCAAACAGATAAATATGTTATCATAGATGAACAAGGGAAGGAAATGTTGTGAATTATGAACTTCTAAACATGTAACAGCTCATTGGAATATCTGGGAAGTTCGAGATGTTTGTTGGAAGAAGTCAAAAAGTCACAAATACCATAGGCTGAATGAATGAGACATAGTAAAGCTTGTAAGATAAATGTAATTTTATGATTATAAACATCATAAATCATAATGTTGGAAGGGAAATTAAGAATTTCCCACCCAGACAGATTCATTACTTTTTGTCATGTTTTTCTAACTTTTCTAAAGTCCTAGAATAGCTATTACAGTGTTCTGCACTTTTTATTGGGAAGTTATTCCACCTGTCCAGTTTAATTCTTCTATATACTATTTATCTTTTTTAATAACAAAGACTTCTTTTTTCTCTTCTTCCCTTACTTTAAATTAATCACCCTTTTTGTAAGCACATTTGACTTCTGTCCCAGCCACACCCCTCTAGTACTGAAAAATGTGCAAGATCCTTCTTTGCCTCTTATAAAAATGATATTTCATTAATTCACAGAATTTTTCCAACTTTTAATGAGAGTTTGGCTTCCATCAGATCTCTGACAGTGAAAGCAAGATCTTGCTCAAAGACCAAAAGTCCCAAAGAAGGAGGTGGGAGGAATTTGTAAGCTTTCAATTTATGAAGAAAATTTATAAAAAAGAACATCAAATGGATTTAGGTATCTTTTCACAATTCTAATAAAAAAAAAAAAAAGTCATGAAGCTTGTGAAACTCTGGAAGACATATAATACAAAATCATCATTTAGGAGTATGACCTCCTATCCCACTTTACATAAATTTAATAGGAATCAAATACAAACCATGATAAAGAAATAGATGTATCAGTTTGGAGTATTTTTAAAGCCATTTTCCTGGATTAAAAATGTTTTTTTTGTTTGTTTGTTTGTTTTTCTCCCCCTCCCCCCTGACATTTTCAGTTATCATAATGTGTTAAATATATTAGTTCTTATTTGAGGAAAAAAAATAGATTTTTGCCTGCATTTGCTTCTCTTCCTTGTCATTAGCGCAAAATATATTTCCCATAGTATACAAGAAAGGTATACTGTACCATGATTGTTCTGGATTGTTACAGTAAGAAAGCTTTACTTACTGAATTGGTCTTGGAAACATTTGGGGTTATCAATAATAACTGAAAACATAAGCAGGAAAAAAAAAAAAAAGAAGAAGAAAAAAGAGGTGTCTCACAAAGATTTGCCAGAAGGTTCTGTAGATCTGTATAAAATTAAACTATATATAGAAATACATGCATAGCACTCTGAGGGTTTGTGAAATTTGTCCATCATTTTTTCCTGACTTTTAGAAGAAAGAAAAAAAGAAAAAATATACCTGGAAAAAATATGTTTCCCTTTTAATATCACTTCAATTTTTAAAGTTCTTTCAGGCTTTCTGATTTCTCAGAAATCATTGATTATCTGATCATTAAGGAAAAAAAGAAAAAAGAAAAAAGATGGATTTCAGGTCCTTAATATTAATGTGAGAAACAAATGACTGGTTTATGAGAAAACAGTAATCATATTTTTCAAGTGTTTGCGCAAAACTGTTAGCACTTCAGCACAATTGTGTGAAACAGCATAGTAAATGAAGGCAATGCTTTATTATGAGAATTGTTACATGATATTTTAATTCTTCACAAAACCTCCTTTCTTTTTTCTTTTTTCTTTTTTCTTTTTTTTTCTTTTTTCCTTTTTTTTTTCCTTTTTTTTTCTTTTTTTTTTTTTTCTTTTTCTTTTTTTTCTGCCTGAGTTTTCAAAGATAAAATATTTCTATGAAGCATCTATGTAGTAGCAAACAAGAAGAATCGACATTACAATGTTTGCTTTAACTGTTCAATGTGATCTGGAAGAGCTTGTATGTCAACCTGGAAACAGCAGATCAATGAAAGCAAAAAACAAGGGTGTGAAAAATGTTTGACAACTTTCATGACTTGTCTTGAAGAACCAGACTTATTCTGTCTTACATTTATGGGACTTACTTTGCCTTCCATATTTTACTTCATATTGCTTTGAGAAAAAGGGTGGTGAGGCACTGAAACAGGTTGCCCAGAGAGGCTACGGATGCCCTATCTGGGAGGTGTTCAAGACCAGGTTAGATGAAGCCCTGAGCAACTTGATCTAGTGGGTGGTATCCCTGCCTAAGGCAGGGGGGTTGGAACTAGATGGTCTTTGAGTTCCCTTCCAACCTGAGACATTCTATAATTCTATGAAATGAGAAGTTTACCAGTGGCCAGGCCTCATGAACTGGTAAACCTAGATAAATCTAATAAAGCCTGGATACTACTATCATAGGTGGAACCCACTTTCTGGACCCCATTTGCTATCCACTGCACCCTCTGTTGTTTCAAATTGTGACATGGGGACCTCTGGGAGAAAATTAATAGAAAGTTGACCAGTAAATAAACTTTGTTTCCATGAAGGATTATGAAAAAAATATCTGTTAGCACCTTTCAAATAAAAAATGTAATTTTTGCAGCAAGAAAATATAGATATTTTGATTTTGGACTTTTTGTTTTAAAGGAAATATAATATTTTTCTGCTATGCAAAATAGCAGTGCTCTACTTTCCACAGCATATAAAAGCATGTTTTTTTGTTGTTTATTTTTGTTTTTTTTTTTTAAGACCAGAACATATATTTTTGACCATTTGTTTGAATTCCAAAATTACAAGAGGATTTTTGCTTTGACAATTGCCTAAACAAGAACGTGAAGGCTCAGGTATGACTGCAAAAATAATTTGGGTGTGGATATCCTCAGAAGCTGGCTGATTTATGCAGTCTGTTGCTCTGAATAATATGTGACAGACATCTTGCCTAGTGGTGGTAGCATTTCATTAGATTTAAGAGGCTCAAGCATGTTTTCAAGTCTGTGGATGTCATGCCATTCAGTAGTTTATGTGGAAAATAAATCCAATAAGAGTCGGAGATGCAGGAACTTGAAAATGCTTTCAAATAAACTGAATTTAAATGCGTTGAAATAAGCTATTGTGTTGAATATGCAGAAGAAATACTGGTTTTCATGGTGAGCTATGAGTACCAATGTAAGAAACATTAATTATTAGAAGGGTGAATTGTGAAAGTAAGAATTTCTAAAGCACTTGGCATTGACCCAGGTCTGCAGGTGCTGAAGTTATTGGGAAATTCTTCCATTATATTCTCTAGTTAGGCCAATACTGTGTGTTTTTAAATATCTACAGTAGTTTGACCTGTTAGAGGCAACATTTATGCATCATGAGGGTGAACAAATAGTACACTTTAAGTAAAAACCTGAAAGAATACTTCTGGTTTTCCTATTTAACTCTGGTAACCACTGGAAAATTGCAATAATTTAAACAATTAGCAAGCTGAGTTTGTTCAAAATTAAATAAAAGCAAAAATCCTTTTCAGATATGAAAATGGTCTATTAAGATTTTCCTGCTAATTTCTTTGTGATTTTAACTAATTCTGTCAAGGCTTTGGTCTGGGTGTTTAACAAAAATATAAAAAAATATGTTGATGAAAATAATAGGAGTATTCAGTAGCTCTTACATGTCATACTATTTCTAATACTGCAAATGGAAAATAATAATCCCATATTAAAACATTTTAAAGAAGGAATTTGACCTTAGTGTAAGGCTCAGAATGGAACCAAAATCAAACAAACTTTTGATCTGGCCTCGGTATCCTTGGTTTGAAAAAAAAAAAAAAAAAAAAAAAAAAAAAAGGATAATTGAAAAACACCTTTAAGTTTCAGATTGCTGTTTTTTAGCTTTTCCTGTACATACTAGTACAGTTTGTTAAAATTTTGTAAGTGAATGGTCAAGCCATGAAGCCATGTAGACTCAGCTGATGTATGCAAAGTAAGAAGGGGAAAAAAATGTGTAATTAAAAATGTGTAGTTTTTGCTTGGATAATTCTTGATATTACAAGAGCTTGTATATTCTGACATGTTAGTTAAAATCCCTAACTGTTGTATTGGGTGTTGGGGTGTTGCTGTACTGAAGATAGCATTTCTGATGTATAAGGAATTGTATTTTAATGTTAAAAATTGTTTAACAGAACTTATCTAAGAACTTTGTCCATTCAACTTTGATAATAAGTTAGTTAGTACTTAAGATTTTTAAATGTTAACAATTTCAGCTGGGCCCTAAAAATAAGACTTAAACTCTAGTTAGTAAAACACAAAATTTACAGAGTAGGTTAGCCAGAAGACCAAACAAAAAAAAACCAAAAAAATTCTAAAACTTTGTGAGATTGCCAATTCATGTAAAATCTTCATACTGATTGGCTATTGTACTAATTCAACTGGACAGCTCCTCAATTTTATTTTTAAGAGCAAATAAATAGGTTGCAATGAATTTCCTAACAAAAAAAAAAAGTATCTACAAAACAAACAGAAAACCAGGAAGAAATCCTGAGGACAGAAAAGTGATCAGCAACAGCATTTCAATTTTTCATGACACCTCTTACCAAAAACAACAACAACAAAAAGTGAACAAACAAAACCAGCAAGTTTCATGAGATTTAAATCTTTCTGGGCAAAAAAATCACTCAGGTTCATTTGTGATGTGGACAGGATAGCATTCTTATGACCCTCTCCCTGTTGCCGAGATGACCTGACCTCATTTGGTCTGGAGATCTGGCCTTTCTTTTCTGGCTGTAGCAGCATTGCTGGGATGCTTGTAGGGCCTTGGGAGGGAGGACCACCACTATCAAGGAGGATAGGAAGGGTCCCTGTAAGGGAGGATTACCACCAGCAAGGAGGATAGGAAAGGGCTGTTCCTGTCACAGAGAGGTGGTGCAGCTCCCATGGTTCCCATGTCCCCATGATCACTACGGGAAGGCAAAGGTGGAACCAAGTAAAGTGAGGCCAACCAGCTGTAGGAAGGGTACAGAGCTTGATGCTCTAGTGCCTTCACTACATTTTTCTCTTTTCTGAGCTGCAGATTCTGCTTCATCTGATTATCAGTAACGAAGCCTAGGAGTTAAATTGCTCCTGATCTCTGCTGATCTGAATGCTTCTAATATAGCATTTAAAGATAAGGTAATTTTAGAGATGTCTCCTGCAGATACCCAGAATTGCAAAGAAGCATTAATCTTTCCTCACATCCCAGTTCTTCCTACAGGGGTTCTCCATTTTTTCATGATGTGATCAAAAAATTCCCCAGGGAAGTCTGTCTGTAAGAGCTAAATCAGAACATCATCTTTTTCTGAGGGCACTGTTGGCCCCAAGGATGGGAGGTGGCACAGGGAAAGAAGGATCCCAGCAGGATACATGAGTGTGGGTCCTGCCTGGGCTTCTTAAGCCCAGCTCTGGCTCTTTTACACCTCAGCAAGCTCATCTATAGGTATTCCAGAGTCTTCTGTACCTCAAGTGCTCCTCCCTTCATTGTCTTACTCCTTTATGAAATCAGTATTGTTTTATATATTGCCTAGAAATTTTAGAATATGTTAACAGTTAGGAAGTTAAAATAAGTTAGAGATTAAATAGCCTAACATTGTAAATGCAAATATGACATAAAATAGCTTTAACTTTAGGTATGGCATTATTAATCTTACTGTCTAAATTTCTGTCAGTTAAATACTACCTAAACTGAAAACTTAATTTCTGTGGCTGCATATTTGTTATGTCTCTCTCTAGAATTCCAGAAAAAAAATTGACACCTACTGGATTTGGTTCAACCAGTTACTTGTCACTTGTTCTTGTTTCCTGGAGCTCATCTGGCCCTGGGCTAGGTCCATCAGGCCTGGTGTCCCAGAGGGACCAGAGCTGTGGCCAGCCATGCTGAGGAGAGAACAAGGTGTGAGAGGATGGAAAGGTGGCCAGGTGGGAAATGTCCCACTCAGTTTCTGCTTTTACAGAGATGGATGGGTCTGTAGCCAGGCTCCATCAGGGATGACTTGGAAAGCAGAAGCAACTATGTTAAGAGATTCTGAGGTAGAAAAGCATTTTTTATCCTTCTTAAGCTCTTTTGGACATGGTCCTATTCTTTTTCTACCTTTTTTGTTTGGTTGGTTTTGTTTTATTTCTGTCCCCTTGTTTTTCCCTCAAACTTGTAATTTTGGAAAGCTGTGTTGGATTTTGTTCAATTCTAATTGCACAACTAACATCTTGGTAAAATACCCAATTCTGTCATTTTTTCTTGAACAGGCTTTTGTACCCACCCCAAGTCCCTTCCCTTGCCATCCACATTAGCTGTTGAAAAATTTCCTCTTACTATGTGGAGAGTGGATGTAAATCTGTTTAGCATAATAGCAGTAGATTTTCCTGTCGTGTATTACAGTACTGGAAACCTTTTAAATATCCACAAAGCTCAACCATTTTATAATCATCTCTTCTGTTCTCCTTAGTACCTCAAAATAATTCCTGAGTTGAGCCAACTAATATCCTCTTGCTTAAGTGTTTCTGAAACCACTTCAATTGTGTGCGTACTGAGGGAAGGTTTCCTCCACACTTTCCTCCTCCATCCCTGTCATTCAATGTTCCAGTCCAATGGTTTTTCCATTTCTGTTTCCAGTGAGCTCATTTTAAAGTTCCAAATGGCTCTTTACATTTATATCCTCTGTTCATTTCTTTCATTTCCATTTCTTTACTTTTTTTTTTTTTTTTCTTTCTTTTTCATGTCATTATTCATATTAGGACGTGCCACTATCTTTCAACTCACAAGTTACATCCCCAACCTTTTTTTTTTCATTATGTATTTGAAAGGTGCAAAAGGTGCATTTTAATTCATATAATCAGTATTTTTCCCCTTCCCCCCCCCAAAAAAAAAAAAAAATCATTTTTTCTTCTTTTACTCATAAAAAAATCAAGAATTCTCAAACATAAAGTTGCTCATGGGGTAACAGTTTCTTGACTTAGTCTTGTAAAGTTTTAAGCAGAAAATATTCTGTGTATGAAAAAATGAGCTATGCACAGCCCATCTTTTCTTAAATGTCGGGTTCCTAACTGAGTTTGAAATTAAAAAAAATAAAATAAAATAAAATCATTTTTGAGTGAATTATTTTGCTATTTATTCTGTATCTTGAATGAATATGGATCAGTACCTCTAATAAATTAGTATTCAAACTTTCATTTCCAGTCCAACTGGAAAGGACAATAACAACCTTCCTTGGAGAACAGGGGAAAATGGGTACTATATTACGATGGATTTGCAAAGTCTGCTTTTCAATGAGATGTCCTAAAGGTACAAGAAATATTTCAGGCTCCAAGGATCCATGGCATTAACTGCTCTAAGAGTGAGTTTTATCAAATTTTATCAATTAAGACCTAAACTCAGAAAAAAATGTTATGTGAACACTGAAGACTGTGAGCCAAGCACAAAAAGGGGAGCATTAGGAGAACATTTCAAAATTAGAGAACCTCTAGGGAGGAGGACAGATAAGAGGATGATGAATTCCCCAGGACAGATAGGAGGATGATGAATTCCCCACCAATGATAATAAATCATATGTACATGTTGCTTGTGTGTGAAAAGACTAATGATTACACGTTTCAAAACCCAAAGGCTGAAGGAAATTTTGCCTCAGATTCCACTTTATTTATTTCTATGCCTAAATTTGGAATGTATTTCTTGTTTATTTTCTTCCAGGTCAAGAACCTAGCTATATGCTGAAAGAAATAACTTGTTGTTTCCAAAAGTGCTTGAGCTCAGAAAATTGGATCTGGCTTGTTGTTCTCTTTTCGGAGAACTGAAGTGCTGCAAATTGAAAAAAAAAAAAAAAAAAGAACAAAACAAAACAAAAACAAACAACAAAAAAACATGGATACTGTTGTTAATGCAGGCTCACATCTCCTGAAGCCTTACTCATTTATATTCAAGGACTTCCCTTCTATGATATGGTAAAATGATCAGGCTTAAAAATAGGTAACATAGGAGTTGTGGGAGTCATTTGTTATGAATATATTATCCAGTGTATTTAGCTTGTTTGTTTGTGCACTGAGCATGAAGCATATAAAGATAGTTGCTATTCATAACTATTCACTAAATAATGACTAAATCACTGAATAAAAATCTTCAATCTGTGAGCATTTCATTGTATCTTGTCTGTTAGCAATAGCTGGTTGGTCACTTGAAGCACAAGTCCTTGTTCAGTTTCTCCAGCTGACAGAAACATTTCTGTAGCAGAGCAAATAATAAACAGCCAAAGTTCTGCCTCAGAGGATACTCAGCACTTCTAAAATTAGTGGTTATTCACTGTGTTTGCAGCATTAATCTCATTACTTCCATGTCCTTCAAAAGATAATATCTTCTTAATGAGATGCTTCTTGGATTTGGGCAAAAAGAGATATGGTCCCGGCAAAAAGCTGAGGTTAAAGTGAAGTCTGGTCTTCAGGCCTCTGAGAGGCAGTATTAGTTCCAAGCTAAGGTGCTAGAAAAGGTGGGATGAAATTTTTTTTTTTCATAACAATAATTCTCTAGACTGATTTTCTCCTTCTTCTGGAGCCCTTACCATTAATCCTATGAACTCACCACTCCACGTGGCTGTTAGAGAGAGAAAATGCTGCAGCAATGCTTTTATGCTTTCTGCATGTCCCTGCTCCTTCCTCTTGCCCACCAGATGGCAACTGGGAAACCCAAAGTCTATACAGTCTTGCTCCTGAAGCTTGGAGAGGTGCTGGAAAGGGATGCTCTTCATGCTTGAAAGAGTTGAGGACTGTTAGCCAGCAGGAATCCCCTGGAGTTGTAATTCACTGAAAGTAGCAGGGTACACATAGCACATGGAAAACAAGTTTTAATAGTCAGAAAATCAATAATCAATAATATGCATTTCTAGAGCAAATATTTATGTGTGGTCTTCATTTTGTTTATGGTACACATTTCTCTTTCTCTTGTGTCACTCACTGAAATTTCCCTTGAGAAATAAATGGATTTTTATTATTATTAATATTATTATTATTTTGCTAGATTGACTTTGTGTAAATTTATCTGAATATGCAATGAAGATTTATTTTTGCTGGGGGTGGGGAAAGCATGTTGTGCTCTGCAGCTGAGGATCGCTTCGTATTCACAGCCACAGCCCTGGAAGATGAAGGCTGCTGTCTCACATGAGGCTGGGAGCTGCTGGTCCACCGGGCACTGGTCCATTAAGGCACCTGAGGGATGGCTGTTCCCTGAGGTCATCATACCCAGCTACCTGCTACATTATGTATTAAAGCACTTGGCAGATTGCATTTTCTATCTGTTTAGGAAATAATGGCCAACAATATTCTTGTACAGTTTTCTCAACTTGCTATGTATGTACAAACACCAAGGGGGCAAGTGATGTTGAGATGGAGAAGTGTTTCCACAGATCATATCCACTACTCAAGTGTGAGGCCTTCCTAAGCAGATAATTTGGTAAGTAAAGTATTCTTCCATCAGTTACTAGATCTTAGTGAAGAAGTTTGAGTAAATCCTCAGTGTTTTGTGTTGGCTGTGCCATCAGGCTGACACAGCCCATGTATGTTAGGACACACTTTTGCACCAGAATATCTATGTTAAAATATGATTCTGGAATAAATGTGGGTGTACAGATTGGCAAGCTCACCCAGAACAAATTTCTCAAATTTCTCATTTTCCTTTTTTTTTTTTTTTTTTTTTTTTTTAAGAGGAAGTCATCTGAGTTATATTTTTCCTGATTAACACATTCCTTCATCAACTATAATTGCAACCATTAAATTAGATTGCCTCCTGTTAATCTTCCACTGCTTCAATCCTATTATGCAGAGAAATAATGTAAGCTGTCAGAATTAGAGGATGCAAGTGCCAATCTTGAAACTAGAGAAAAATATCGTTTTAATAAACAACCTTTCCATCATAGTGAACATTAAAGCAATACATACATGGCATTTTCTTAAACCACCAGAAATCTGCATAAAAAATGGAAATCTTTTCATTAACAGGAAGAAATAAACATCATAACAAAGCTGATGGCATTCTCACATGCATCATTTGTATAGCTCAACAGACAGCTTAGATTAAAGGAAGCCTCAGGCAAGGAGTCGAAGAAGCAAATAGGAGCACTTGAAGTCTTAATTTATATCTCAATATAAAGTTTATAAGGATAGATAAAAAAAGTAGGTAGTGAAAACATTAAGTCCCAGCAGTCGAGCCTGATTAATATCTCTTTAAACAGAACTTATATTAAGACAATTCAGGGAAGACACAGCTGGTTTAAAAGGCACAAAGCCTGGCACAGCTGCCAGGCTTGGCACATAAGGGAGGTGGAACACTTCTACTAGAGCTACCTTATGTTAAAATATGATATTAATCTTGCAGTGAGTTTTAAAGATCTCATGATCTGAGTGAGCATATTAGCTTTTGCAGCACTGAAACATTTACAGATGTTCCTATGATTTTTTGAAGACTATCAAAGATTAATTAGAGCTGTGGAACATTTAGGAAAATGCTGCCTTTTTAACTGCTAAAATAAATTATAAACTGTCCCTAGTTTTCTAGTGCCTAGATAAATCAGTGACCTCTGGACTGAATAATTGATCTTCAGTGCTACTATGGTCCACTACTAATCAATTATTTTTTGATACTTCAGATAGTAGGGGAAAAAAAGGCTTATTTCCAGAATGAACAGAATTATGTTAACATTGCTTTGAAGTGTAAAGTATAATTAGAGAAATCTACTGTTTGTTTATTATCTTGTTATAAGATGGCTTGGGAAAATTGTCATTGGTGGATCTTAAGCGCTGATTGCATGTTCAGCAAAAAGGCAAACAGACAAAAGAAAAAAAAAAAAAGAAAGAAGAAAAAAGAATAAAAGAATAAACAGCAAACAATTTACATAAACCCCCAGCCTATACATTTTCATTCTAAGGTTTCTCCATCTTTTTTTTTTTTTTTTTTTTTTTTTCACAAGATCTTTTTTTTTTTTCTTTTCCCCTGTATGTTATCATGAAGGTGTTCTCAGAATGCATTCAGGCTCCCCTTTGTAACTATTATTATTACAATAAACACTTTCTCTGCAACAACAAAGGTTCCCTTAACTTTTTTTTTTTCAGGTTTGTTGAACAAACTACAGTCGCCCTGTCCTTGGTGCAGCAACCTGGCAGTTCTCCAGCTGTGGCCTGCAGGGATAATTAGATGTCCTCTGCAAGGACAATTATTTCAGTTGCCAAAGAGTTTGAGAGATGCTTAAATGTACACTGTATGTTATTATGACCTTACTTTCATGCATATGTAATTGCAGTCGATGTCCTCATAAAGTTTTTCAGCTAATAGCAGGTGAACATGAACTCTGTGATCCTGAATTTGGGAAAGGTATGCAGCATCCTCTGTGTAGGTGTGGCCAAGTTTGGAAGCTGGAGACCCCTGGGTCTCAGGCAGAGACAGCTGGGACACCAGTCTGATCCTGGATCTGGTGCTGCTAGCAAACCTTGGTCAACCTAGGGTGCAACCACCCCTGCTGCCCCTTCCTGGGTGCACTGGTGGGAGCTACTGTAGGTACAGACTGGGAGAGGGGCTTAGATGCATGCCTCTGGTCCGCAGCATGATCATACACAACTTTGGCTGGTTGAGTACAAACCCTAGGTGATGTAGAATATTACTGACAGCATTTGGAAGGGATAGTCACTGTGTTGCAGCAATGACTTCAACAGCTAAGGATGAAAAGTAGCCTCGCTATGGAGTGCTCTCCATCACAGAACATATTATTTCTAGCACAGCGACATGCCATTTCTTTAGCACAGTTTTGTGTTGCTAACTTAAACTGTAAAATGTTAAAGTGTGTCAAATGTTTCATTCATTATTTTAATGTCAACCATAAAATCACTTTCACAGGTGTGACTCTCAGAAAAAAAAACATCTCTGGGGATGGAGTTAGCCATGTCTAACTTCTGTGTGAAGGCAGTTCTTAAACTTGTTTGGACCTTTGGCTTTCAGTGCCTAAAGATTTGGAACAGAGAGCAACTCCTGGATTATGGGCTTCCATGGTCTTAATGGCATCATCACTGCAATTTAAGAAGGCAGCTTTTTTTTTGCATCTTTCTTCTATCCAAAGTGCCATATCTTAAAAGGTAAGGGAAAAAAAAAAAAAAGGGAAAATGGAAAATGGAAAGGATGACGAAGAGGAACAGCTGTGAGACATGAGAAAGAGGCATGAAAAGAAATGAAGAAAAGCAAGGCAGATAGGGAAGTGCATATATAGAAGAAAAGACAGAAAGAAATGAGAGAAGAAAGCTTCACAAAGATGCTGAGAGAAACTAAAGTGAGAATAAACAAAGTGATTCAGAGAAGAAGAAAGTGGGAAAAAGAGTAAGTTGGAGCAGTCACTGAAAAGTGACATAAGAGAGCCACTTGAGCTCTAGCAGGACAGTGATGAAGAGATCCAACCTGTTAGTGGTAGTCAGCAGTATACATCAGGTGTGGTGGCAGCATCCTTTTTTTTACAGGGACATCCTGGGCCCTCAATCCTTCCTTCCTAAACTGACAGCTGAAAATATAAGAGGGTGCTCTCTAAAGTAAAGGGATAAGTTAGTCCCTGACTAGTTCATTTCCTGTTTGTAAATACCATTCGTCACAGCAGGAAAGGTCTTCTGTCACCGATGGGGTGAGACATCACTAAGGTCTGAGGACACCACAACCTGCATGGTGCTGCCCTCAGCATATCTTTTTGTCCTCATTTTTCTATTTCATTGTGACTCTGGCAGTGGCAATATCTGTACAGCATATAGGCTTTCAAATGATGAGAAAATGCTTGTTGGAGGTGAGAGAGGTGTTTATATTGAAGAAATTCTCATTCCATGTCATTATCTCTCAGTCTGTAATATCAATTTCTAAACTACCTACTTTGGGACCTGAGCAAAATGTGCATTATCACTTAATTCTATGAAATATTTTCAAAAACAGTTTATGTATCTGCGGGAATGTGGAGTGTGGAGTATAATTAAATTATAATTATGTGGTAATTTTCATGGTAAAAGTTATTATATATTTGCAATCCAATTATAGTTTCATGATAATTGAAAAGTTATTAGTGGAACATACAGCAAAGCATAATAGGAAATCATCATTTTGACCAATTTACCCATTGTTATTTGTCTAAAAAATATAAGGGTGGAATTGCATGCATTGTACTTGTAGAAGGGTACTTTGCCAGAAGGGGTTTGTTGTTTAGATTTGAATATTTAGTGTTTAAATGGTTTCCTTCTGTCACCCCCTAAACTTCACATTCAAACCACAGACCATGAAAATACTTCTGGTGGACTGGCAGCTCTTCAGCATATCCTCATGTGCTTTTTAAGATAATATAGGGATGGAAAGCAGAAAAGCACCTGTATACTGGGTGATAAGGGTGAAAACACAGTGTCACAGTGATTTATTGTATCTCTGAGATATATATGGAGAACTTTCGTTGTTCCTTTAAAAGAAATAGAGCTTTGTACTTGAGGCTAGGCTTGGTACTCCTAATTGGGAAATGTCAGAATGAGTTGCAAGTGTGATGCAATATCCTTTTCCAATACAAGGATAATTCCACAATTTACTTACTGGGCTTTACATTGTGTTTCCAAGTGTTTTGAATAACAATGGTATTCATGGTCACAGGATTGATGACAGAATTACTATTTACTGGAGAAACATTTCAGGTAAACTTCAGGCAGCAGCTCTGTTATTTCTGCACTTTCTAAGTCTTTAGGAACTAAGTTGTACTGTTTAAACCCATGCTGTTTTAGAGGGCGGGCAAAAGCCTGGCTGTTGATGGTATTACTTGTTGATGGTATGTTGGGAAAGAGGAAGGTAGTCCCAAAGATGCTTAGATGTATGTGGTAAACTATAAGGTGAGGAGATCGATTTGAAGCATTATTTTTCACTTGCAAATCAAGGTAAAGACCTGGTAGAGCTCTCTTTTTGTCCAGGAAAGGGGAAGAGGCTCTGTCTGAGACCAGGATCGGGCCCAAGTGCTATTGCTGGATGTTAAAAAGCAGAACTCAGAGCATCACCAATGCCTTTGAACAGACCAAGCCAAACCTCTGGTAGGAATGACTGCTGCACCTCCAGTGCAGCACTTGGGCTGCAATTGATCTTTCTCTTCCTCCCTCTGATGAGGTGTCAAGATGTTTCAAAAAATGATGCTGGATGTGAACATGGACTGCAGCATGCTTTTGTCTCCCAATCCCTGTTGACAAACCAAACCCAAGAGCTATACCAACTGCTTTGCACAGCCTGCTGTCACAAAGAATATCACCCTCAAGGGGAGGACTAATGCTGCTGCTGCTTCTTCTGGCACTGTTAGACTTTACACAGGTTTTGGGAATCACACAGGAAGAGCTTCCATGGCCCTTTATCCCTCTCTCTAATCCTGAAGAAAAACTGCAAGGTGCTTCTCAAACAATAGTATCTTCTGCATTACTGTTAGGCATGAAAATAGGGGCATCTATCTACACAACACGAAATATTTCTTAAGGTGTAAATAAATTTACTAAAAAAACCCACACCAAGCCAAACAAAACAACCAACCAAACAAAAAATCTGAATGTTTTCTATTCTTTCTACTGAAGTTTTATCCATGAAGAGGGGAAGACTGCAAAGAACTGACAAATCACTTATTTCAAAACTGGAAATAAATTTTTAAAGCACTTAGAAAAGTTGCACATGGAGCTATTTTAAAACTAACAACAGAGTGATGACATCTGGGAATGAATGACTACAGAATTAGAGAGCATAGGGTAAATTAGTTTCAGATGGATGACAGATATATTTTTAAAAAATGCCTAAGTGAGTTAGAAACCTAAATCTTCCTTTCAGACGTGACTAAAGGCATTTAGAAACACAACTTTTTTCAAAATGTGACTTGATCTTCTGGGTAACAGAAACCCTTTGAAAGCTGCTTAGATGTAAGACATTTTTCTTTGTGAAGTACAAAATGCAAGAAATTTTAGATAGCCTTATTTGGAGAGGTTTGTAATGAGCTTTACTGAGTATTATCAGAATGAGATTTCAAGAAAATAGTTTCTTAGAAGCTTCAAGACTTTGCTAAAAAATCTCAGGCTATTTACTGACATTTCTGTTGCTCATTTCCTCAGCACTAGAGGTAGCAGAAGAGAATATGAGGGAGATTAACAAAAGAAAATTATGTCTAGATTTTAGCAGTAAGCAATAAGGAGAAAAATTGATTTTTCCAGAAATTCAAGCAAAAGGTACACATGTATAGTCATTTATCCTACAATGGTCTCAAAGAGTAGGTTATGAATGAAAAAGAGACGTTTATCACTGTCACTGAAATGTGTGTTGCTGAAACATCTTGCAACAGTCTGGAACAATTCCAGGGAGACCTTTCCTGTAGGAAGTGCTGTGTGCCCTCTGTTCTTGCACCAGTCCCTGTGGTTTGTGTGCTCTGGTCTACACCATGGAGGATAAATTGGTTTGAGTTTATTTAGTTCATTTAGCTATTCAAGTATGAATTATTCTCCTGGCTCAAGAGATATTGCTGGATTTTCACATCTTACAGTTTAAGAACTTTTGGTTACAGATGGCAAACTGTTACTGCTTAGTTTGCCAATACCTTAGGTCCCAAATCTACAGACTTTATGACAACCTTGTGATACAAAAGTGGGATGAGGATTATTTTTATCCTGACATTGCAGGCATGTGATCTGAACAATGTTAGGACTATGTATTGGAAGTGCATGTATCATAACATCCCTCCTTTAGGATAAACAAAATCAACCTTTCTTTATGAATCCATATCCATATTCATATGAATTCATATTACAGCTGTACTTTGCACATATATACAGTTAACATACTATAATAGCATCTCTGTTGAAGCATAAAAATTTGGCATTAATTTTCCTTTAAAGAGTAGAAGAACATGGCAAAAGAAGCATCATATTTCTAATGTTTGTGAGGTTGGTTATTCCAGTAAATCATGTCTTGTATGCTTGAGTCAACATTCCAGGGTGTTACTTCTTTTTTTTTTTTTTTTTTTCCAAAGACTGTCTTGAGTACCTAACTAACTTTCTGCATGTATCAGGGTCCTGATTAACCTGCTATCATGACAGGAAAATATATCATCATATAACAATATATTTAAAGAGATGCTATCAGAACCTTTACAAGTGGTTTATAAGTTTGGGTCTCTGTTCAATATTAGTTACCTTTTTTTCAGTATTTTGATGGGACTTTGATGAACTGGTTATTTTCAGGAAGCCATGTTATGGCCAGGAAAACTGGAAGACCATTTTGGATAAACAAAGCTGAATAACCTGGTTACATCAAATACAGATTATAGCAAAATAAGCTTCATTGATTTTAAGGCAGACATTTTCAATAAAACCAGCCACCCACAGACATATTTAATCACCTTTGTAAAGAGGATTTGATTTTCTATGGCAACTGAACATCTGTCACATCCAGTGACTTCCCAGATACTTTGAATTTTTTGTTCCAAAACGGATGTCCACAGCACCCTTTGTGTGAATATTTGATGCTCCATCTGGTCCAGGCGTGTTCTCCCGCTACCACCTTTTTCCTGCCTCAAATTTTTAAGTGGAAAACCCATAAACAGGTTTTACTTTTGAGTGCTTAAGCCCCATCAGTGTCACTAAATTTAAAGTATATATTTACATTTAGGTTGAAGCACACATGCTGTCCTGGATATGACTTTTTTCTCAGTCAAAATGTGTGCTAAAAATTCTAACGTTTTACATTTTTTGTAAAGATTTCTTTTCTTAAATCAGATTTCTTTTTCCTCTCTGTGTTTGGGAGTTGCAGAGGCTGCTGGCTTTCTGTGATACTTCGCATAGTGATATTAAATGATTAGCCCTTAATGAACTGGTTGGAATCAGATATTCCTCTTTTTTTCAGACACATCCTGCCTGTTACTACTCTCTTGCAGCAGCTTTCCATAGGGAAATGAAGCTCCAGGTTAACACAACCCACATCTCTGATCCCTAATGTGTACCCCCAGGCATCTGTAGGGTGGCTGCTCCTACCTGGGACTCTGTGAGCCCCAGTAAGGCTGTGGGACCTACCTCTGCACCCATAGGTAAAGATGGGTCACTTTCTCAGCCACACACACACTGCAGGAGAATAGCAACTGCAGCTGCACTAGGTGGGCTTCACAGCATCCACTTGCCCATTTGACTGCCTCCTGGCAACTCCTCTAAGCCAACTAGTAGCCAAGGACACTGGCACTAATCCTTTCCTCCCTACCATATCTGAAATGCATGTTCTTTCTTAGTTTTGATGTATATAATTGTTTGATGTAATATAATTGTCTTTCTGAGATACTGCTGGAGAGAGATGATTAGTCCTGGTGATTTTATATTAATAATCAACTTTGCTTTGATGATTTAGTTTGAATTTTGGTGATGAATTCTTCAATAATATGAAACAACAGCACAAAAAGAGCAGAGATATCTTCTGAATGGTAAAACATTTGAAAATGGTCTTGAAATGAACATTGTTTTAAAGCTTCCCTTACTGTCTACGCATATTACAGGCTTTAGAAAGCTTTTTTTTTTTTTTTTTTTTTCCCCTATGGAGATTCTATTTTCATGTGAAGTTAATAAGATGAGGGAAATATAATTGCAAATTGTAGACAGTTTCTTTTAGAAAATCAAAGCATACAAATTTTGAAATTATGTTGTCTAACTTTGGTGTTGCAGGGTGATGACTGATATTTTCATTTGTGGGGATTAACCAACCTAAACCTTCTTGAAGCACTAGGAAAAGAGCACTAAAAGTGCAATAGAGCACTTTACCAAATCCCTGTATTTTATTTATTTGTATTTTATTTAGTTCTGAATTTTATGTGTTTTATAGTATCATTTGTATACATGTACCTTTGAAAAAAAACACTAATTCTAAATAAAACTTCATGATTTGTTAACATTGAATTTTTGGTCTATTTTCAGGCACATTGTTTCTGTGTAGCACAATTTCTGTACCAAACATAATTCTGTACCAAACATACATAATTGTTCTTGTATCATATAAAGAATTCACACTGACTCCAAATCAGAAATGACTTGTAAAATAAATATTTTGCAGAAAAGTCATGGTTTTAAAACTTGTCTATTCTTACTAAATTTGGTACTGAAGTCTCATTTGTGCAAACTGGAGAAGAGCCAATTCTGATTCTTTTTTTTCCTTCCCCCCCCCCCCCCCCCCAAAATGTTAATGTATCTTTCCATGTCAGAATCTATAAAAGTCTTCTACCAACAGTGTACTGTAATTTGATATTACATGGACAAATTCTGCCCTTGGATATTCATTTCCTTGTTTGTATATATGACAAGAACATGACCCACAATCTACAAATAAGTGAAGCTAGGACAAAAATTAAAGTTTCTAGCTTTATATAAAAAGACATTAAATAATTTTATTTGGGGCTCAGTCAAACATGCTAAATCCAAAATTTAATGCTGCCTTTTCAAGACCAGAAAGTGAAAGTCTAAATTTCAGAGGCATTTATATTGTTTTAATTGCATAGCCTAGTACCTCAGTCTATTGGAAAACCATGTGTAACTAGCTTCTCTGTTGGGAGAATGTAAACATTCTTCCAAGGATATGAAGTCCTTATGGATAGATTTGAATATATCCTATGGTGGGTTGTTCACAGTTTCTCCTGGTAACAGTTTCTCAAATGTATGGTCATAGCATATATGAACTTATATCTCACTCATGAATATACTGATTGTCAGGCTCCAAAGCTGTTGGGTCAACGAACTCTTTCTACATGATTTAACATCTTTTGCACTTTACCTTCAGTTCATTTTGCATTCATTTCACAGTACTTCAAAAAAGGCAGAAAGCATTTCCCAGGAGGTGGTTGCATCCAGTGCCTCAAATGAAGCAGAAATTTTGAGAAAAATAGTATGTTGTTACAAGATTGAAGATTGACATACAAATATTCACAAGAGGCTGACTTAAGATTTCAGAATTACTGATAAACATCAGGGCCAACTAATAGAAAATGAAAAGAATGCATAAAAGAACTCACACATACTCAAGCACACATGGACATATATGAAAACCAAATGAATTAAAATTACTTTATGACCACAGAAAGCACCCCAATGTAGAAAAGTGCTCCCCCTCCAGCACCCCCCCCCCGCTCAGTATATAGTACTGCGGTGAAAAATCAGACAGAAAAATTAAAAAAAGTTTTGTTTCACAGACAAGACCATGTTAGCATCGTTTTGTTTATACAAATAAACTAATACTAGTGAGTATAGTCATTCTTTTGTGTATTTACATGTATGTGCTGATGTAGTGGTATATCGATGACATACAACTGAGAGGATATACACAGTTATATCATTTCAGAGTATATTATAAGGAAAGAAAGCAATCTGTGTGAGTGATGAAGTCAGCAGGTGAGTGGCTCTGGAATATTTAATAGGAGGAATCCAGTGATGTTTTCCAACGATGTTTCCTCAGAATGAAAGGAAGTTCTTTGATTATTAATAAATGTATTCTTACATCAGGCATTAAAAGTGACTCTGTCAATGATTCTGCAAAGTCTAAAAGCAATATATTGCCTCCCTACTTTTGCAATCATTATTAAAAACAGTATGAGATTTGTTCTCCCTGCTGGAGACCAATATTCCAAATAGTTTCTGTAAAATAAAACTATTCTTTCAGTGACAAATTTTGCACAGTATGTCCTGGTTATTTAAGTAAGATGTGGATTTTTCTTGGTCATGATTTCCAACAATTTTAAATTGGTAGTTGATCTTGTAATGCTCTATGTACATTATCAAATTTCTTAAACTTTTCTGTACCTTTAAGCAAAATTGTAATTTATGATTCCATAATGCTTTGTAGGACTGTCCCATCAGCTAGTTCTATTGAATAGCTGTTCTCACATAGTCTTTTGCTTATTTTTCAGCTATTTTCAGTGGTGTATTGAAATCTCCAAACATTTCCTTTATTGATATTTGTTTTAATTTAAGTGTGATTTTCCATATTAATCAGAGCTTCTGGTCTATCCAGTTAGCTAGAAGAATTTCCCAAGTATCAGGGAATCACTTATTTCCATCCTTCTGCTAATGCTTCTGCATTTAAACTCAATTGCCCTCATGACAATCAGACTCAAGAGTTCCACCAGATTGGTGTCACATGATGAAAATGCACAAGCAAACAAGCAATTATATTATATATTATATATATTATATATTATATAATATATATGTATATTATATATTATATATATATATATATATAAAAGAAGAGGGACAGTAGTTTGCTGAGAAAAAGCATGTATGTTTCTCAGTCAGTCACAGAGATTACATTCATCCCTGGTGTGCCACCTAATACAACAATCACAGTTTAATCCTGGCCTAGGACAGTGTTCACTGACAAAGGTAGCCATACCCTAGGGTTTATTGACAGACAGGAAGATGAGAGGGCCAAAGGACAAATTAGCTTTTGTGCTAATTGTTCCTTCTAGTTTTTACAGTATTTACTGTCAAGGGTAAAGATCTCATAGTCTCTCTGGTTTCTTCAGACATCAGTTCATCTGAGACCTCAACTATATTTTCTTGCACACAACGCGTGTTCATGTGAACATGGACATAATATGCTTCTGAATTCCTGGTTCACATCATCCATGATATCCTCTCTGGTATGATTCCCACTGGTTGTACTATCAACTATTCTGATTTTTGCTTATTTTCTATTTCAAAGAACTTTATGACCTTGCTTTTGTCTCCAAAGAACAGGCACAGAGAGTTCATGCCACATAACAGGAGCCACCTGATGGAGCCACCTGAACAGAGAGCTGCAGTATGCCAACCTCAGATGGTTAATGGAGAAGAATAATGTCTATAGCAAGTGCCTTTGCCTGCCCAGGACCTGACAAGTTTGAAACAAAAGGTCTCAAATTAAAAAGGCTGAATGTATTGTTCAAGTAAGTCAAAACAAAGTGTTCCAAATTGAGGAACAGCTGCTTTTTTATTGACAAAAGCATTTGTTACGTTTGCCTGAATTCACAAATTCCATGAACAGTGTTTTTCAACAAATGAGAGGTTTAAAGTTTTTTTCCTGCCTGCATTAATTTTATATATTTAGAGAAGAGCTTTATAGTTCTGAGGAAGTGAATCACCAGTCTCTTTTACATTGTGAAGTAAAAAACACATTTTATCTCAATTTCAAGGAAAGAGATTGATATTTAAGCAGACATTTAAGGACTTTGTGGAATACTAGCAGTTTACAGGTCTGCCCAAAATGCTTTACTGAGACAACACTTTAATGAAAATAATAATTTAGAATTACCTTATACTGCAATACAAAACTAGCCATGTACTTCTGATAACTAGATTTGCTCAACAATTTTAACAAAATCTTTCTTTTTTTCCCCTAATCATTCAAGAGAAAGAAATTCAATATTTTTGAGTGAAGAAGAAAAATTTTTTACACTAAGAAGTAATAGAAAAGAATTGGAAAAGATAGACAGTATTTAAAAATATAAAAATTAACTAAAGCAGATTAGCATAAATCTGCCAAAGTGTGATAAGTGCTCTCCAATTTATTTATTTTAAATTTCATTTCTTTGATATTATTATGGATTCTCTCTCTGCACTCTGTTGTCACAATCTCTGAGATTTCCTTACCTTTCAAAAACAACCAAGAAAGCAAATGTTAGTGATAAGCCATGAGTGACTGTGATGCTATTTTATTACATGATCTTTGTGTTTGGTCACATTGGATGCAATGTATTGCTGGGGAAAGTCAAACAGCTAGCATGCTAAACAGAGGATGTTTTGCCACGCAGGGTTGGAGCATGGGGCTTTGGGGTCTGTGTGCTCTGTTCCCACTCAGTGTGCTGTTGTTGGCCATGAGAAACCACCCCCCAGGCAAAGGGACACTTCAGTGTCCAAGATACTGCTTGCGAGTGTAGCAAGGGAAGAGGTGATGGGGGTCAGCTCAAAGTCTCCAAGAGATTAAAATATTTCCCTTTCTCCGCAGTGACTCATTCTACTCCATCTCAGCTGCATGGGAAACACAAAACATTTTATTACAATGGGAATTTATATGCAGATGAGTTTTCCATTGCATTCAGAAGCAGATTCAAATCCCTGGGGTGCTTGGGAGTCAGACCTTCAAATCAGGTCCTCAACGGCTTTTGGTAAATGACATTACTTAGCACTGGGCTGATGTTGCTAATGCTGTGATTCTCCTCTCTCTCCAGCCAGGAATGGGTTAATATTTGTGAGAGTTGTATAGTTTCTGCACCAGAAATGGCAGCCCAAGGAGAATCAACACTGTTCAGACATGATGAAGAGGCTGTGCGTATTCACTAAAAGTAGCATTGTCCCTGTACTTAGGGACTGTGCTTAGTTCTACAGCAATCCAACAAAAAGCTTTGATAATGAATATTTATTTGAAAATAGTTTTAGTGATTGACTCCAAATCAACTTCATGAGGGTTGGTTGCTTGCAACACAACAGCCCCTCTAGGTATTTCCAAATTTCTGAAGAGAAGCTTACAAAGAATATCGGTAATTCTAAAATCTGACAAGTCCTCTTCCCAGAGGCCATGACTACAAAATTATGGATATATCTCCCAAACCATGCATAAATATCGCATGTCTAAATTACTTGAAAAAAAAAAATGCTTTTTAACCTTACTTTTTGCATGTCTACATGCATATAAATTTGTGACTTTCCAAATACCCAAGCTCATGTGGTGATTTAGCTTCAGTCTGCATACTTCATACAGAAAATCTTGGAAACAGAAAAATTCCCAGTGCCTTACAACTGTTGAATTGATCCTCTGAACAAGATTCGGGATTTATAAAAAATTGAAAGGTCACTGCATTACTCTGTTGCAGTGAAAAAGTAAAAACAATGTTAGGAATTACTTAGGAGAGGAAAAGTAAAACAGAAAACATCAGCAGGCCACTTAAAATACTTTCATGCACTGCACCTTGAAAATTGTATGTAATTCTAGTGCAACACTCTCAAAAGATTGTTTGACAGTAGCACAGAGAACGATGACTAGGATGATCACAGATTCAGAGCAGACTGCTCAGAGAATGACTAACTAAACTTCTCTGACTGAAGAGAGATGAAGAAGGGTGGTATGGAAGAGATCTGGGAAATCACATGTGGCATAAAGAAGCCAAAAAGAAAATGGAAGTGCACTGTGCCTAGGTACCTTAGTACCTCAACATCTATAATGTTATGGGTCTGCTATTTGCAGCTCTGTAACCTTTCACCTGAGCTGCCTGGAGCACCAGAACCTCGCCAACATATTTCCTTTGCATTCCCATGCTTTTATCCTGGCACGGTGGGTCTCATAGCCCTGCAGCTGCAGACCCTGGTACTCTGCTTGTTCAGGGTCTCATGGGAAGCAGCTGCCACTGGTGTGAGAAACACCCCTACTCACACCCCTCTCCCTTCATTTCTCCTTTTGCTGATTTCAGTTTATATCAGGAAAAAACACACGCACTGTACAACAAAGCAGGTTACAGTCATTTGAGTATTTGATTAACACTATCCAGAAATACACGTGTATGGAGACTTAAAATCCAATCAACAAAGAACACTGATGCCTCCGAAGCACGCTCCAAAAGTGCTAATAGCATGACAAGCAGGAACTCCAATAAACAGTTTGAGCCAATCCCTATGAAAATACACAGTACTGGGGAAAAACAATCAGGGACACTAGAGTAAAAGCAATAGGAGACTGAAGAATGTGAAATTTGGCCAAAGTTTTAAGGTCAGGAGGCAGATACTGTAAACAAGGCCAGGTGCTTTCCATCATGTCCATCGAGGTAGATGAGATGGTAAAGACTTCAAAGGATTCAGAAAAGTGGCTACAGCTGTGAGTGATCTGACTCACCAGGAAGTACACAGTCTTTGAGGTAATGTATAGTGGGAAAGGTGAGTTAGAATCCTCTTAGTCCCTGGTAAATCTAGGCCTGAAAGAAGAGGGAGAATACAGAGCTGCAAGGTGTGTGTAACATGTGTAACATCTCCTGTGTTTAACATATCTACTCATGGTTAAACAGGTAATGTCCTTTGTTTTTATCCTTAGTGAAAAGTTCATGCTAAAAGGACCATTGGCAATTTGTTAATTCCAGGTTTTTGTGTATCTCCAGGTCAAATTGGGATTTTTCTATCACTTTAATAACAACATTTATTTATTTATTTAGAAGGCCTGTGGGAAACAGACTGTGCTTGTCACAAGTCTCTGGCCTGTCAAAACCAGCCAGATCAACAGCATAGGCAATACTGGGACAGGCTCACCGGGGAATGCTCACTTTATGTATTTTCCCCTTCAGAGCATGCACAAGCTTAGCATGCAGCTACCACTTCACTTGGTAAGGAAGCAGAAATAAATTTCCAACGTGTTCTTCCCTTGATAAACTCACAAATTTTTGAAGGAATTTGGAGGTTAACAATTTCCTTTAAAGTAGATACTACTGTTGAAAGGCTTTGGGCATCTATAATGAGAGACTGCATTGCTTCCCTGTTCAGTGTTTAAGTAATATAGAGCCAGATCACCTCCAACATGGAGTGCTACAAAGTGCATCATTGTGTGTCACAGGTAGCTCAGTAATATGCATGCATCAACACAGCATTAGTGTGCTGTTTGTGTTCAGTGGTCTCTTTGGAAAGACAGAGTATAGGATTTTTGTATGGACATAAGAGACTTAAGAGTGGCAACTCAATTTACTTCTGCTGGCTTTCTCTTGTTCCCTCTGTGCTTGACTGGATTGTTACTGGAGAGAATGATCTGGAACTGTATAATACAATCAGATTTTATCAATATAGCAAGAGTCACCTAACCCAATGAGACTGTTGCACGCGGTGCATGACATTCGGGGGGTGTCTTCTTTAAAATGGTCCAGACCATGGCAGGAGCAGAGCTCAGCCACAGTAGCATCTGCAGTGCCAGCAGGTTGGCAGAATAAAGCTGGTGGGAGAGGTATGCAGGGGAAAATGTTGGAGATCTCACTCTGTGAAATTGTGTAGTGCCCAAAACAGTTGCAATAAAACAGCATCTCCCAAGGATTCTGAGCTTTAATCATTAAGAGAAAGCACTGGAAAATGAGATGGGAAATGGTCAAAGTAAATGAGTTAGAGGTAATCAGATAGCATGATGGTGGAGTGTGGGCAGTGAGATGTCCCCTCTGAATATCAGAGGGCAGCCTGTCATGCTATCTACTTGACTGGGAATCATTATTTCCAGACCAGATAGACTGTGGCTGGTGTATGGGGTGCGTTAGATACTGAAGGCTCTAGGTGGTTTCCCTTTTCGGGCAACAAGCTCTGTTTTGGAAGTCCTGCTAGTCTCTTGCAATACGTTTGAATATGTTAGTACAAACAAGAGCAAGGCCTTTGGCATCCCATTTTTTTTCTCGAATTTATTCTATTATGACAGATTCTCTGATTCTTCTGTATTTATGGATATACTTTAAAGCTTAGGATATAATTTAAAGTCCCTCATATCCCCCTCTCAACTTGTGAAATGCAGAAGAAAGAGAAGGTCTAGTGATGGGAAGGGCAGGATTGTGAAAGTACAGAGACCAAAAGGAGAGAAAATTAAATGAGTGAATGCTCCATGCTTTGGAAGCAACAGGAAAAAGAAATAAACAGTAGCAAGGGAAAAGGCTTTCTTTTATGCTCTGGATACAACCATTACTGAAAGGCAAAATGGTATATAAGCCAAGTGGCTAAATGTAACAAGGAACTTTGCTGACATCTCTTACAGGGGAATCAAGCTGACATCTCTTACTAAAGGGGAATATGCTAGGAATACATTGTTTAGGAAAAACAATAAATTGCAACAGAATGAAGTGAGGTGAAAGTAGTGGAAACAAAAGTTATTTTAAAATCTGCACAGAGAACATGCATAAATGATCACCAAGTGGGTGATCTGGAAAATATTGAATGTGGGGCTTCTGAAATAACCATTTCAAAAGAATCTCATAAGAAACAAGAAGCGTATGACATGGGAAGAGCACCAGGCAGAATGATACATATTAAGGGATTCTCAAAGTTCAGAAGAGGCAAAGAATTACATTTGTTCTGCTGCTGTTGGATGTATCTAGCTCAGAGGTCAGTCTCCAAGGTCAATCACTGTCTTATTTTCTTTGATTCCAAGGGCCAAAAAAGGGGGGGGAGAGGGGAGCAATATTTATAAAAGCAGCCAATATGAAGACAACTACAAGAAAGTAAAGCTTGTTTTACCCAGGTAAAGCTGTACTGTGTCATTTTCACAAATTGAGGCAACATCTCAGGACTGAAAGTTTTGATTCATATTATTTTGTTCCCAGCCTGAAATTCAAGTGAAATGAAGCACAGCACGCGCTTATCTAAAAGGCAACACTTAAAGTTTAGTCAGAACAAGAAGCTAGCAGGGTCTCAGCACTGTGCTCAGAGAGCATCTAAGAAAATGCATCTTCATTCCCATCATTTTAGTAAATAAAAAAAAAAAGTAATATTTAGCATGTTGGGTACTTTTCCCTATTTCAGGTAAGATACCTCAAGAACAAGTGGTTTGTTATTTGTCTGGTTTTGGTCTTGCATTCACCTCCATTTTTCCGTCAGGAAATCTAATTCTCATAAGCTTTCCTGTAGATGTTAGGAATTTGTGATAAATAGCAACATTTATTCTCTGACAATTTGGAGGTTTCCATAAAAGCAAAATCTATTGTCACTTCAGCTGAAGAAGTTATGCTGTAACAGCTACCAATGCTTAATAAAGCATATTCTGCTGTTGGAAGCATGGTAGTAGCAAAGAAGGCCATGACTATTTGCTTGTTGCCTAGGTGGCCTGAAGTCACTGTATATAATAAAACAGCCTGCATTTTCCACTCCTCTCAGGTCCTACAACAACTCTTATGTCCTCTCACTGAATTACAAAGCATAATCCTGAACAACCCTACCAATGGATCTCTGACAGCACATCCCATGCATTATTTTGGAATACTTATCCCTTATGTTCAGTTCCTTTTATTTGGCACTTGTTGCTGCCTTGCAACATCATTGTACAAAAGGCAAATCCTCTGATGCCTACTTCCAGTAGAAATCAGGTGGAGAAAACAACACCATCAAACTGTGTGCGTAGGCCTCATTTTGTTGGTAGTCACTGCTTATGTTTCTCTATTCCTATTGCTCCACAGAGAGAGTGGCTGACATTTAACAATAAAGATCAGCTAACAAAGCACTTCACTAGGCCAAGAGTAAAACTAAGTTTGATGTCAGATTACCTATGTCCCACCTGCTAAATGCTTGTAGCACTTCAAATCATAGAATGGTTTGCGTTGCAAGGGACCTTTAAAGATCAACTATCTTCAACCCCTCTGCCATAGGCAGGGATGCCACCCCCTAGATCAGGTTGGCCAATGCCCCATCCAGCCTGGCCTTGAACATCTACAGGGCTGAGGCATCCACAGCTTCTCTTGGCAAACTGTTCCAGTGCCTCACTACCCTTACAGTGAAGAATTTCCTCCTGATGTCTAATCTAAATCTGTTTTTAGTTTAAGACCATTTCCTATAGTTCTATCACTACCAAAGTAAAGAGTCCTCCATCTTTTTTTTCTTTTTTTTTTTTTCTTTTTTAAGACCCCTTTAAGTATTGAAAGGTCACAATGAGGTCTCCCTGGAGTCTTCTCTTTTCCAGGCTAAACACCCCCATCTCTATCAGCCTTTCTTCATAGGAGAGGTGCTCCAGCACTTTGATCATCTTTGTAGCTCTCCTCTGGACTTGTTCTAACAGGTCCACACCTTTCCTGTGCTGGGGGCCCCAAACCTGGATGTAGTAGTGTGGGTGGGGCCTCACAAGGGCAGAGTAGAGGGGGGACAATCAGCCCCCTTGACCTGCTGGTCACACCTGTGTTGATGCAGCCCAGGATGCAGTTGGCCTTCTGCGCTGCAAGTGTGCACTGAAGGCTCATCTACCAGAACCCCCAAGTCTTTCTCTGCAGAGCTGTTCTCAATGAGTTCTTCTCACAGTCTACTCCTGTCTAGGATTGCTGTGACCCAGGTGCAGCACCTTGCAGCACTTGGATTTGTTGAACCTCATGTGTTTCACATGGGTCAACTTCTCTAGTCTGTCCAGGTCCCTTTGAATGGTATCCGTTCCTTCTTTGGTATCATTTGCACCACTCAGCTTGGTAACATTGAAGTCCTTGTCATGTGCATTGCCTTGAAGTCCCTCACCAGACAGTACATCATGTTGCAGAATCATATTGTTAACCTAGACCAGCCTAAAAATTGAAATAACTGCAACTTCCCTGGAAGACATGAAACATTCAAGTCTGAATTTCTCTGGGTGTTTGCATGGCAGGAGGTGTATGTGCATAAATGGAGTGGTCTGCCCTTGTTGCAGCTGTCCCAGCTTACATTCCCTAGCTTCCTAAATAACAATATGATAATTTTCACGTATCAGAACTTCCAGTGCTTGTCATCTATAAGAAAAAATAGCTTGGGTGTTCAAAAGTATTTAATTACTGTGTATTTCATTCATCAAACCAGAACAAAATTCAGACAATGTAGCCATACATCACTTCACTGAAGTTGATATAAGTGAATAATTCCCTTTAACTTGCGGCTTTATAATGATAATTTGTTCTTCACTGTTCTTCAAAACTAGTATATGAGACTCATTCCAAGTATTTCAAAAGGGATGTTTGGTGCTCTATGAAATTCCTACAGACAAAGACAGATGAACAGGTGGGAAAGGTTGAACATTTTAGTTTTTTTCTAAGTACACAAACACGATGTTTGCATTCTGAAGTAGCTTATTTCTATTCACTTGTTGATTTCACAAATATTGTTGAAACAAGATTTCTGGACAGTTAGGTAAGTATTGTTAGCTTTTATTATTAGCATTGTTACCTTTTCTATTACATTAAAGATCACCGAAGTCTGTTTTGAAGTCTTGCCTAAAGCTTGTACTTTTGCACATAGTTAGAATTCTCTGACAAGTAATTCACAGGAAAGCTAAGAAACATTGCTTTCTGCCATGGCATTTTTACTTCAGAGGTTCCCAAGACAAGATACAATTGAGCGAAACATTTTGGATAATGTAGAAAATAAATCTATATGTTATAATTACTGGATATTATGGTTCACCAACTATCCAAATTAAATACAAATACTTTGCTGTAATCTACTACAGAGGGAATTGACTTGATGGAAGTATATTAAAACAATGTATCTCTGAATATGACAAGGAGTTGCAAAAAATAAGTTCAATATCTTATGACAGCTAAACAATTTTAAGAGCTTCTGAAATAATGATACTTCAAAGCTTGACTACAAAGATTTCCAACCACCTTGTAATTTTGAGTTTCCATCAATGTTTGGCAGTATAATGGCAATTAAGACATTATCATGGGCTCGGCTTAAGGGCATGGATCAGAAAAAGAAGCAATTTTCTGTGGAATTCGATTGGTCTTCAACTAACACAAAAACAATGTTAATGTACCCTTGACCAGAAAACTAGAAACTTATATTAATGATAAGTGACAATACGTTAGATGGTAGGTTTATAACCCTACATGAAACTAATGTTTGTACACCTTGTAGTGTTAGAATTATATAGTAACTTTTTCACTAGTGTCTTAGAATTTCAACTTACATGTGGCTATTCAGCCATTAAGTGCTTTAAAGAGCATTCTCCCTCCAATTTGAGGGTAGAAAAAAGGGTCAACTCACCTAGAGAACTAGAAAAATTGACTTATTGGCTTATCAAAATCATTGGAAGAGATCCTTTCTTTTGTTGAACATAGTTGTTTGGGAGGTCAAAGAAAGTCCACAGTGTGTGGATGCAAATAGATTGGGTATATTCCTGTAAATTTTGGCATCAAAGAATTTATGTACATGCTATTCAGATTATGTACATGCTATTCAGATATGTAAGACTATTCAGATTAGGATGGGCAAATGAACTGGGGTTGGATTTCATTGTAATTTTATTCTTAAACTCTATTTTTTAGTTATATTTGTCTCACTTTTAATCCTAGTCACAGAATGTCTAAATTATATAATCAATAAAAAAATCAAAGTTTGGAATAACATGAAGTAAAGCATGTTTCTGAGCCTGAAACACTGGTCTGCAAGTATTGGAAAAGCTATAGTACAGGTGGGATGAGTCACTAAACTGCACTTTTCCTCTTTATTATTTTTTTTTTCAAGTAGTATACATCCCATATGGCTTCACCATTTAAATTCTACTAGGTTTCTAATAACACCTAGGTTCAACTGATTGTCAATTGAGAGAGAACAGACATGTCCTGAAGACAGTTAATTTCACCTGCCTCCAGAATTTTGCTTGGTCACATCTACTAGTGTGACAACTTGTTCAGATAGACCACATAGCTGATTCAGGCACGACTTTTAGACAGTTCATATTAAGTTCTTTGACTTCCCTCCTGAGCTTATTCAATTCATTTGCAAGTTGCAAAACCAAATGAAAAGCACTACACAATTCATATAAATAATTTTGATTAGAGATGATGAGAGAGAATAGCTTTTTGTGTGAATACTAAAATAAGAAATATAAATGTTTAGTTGGAGACATGTGCTTAATCATTCAATGAAAAAAAAATGGAAAAATCTCATGAGGAACATGATTTGCTAACTGTTTTTGCTTGGAAGTAATTGACGTTATTGCAAATATCACATCTATTATTTCCTCCTTATATCAGATGTATTATGTGAATTTGGTAGGGGTTCTATTTTTAGAGCCAATGTAGAACTATTGATCTATTCCGTTTTTACAAAAAGGTTAGGATGAGATAATATTTTCTTAAGAGTCCTCAAAATCTGTGTTTTGGCCTAAATGCTAAGTTGTGGGAAGAAATACAGGATGGTGGCCAGAGCCTGCAAAGACCAGTTTTTGGTCCATAAAGTGCTAAGCAATGTCATGTTGTACCTGACAAGTTAAAGAGCCATATAAGAACAATCAGCAAACAGGTTGAAGAAATGCAATATTTTTAATGAATACAAATAGTGAATGAATATTCTTTGGGTCCCCCTGACTTCATTTACAGAGCATTATTAACATCTGCATTTTGACAGACTACTGTATCTTCTTCCTTCCCCATCTCCTTATCAAACTTTGAGATAACACACATTAGCATACTCTATCTCTGGAAAGCAAAGATAGCAGCTCTATCATGCAATAATATCCTACACTTGTTGAATTGCTTATTTAAAATATTGCAACGATTTCCTAAATTTAGTGTTTTACCTGTGCCTTAGTTGGAGATAGTGACAAATTGAACCAGAATTACAATTTTATAGCAGGCTTCCTTCATGGATTATAACAAAGGCACAGGTTTAAATACTTCTGGGTCCAAGGGTTCATTCTGTTCCTGCAGTAAGCAAGTCAAGGCACTGACCTTGCATAATGATCTCTTCTGGAAACGCCATGTCTTAGATACCTATCACTGACAATTTGTCGGCAGCACAGGCATTTTAGTCACAAGGGCACTTCACAGAATCAAACCTGTTGCCTTACATCAGACACAATAAGTTGTTTCTGTGTTGCAGTGGCATTCCTAATAAACTAGGATTATTTATGACCTGTTTGGACTTCATGCATGCTGGAGAACAGGCATCCTGTGCTGTGTGAGATGGTGTTAATGGTGCTGGATGAGATGCTGCTGAGATTGGTTAGGAAGGTTTGATGCTACTACATGTCCATCAGTGGAAGAATGAGACTTTGGAGCTATATGGGGAAACTCCAGTGAGGCAATTCACAGTCCAACACGAGTGTTGAGGAAACAAGCGAGACTGAGACCAGTGTCAGGTATGGTGACACAGGCGCATTGCTTTGCATTGCTTAAGCATAACTCTAGTGAAAGTGAAAAAGGTAAAATGATTTTTGACAGCTGAGAATCCAGTGCAGGTTATCCTGTTATTATAATGCTTCCTTTGAGGGAGAGAGCCAATGTTTCTCAAGGGTGTTAGGGCAATCTGACAAATGCAAAAAAGATTTCATATTCTAAAGATGAACATTTCCAGCCCTGTGTACAATATCTCCTTATAACCACACCAGCATGAGAGGAGCAGTCTTGTTTTTTCATGATTTTGGTGAGGTACAGCAAAAATATTCTCCCAATGCACCTGCTGATACTATGAAAGATGAAGAACCATAGGAAACTGTTCAAAGTGATGCCTTATACAGAAATATTTAAGGTCATTAAAATCTAGGCATGGGAATTTTCCTACCTCTGTAGATAGATTGATTATATTATTAGCATTTCTAATCATTCATGTTATAGGTGAGTAGTTTAAGGAATAGGCAGGATTTGTTTTAATTAAGATAAGAAAAAAAGCCTACATTTATGACACAGAAAGACCCTCTTCTGACATAGCAATGATGCTTGCCAAGAAGGATTGAAAAAAATGAAAAAGTACAAAAAGGTTTCTGCTGTACTACATACAACATGAACTAAATATTACCCTGAGTCCAGTCCCACTGAGCCAAGTTCATTCTGGTACAATGCTGCTGACTTCAGATGACTTGTGTTGAGTGTGAATTTAGTCTGATAACTTTGACAAAACACAATGGTATCTAGAGGACTCTCAAAGACATGCTTCTCTATTTCCAGAACTCAGGCCTAAAAATCTACTTATATTTAGTTTGTGAATTTCTGGTAGAACAACATGTTCAGGATTATATTGAAATAGAAACATGGACCATGCTTTACAGGTCTATGATGTCGTATAGGATATTTATGATATCAAAAATCAGCAGAGCTCAGGGATTTACGTATGTCTCAAATTTAGAAGGAAAAAAATATTGAGTTTTAAAGTAATCTTTTGGTCCTGTTCTCAATTCCATGTCTCCCTGTTGTAGCTCCTTGAGCTTCTCTTTCCATGCTCCAATCCCACAATTAGCTTCATATATCTAACAATGGAACTGATTTTCAAATACCAAAATCTACTGACTTTCCCTAAATAAGCTTCTACTAAGATCAGTGGAATAAGATGTGTACAATGTCTACAAAATTCATCATCCATTCCTCCAATCTCTTTGAAACAATTTTCCATCATTAAGTGTTGCAGTAAAAAATAAATGATAAGAAAATGTTGAGAAAAGCCGTTAGGCCAATTTGATAACTCTCAATATAACTCTCAATATAATAAAGGCCTTTTGAAATCTGATGGTTCTGAGAAGTCTCACATGAATGGTCATTTCCTTTGTACACAGGAATGCATCTTCAATTATCTAAATTACTAACAATTCTGCTGACTGTAGATCATATATATTTATAAATGACAATAAGACATATTTCATGACATTGGATTCAAATTTCCTAAGGGAGGACAGGAGAAGAATGGAATGGAAAATGCAGTTGATGGCGAGAGAGTCTTCCCACTATCCAAACTGTGAGTGAATCCCTCTATTTTGCATTGTGCTTTTCTTCTATTTCAAAGAAATCTGCACAGCTGATATTTGGATCTCTCCAGAAATGTGATTCTAACAGCTGCAAGCAGATAACAATACAACTTACATGTATGTTATTGTCATTTGTTCTGATAGTACATGGAGGTATCATCATAAAACAGAATGACAGTTTGTTTACAGAAAAGTAAGTTTGGGTTTGCATTTGATGGGTTGTATTGAGGAGGCTGAAAGTCATCTTAATCCATCTAATATTCTTGAAGATGATGTCCACTTAACACAAGACCAATAGGTTCTTCAGTATTTCATTCCTGAAGACAACTAAGCATTAGACAGTTTTTCCAGGGATGTTTTCAATTTGTACTGTTATTTACACCAGTACTATGCTGATTGAAATGAGATCAGTCTCTTAACGTTAGGTACAATGATTTGTGATAACACAATAAGCAGTAATGTACAGAGAAGGAGGTATTGTGCTCATCCTCAAGGGGACATTATAGATTTATGCCAATTTACACCAGATTAGAATATCTCCCATGACATATGGGTGTAACAGAAATATAAAAACATTGGCTCTGGCCATAAAACAGATCAAGTCTGCAAAAGTAATTTCCCTTTACCTCCAGCTGAAAGATGACATATTTCTGAAAGACTCTTGGTAAAGGAGAAAACCTGAGAATGCAACTTCTGTACCATTTTCAGATCAGAACAGATCAGTACTTTTTCCTTTAACAACCAAGCCACTACTATTGTTCCTCTCCTTTCCACATCTATTATGTTTTCCAGAATAGAAACAGATCCACAAGTAGCTCAAGATAAGTGGTTCAGATTTGATTTACCTGTTGTTATTGGTTGTACTGCATCTGTTAGCATACAGTTGTCAGCTTTCACGAAGTGGCTCTCAACTGATACAGCTAACTGACAGATAATCACTTCTATGGTTGTCCAGCTGAGAAAGGCTTTAAAGCAGATGAGTTTAGTTCTCTTACAGTAAAAATGTCTTGACCCTGTCCTGGCAACAACAAAAATATCTTTTCATATTCGCACTACACCACCAGGGTCTTCAGTATGAGTAAATAACACAAATGAGGTGTTTATGTAGGGCAAACTTTGAGAAATCTTAGTATACTTACAGCACATTTTGATGTAAGTTAATGTTTCATTGGTATTGAACAAGAAACAGGTTATAACTCAAACTATTGAAGGTGTTGGTGTCACAAAGTAAAAGGTTCATCACTTTTGTGACTTATAAGTTGCAAAGTCTTAGCATGCTAATTCAAGCATCATTGTTTTTCTCTCATTTGAGAACTTTACAGCTGATGCCAGAAATCAATCTGTTCATCAGAAAGGAGACATCCAAGGTCTTGACAGCATCATTCTCAAAATGATAAAGATTACTAAAACAATTGCATTTGCTGCTTTTATTTTTTAATATTGAGGTTAATTTTCTCTCTGAAGAACAATGCATTTTTCAAAGGCTGGATTAGAAATATTTACTCAAAAAAATACCCTCCAGTTTATTTTTTTTATTTTTTAATGTGGGGAACATAGGTTGTTTTACCAATAATGTTAAAGTAACACTGAAGCAGAAAAGGCATAAATTATGTCTAATGTTTCTAACGGGAACTATTAAAACCAGAATGTTGTGTTAATCTGCATTTTGATACATATTCCAACTGAAATAAATAGAAACCATCACCTTCACTCAGTTAAATGACTTTTTTTTTTTTTTTTTTTTTAAGCAAAACTCTACGTTTATGTTATGTGGAACTGTGATAAACAACAAAATCTAGGTAGAAACTTCTGGTATTTGAAACTATCTCTATTCAGATAACTTTGCACAGATGGAATTCTTTCTGTTAGAAAAGGGCAGCTTTCCATTTGTTTCAGTGGTTAGTTAACATGTCTCAGATACTCCTGGGTAAACTAGTATAATGTCATGGAATTATTGTAGGGGACATGAAAAGGGAGGTCACAATGAAATCACCCTGTTCTGAGATTTGAATCAATCCCAGAAGGGAAATGTTCTCCAATGTCTTGCATATTTTGTAGTCTTGTGCAATGCAAGCATAAAATGGTTGCCCTTTCCATGTTTCAGTCTTGCTACAAGGATGTAAAAATCTGCTTTCCTCCAAGGCATAGTGAAAGCATTTAAATAAAAGACTCAGGAAGAAAGTACTTGTTCATCTGGTTATGAATTTCCACACTGGAAAAAAAGGCGACTTGAAATGAAATAAGAAAATACTGTGGATGGGTGTTATTTAAGCATAGAGTTTTAGTGCATCTCATGCATAGTTAACTTCCATTCTTCTTTAATGTTTCATCCAAAGGACACAACGGGTAGTGCTGGGATTATTCTGCAGCCACACATCACCTGCTGACAAATTTATAACACTAATTTCTGGAGTCTGTAAGTCTCCCAAACTCACCCTGATAAAACACAGCTTCCTCTTTCTCTGCAGGCTCTGTTGCAGTGTAGCTCCAGTACATACTTACACATTAAAAGCTAAAGTCCATACAGACCTATGTTTCTGTAGGCTAACTGTTGTAGGCTAATGGCTCATTGCTTGGGAGGAAGCAATGAGCCATTTAAGATCTTGGGGAACGAGCTGAGTACCTGGTAGAGGGACCTGAAGGAATTTTAAGCCAGAACAAAATAGAGTTGTCTGGGGTTTGGGGTGATCCAGGGAGAGGCTTCCCATGCAAAACTATAAGGAACTTTTCAGGCTACTCAGGCAACTCTGCATTTCATGTTATACAAAGCTAAGCAGGAAGGGTCCTGTTCCCTGCTCTGCAGTGTGGAGAAATGAGCTGGGCACTGCATCTCCTCGAAGTGCACCTCCAGTCATGGGACAAGGGCAGAGAAACACCTGGGACTGACCACCCAATACCTCTCCCTTGGGGACACTGTTTAAATATTGTATTATAAAATGTCCTCTCCTAGTGTTATACTCCTCTGTAGCATACTACTGCGGTGGCCACCAGCTACAGCTTTGTGCAGCCAAGGGCATACCAGGAAAGCTCTGCAGAAAGAAAAGCTAAAGTGTTTATAAATATAAAAAGATAAGGAAATATGAGGCATTCATAGGAGATCCTGGGCCAGGTGTCAGCAAGTTTAAACTGGGTTAGTCCTACTAACTTTATCAGTTTTTACAAGCTGTGGATCTGGTTCATTGGCTTACGACTGGCTGTCATGGCATATAAAAATCCTGAAGTGTCTGGAATGTGAAAAAGGAGTAAAAAAAAAAAAATCCTGTCACTTTAATTGCTTTTGCTCATACCTTTAAGTACAAAAGTTTCCTTCAGGTTTACATCTGAATCTTTTAAAATAGTAAAATATTCAACACATTTATTATTCTCTGCATTAAAAGCGGTTTTAGTCTACTATGAATTTGCTGTTTTATAATTCACTATTTCATAATCTTTAATGGGAAGAGAATGGAAAGGAAATTAACTCATGTCAGTCGTGTTGTTTTCTTCTAGGATTCATACCTAAACCAAGAGATAAAACAGATTAGTTGTTTCAGTACCTTGCACATTCTTTTAATTTATTGTCTTTCATTCTGCTTCTTTAAAAAGTTGTGTCCATGAATGTGAAGGACAAATGCATTAAGCTGAGTGAGGCACAATTCATACAGAAACCTAACATGGAGAATTAGATTTCCTGCTGAACCACGTCCATGGTTTGTTGTTCTCATTCCTCTTCAGAGATCAGCATATTTTTACCAGAATCACAGAATCACAGAATCACAGAATTTCTAGGTTGGAAGAGACCTCAAGGTCATCGAGTCCAACCTCCAACCTAACGCTAACAGCCCTCCACTAAACCATATCCCTAAGCTCTACATCTAAACGTCTTTTGAAGACTTCCAGGGATGGTGACTCCACCACTTCCCTGGGCAGCCTGTTCCAATGCCTCACAACCCTTTCTGTAAAGAAGTTCTTCCTAACATCTAACCTAAAACTCCCCTGGCTCAACTTAAGCCCATTCCCCCTCGTCCTGTCACCAGGCACGTGGGAGAACAGGCCAACCCCCACCTCGCTACAGCCTCCCTTGAGGTACCTAAAAAGAGCGATAAGGTCACCCCTGAGCCTCCACTTCTCCAGGCTGAACAAGCCCAGCTCCCTCAGCCGCTCCTCGTAGGACTTGTTCTCCAGGCCCCTCACCAGCTTCGTCGCCCTTCTCTGCACCCGCTCAAGCACCTCGATGTCCTTCTTGTAGCGAGGGGCCCAAAACTGAACACAGTACTCGAGGTGCGGCCTCACCAGAGCTGAGTACAGGGGGACGATCACCTCCCTAGCCCTGCTGGTCACGCTGTTCCTAATACAAGCCAGGATGCCGTTGGCCTTCTTGGCCACCTGAGCACACTGCTGGCTCATATTCAGCCGACTGTCCACCATCACTCCCAGGTCCTTCTCTGCCTGGCAGCTTTCCAACCATTCCTCTCCCAGCCTGTAGCTCTGCTTGGGGTTATTGTGCCCCAGGTGCAGGACCCGGCACTTGGCCTTGTTAAACTTCATGCAGTTGACCTCAGCCCATCGGTCCAGCCTATCCAGATCCTCCTGCAGAGCTTTCCTACCCTCAAGCAGATTGACACACGCACCTAACTTGGTGTCATCTGCAAACTTACTGAGGGTGCACTCGATGCCCTCGTCCAGATCATCAATGAAGATATTAAAGAGGACCGGCCCCAGCACCGAGCCCTGGGGGACGCCACTAGTGACTGGCCTCCAACTGGACTTGGCTCCATTCACCACGACTCTTTGGGCCCGGCTATCCAGCCAGTTTCTAACCCAACGAAGCGTGCGCCAGTCCAAGCCAAGAGCAGCCAGTTTCTTGAGGAGAATGCTGTGGGAGACGGTGTCAAAAGCCTTGCTGAAGTCAAGGTAGACCACATCCACAGCCTTTCCCTCATCCACCCAGCGCGTCACTCTGTCATAGAAGGAGATCAGGTTCGTCAGGCATGACCTGCCTTTCATAAAGCCATGCTGACTGGGCCACTTCAGAACCGCCTCCCAAGGGACTCCACCAACCAGTGTCCTGAGCAGCTCGAAGTCAGCCCTCTGAAAGTCCAATACAGTGGTTTTACTGGTCCCCTTCCTGGCCTCGCCAAGAATAGTGAACTCCACCATTTCGTGGTCACTCTGCCCAAGACAGCTCCCGACACATCCTCCACCAGTCCTTCTCTGTGAAGAGAAGGTCTAGCGGGGCACCACCCCTGGTAGGTTCACTAACCAGCTGCATCAGGAAGCTATCTTCCACGCTCTCCAGAAACCTCCTAGACTGCTTTCTCAGGGCTGTGTTGTGCTTCCAGGATATGTCAGGGAAGTTGAAGTCCCCCACGAGTACAAGCGCTGAAGATTTTGCAACTTCTGTCAGCTGCTCATCCGTCTCCTCATCCTGGTTTGGCGGTCTATAGCAGAACCTGACCAGGACGCTAGCCTTGTTGTCCCTGCTGATCCTAACCCAAAGGGACTCGACCTTGTCATTCCCAGCCTCGAGATCTACGACATCGAAAGACTCTCTAATATAGAGAGCCACACCACCACCCCTTCTGTGCTGCCTGTCCCTTCTGAAGAGCTTATAGCCAGTCATTGCAGCACTCCAGTCATGAGACTGGTCCCACCACGTCTCCGTGATGGCAACCAAGTCGTAGCCTGCCTGCTGCACGATGGCTTCCAGCTCCTCCTGTTTCTTACCCATGCTGCGTGCATTGGTGTAGATGCACTTCAGCTGGGCCATTACCTTATCCTCTGGCCTTGCCATTGTTCCCCCTGGCACAGCCCCAACAATCCTAGCTTCAGCCCCATCCCCCTTCTTACCTAGTTTAAAGCCCTCTCAATGAGCCCTGCCAGCTCCTGGCCCAGGATCCTTTTTCCCCTAAAAGATAGGGACCCGTCTGTGGCCATCAGGCCAGGTGCTGAGTAAAGTGCCCCATGGTCGAAAAACCCAAGATTTCTGCGTTGGCACCAGCCCCTGAGCCACATGTTTATCAGATTGGCTTTCCGTGTCCTCTCTGTACCCCTCCCTGCCACCGTAGGGATGGATGAAAACACCACCCGCACTAAAAGAAAAAGAAAAGAAGCAGTGTAACTCTCCAGACAGCAAATAATGTCAGTCTGGCACAGCAGCTAATGTTTCTTACAACAGAAATGAAAGCTGCCACTGTGTGCTGACTCACAGCATGTGACATTGTCATTTTAAATCTTTGTTTTCATCCATCTGTTTTTTTCTGAAATTTTCACTTTCAAAAATGAATTTCTTAATGGTGGCTATGTGCCAGAAGGGTTTGACAAGGTTGTGGAGAAGCTTTCAAGTGTTTTTGGACTATGTCATCATTCACCTAGGGGTTGTACTCAAGAAAGCAGAAGAAATAGAGTAATACTTTAAAGGAAGATAACAAAAGGTGAAGTCAAGCTGGAAGGCTATCAGCTTACCTGAGAGAAATGGGAAGAGACAGTGTCAGCTGAGAGGCAAGGGACAGACCTGTGGGGCTGAATTACCCTTTCCTTCACCTGGTGTGGTTCAGAGCTTACTGCTTTTCTACCAGATTCCTCACAAGAAACGTGTCTTTCCCTCAGTACACAGCCAGGCCGCCCAAAGGCTGCTAAGCCAGAACCTCGAATATGATATAGCCATGGTCTTTTCTGGGTTTCTCCTAGAACTGGCTTGCATTACAGAACATTTTCCAGTATAAAAACAAATGGATCCCTGAGAGAAGTCACCTCCTGAGTCATTTCTCAACATCCTACAGCAGAAGGAGGAAGCGAGGAGCTCATGTACAATTTCTCAGAGGGAAAAAAAAAAGAAAAAAAAAAAAAGTATAGATTAGAAATCAGACCAAGCAATTTAAAAGCTTTGAGAGACCCTTCTTCCCTTCCTGAAGAAGCAGTGTGAATAGTCAAGAACCAAAGCCAATTTAGGGTTTTCCGTATGTGTATATATCCTTTTATCTTGTGTGCTTCAAACTTTACAGACATCTTCAGCCTTGGCTTGACAGTGCTCCTGTGAAACATCAAATGTATTTGCTTAACTTGGAGGAAACTGGTAGCATGTTATTCATCTGCTTTGTATTTAAAGGCTAGTTTAAACCTTCTGGAGGTACTTTTCATCTCACCATTTATTCATATGTGAATAGTGAATTTAAATAATTCATTTTGAGCTGCTTCTGCAAAGGTATTACTTCAGTTCAAACTCTGTCCTGTTAATTACCTTCTCATTCTGCACATCATGAAGCTCTGGGTTGATGGTAATTCTCTTGATCCTCGTGAAAGTAATAAGAGTGCTCTACCAGAAAAGTTTTCAAATGTGGACACTTTGCTGGCCCAGGAGAATCTGCATTTTGCAGATAATATTTTAACTTATGATAGTTCCTGGTTTGGAGCTAAACTGCTGGGTGAAAATGCACTTATTAAAATGCTAACTGAGTGTCTCCTCTGAAGTAATGATAACATCATCAAATTTCAGAACCATTGGGGCAACTAAAGCTAGAGAATTGATTGATTCCTTTGCAAAGTGGCTGTAATTCAACTAATTAGATGTTGAATGGGTGTTAAAGTTCAGCTTGAGTAATTCATTGCTTTTTCAGCAACTGTAACTTTCTCATGTAAAGTTTCTGAAAGTTAAAAAATACCATAGTCATAGGTATAAACATGAAATTGCTTTGTGTTTGGAATACCTATTTGTAAGATACTGCCTCTGCTTTTTCACAAGGAATATACTGCCTCTGCTTTTTCACAAGGAATATAAAGACTGATTATGCCTGTTCCACAGAAAAAAATCCCATGAAATAGGCAAATTTACTGATTTCCACAAAGCATTTCCAATATACCAGGTAGGAGCTATAAGTTAAATCCTGGAAATGAAACCTTCAAATTGTGTGGTCCTGAGGATCTGCTGGCAAGCTCAATTGCAGCCACAAAAATCTTGGCGTGTGTGCCCCAGTGTATGCCCCCAACTTTTTCTCCCTCACGAAATCCAAGACCTTCAGTGTATATAAGTCATGCAACATTAGAACACCCCACAAAGCTCTCTTTCCTGTAGGGAAGAGGCCCTAGCATAAGGCAGCAGTTTGGTAACCATCTCTTAACATTTTGCAGGGCAGCAGAGCCTTGGGCTGTAGTCCCACGGGGATTTCTTTGGAGGAAATCTTTTCTCAAGCAGGTCACTTTCACAGTTGCATGTCCTTGCACTGGATCAGTTTTGGTAGCACAGATAACTGGAGGACTATGGGGGTGGGAGGGGGGGTGGAAATCAGGGTACTGATCCAGCTGGAAATGAACCACTTTTCTTTTGTGAGATTATTTTTCAATTGGGGCTGCTCAGGTAATTGTGTGACTGCATGAACTGCTGTGCTTATGCTGTGGATGGGGTGGTGTGGGGGTCCCCAGGCTCCTGCAGCTGGCATAGGCATGCCTGCCATGGGCTGCTGCTGCTCCAGACACCTAATGAGGCAGAACTCCATCAGCCCTCCCATTTTAATGGTTTCTGAATTACACTGGGTACCATAAGTAAAATGAACTATGGAAATAACCTGAGCGAAAAATAGAATAAAACTAAAACACTCAGCGAAGTTTAAACTCCAGAAATTTGGTTTAATCCAAGCTTCATATTGTATCTAAAAGCAGCAGCTGCCAGTGGAGTGGAAACAAGTTGGAGGTGTCCTTATTCCTGACAATGGCCAGCTGTAACAGACATCATGGTTTTCAATTAGCTCTGGAAGAATAGATGAACTGCAAACGTGTAACACTGTGATCTGAGAAACACAGCAATGCCTACAGAATGTGCGTGCACTTATAGTGTGTTTTTAAGCAAAGTGCAAAATAAATAAAATCCTGGAGGAGTTTAATTTTGAATTCTGCTGTCACTGGTATCATGTCATTTATGGGAAGGAAAAACAATGAAGCCTACAAAAAAAACAGTGCTCCTAATATCTGAGGGGAAAATGCCACAGGCACAGCACTGGCAGCCTTGCAGTTAAGCCCACAACATCTATGAAGCAAAGGGATGCATCTCTCCAGATGCAATCCCCAAGGAAGGGCAGACAGTGCCTTTACCCTAAAGGTGTGATAGGGAGCCCAGAATGCCATACAGAGAGACCACAGAGGTCAGTGCTGGTTGGGGCCTGCAGAAAGCAGTGCAGAGAGCGGTTTGAGCCCAGATACTGGGAGCGCCTGGGAAGAGAACTGAGTGAGGATGGAGGGCATGACTCAGCTCATGTGCAATCACTGGCAGAGCATGCACAGTAGGTGACAGAGTACAGCAGCAGCACGCTTAGCTTAGAGGAATTCATCCCCAGAGAAGAAGTTGTAGTAGCTGGCCTGATTATTGGCTTGAAAAGAAAAGGAGCACTGACTATTTTAAGCTGGACAAAGGTGCATTAGCCAAGCAGCTGCTGAGAACAGTGAAGTCACAGTAAGAAAAAAACAGCAGCACTTGAAAGTAAAAGGGTGAAGCTGAAAGCAGCAGCAGGGAGGTTGTCGCCTGTCAACGGGTGTTTGAACAGTAAGTGTACGAGTTAAGAATACAGAAAAGTTTGTAATGAGATCAAGCTAAAACTGTGTCAGCCCTTACTCTATTATTGTCCATCTTACTAGAAAAGCAGGCCAGAGACTCCATCCCTCTGGAATATTTCACAGGCATGTGCTTCACTCTCTGTTTATCTAATCCACACTTCCTCAGCTTGCCTATGAAGATGTTATGGGATACAGTGTCAGCAGTCTTACTGAAGTCAAAGTAGACAACATCTGATGCTCTCTCCTCCTCTTCCCAGCCAGTCATTTACATCATAGAAGGCTATCAGATTGATTAAGCATGATTGCCCTTGGTGAATCCATGTTAACTACTCCTGATGACCTTCTTTTCCTCCGCATGCTTAGAGGTGACCTCCAGGATGAGCTGTTCCATCACCTTTCCAGAGATGGAGGTGACTGTCCTGTAGTTTCCTGGGTCCTTCTTGCCCTTTTTGAAGACTGGAGTGTCATTGGTTTTCTTCCATCTTCTTTCTTCTGGCCTGTCCCTTTTTCCACATTCTGTAGACTTCCTTCTTCTGTTTGACTTTTACTGGAAGCTCCTTGATATTCCATGCAGGTCTCCTGCTCCCTTTGCTTGACTTACTCGTAGGGGTGAAGCAATCTTGAGCTTGGAGGAAGTGATGCTTGAATATTAACCAGCTTTATTGGGCTTCCCTTCCTTTCAGGGTCCTAACCCGTGGGATTCGTTCCATTCAGTCCATAAAGAGGCCAAAGTTTACTTGCCTGAACTTCAGGGTTGCAGTCCTACTTATTGCCCTGCTTCCTCCATGCAGGATCCTTAATTTCCCCATCTCATGGTCACTGCATCCAAGGCTGCCCCCAACCTTCACATCTCCAAGCAGCCCTTTGTTTGTCAGTACAAGGCCCAGCAGTACACCTCTCCTCACTCATCTCCCCAAAAGTTACCATTAATACTCTGAAGGCACCTTCTGGACTGTTTGTGCCTAGCTGTGTTGTCTTTCCAGCAGGTAACAGGGTGGTTGAAGTCCCCCAGAAGAACCAGGGTCTGTGATTGTGAGGCTACTTCCAGCTCTCCGTAGAAGGCCTTATCGACTTCCTGATCAGGTGGCCTGTAGCAAAAACCTATAAGCTTTATTGTTTTATACCTTCACTCTGATGAGCTGCAGCACAGCATGTAATGGTTTCATTTTGACTGACCTAGTTGTAACACACTCTTTCTTGACCAACAACCCTCATAGTGTCAGAAAGCTTTTTCTGTTAATTCTATAAAATCTGCCACACTGTCTACACACTTTGTTTTCTTTTTCAATTATATAGCCATGTTTACCTGCCACTGATGCTTCTTTTAATCTTGAATTAGGACCAAAAGACAATTTTCTTTGATCTACCATCATTCATGAATATAACTAATGAGCAAAAGAAATGACAGAAGCACCAATGTAACATATCCTTTTCAAAACATGGCTGCTGAATTTTTATTTATTTATTTATTTTTTCGCTGCATCCTGCCTGGCTCTAGACCATTGATCTGTGAGCCTCTCCTCCTTGAACTTGTTTAAAAATAAAAGTAAATTTAATTGGTAAAATTTGTAGTGTTGAATCCCGTGGAAAAACTAATGTTGATTTTAGTGCTATTATAGCAAATACGAACATGAAAATATTAATATGCAAATATTTATATTGTTGATAATTATACTTGATTCATTTATTCATAAGAGAAAAAAATAATTTAAATATTCTGAAGTTGTAAGCCTAATTAGAGTCAGTTGTGCTAGGGAGGGATAAATCTGGTAACCTCCATACAGAAGCAAGGCTGCTGCTGCTCTAGGCTCCAGGTCCAGCCAGTAGGAAGGCAGACTGTATTCCCACGAGGCACAGGGGTACAGCACATACATGTGTGTTCTTAGCTGGTCACAGACAGCACCACAAATCACTCTCATGAACACAAGCAGCACCAATGGCCTCCTCCTTCTGCCCTTTCTGGAAGATCAGGATGAAGCTCTGTTAGTGGGAATATATACATATATATGCAGTGTGGGTTCTGTGGGATGGTAATATTACTTTGGCATCTTAAAAGAAACGTCAGAAGGCATAAGCATTAATATTTAGGATAGGATATTACACTACAGTAAGGAGGACTGGACAACAGGAGGGGTAAGTGTAGAGATTATAAAGAAATGGAGAAAAAAATAGAGATGTGTTAAAAGCTACTTTTAAAAAATGAAGAATGTTTTCCTTGACAAAAGATATCAGTCATTTACTACAGTCTCAAAACTGGCCATTTTTCCTCACATTTGATATCCTCATTACTGGTATTACAGGAAATTCTCCATATCAGCAGAAGTAAATAATTACTTGTTGGTTACAGAAAGAAATGAATATCACTATGTTTTAAGTTTTCAACCTGTGTCTCTGTTTGTGTTTCTAATTTGCCACACAAGTATTGCTCTGTTGAACCATGACAATTTGAGAAATTTAAAGCAAACAGGCCCACAGGTGCAATTTAAAACACTGATGTAAGTTTAGGAGCATGTTAGTTCATTGCTGTTGTTCAGATGTCAGTTCTCAGGCTCCCTGAAAAATGGAGTGGGCTTGCAAATGTAATTTCTAAAACAATCTCTTCAAGGTTCTCTCTGTTATGATCCACTAAAGGTGAGGTGGCCAAGGTTTTCTATACAACCTTAAAGGCAGGATGAGCTGTATCCTCTTCTCTCCCTGCCTTCTAAATAGCTACACTGGGTTTCTTAGCTTTGCCCATGGATGGAGAAACTGAGCAGATTAGCAACCACTATTCAAACATGCCTGGACATGACAAATGTGAAATTGTTAGAGCTGATAACTTACAAAAGAACCTCTCAGAGGGGCAAGAAAACAAAAGCTAATTTAGCTAATTTTGCAGTAAGCAAGATTTGTTTTAGTTGGAGGATGTGTGTTGGTACATTTTCTAGTTGCTGTTTTGCCTGTCTGAAGTTCTCTGCTCCTCTGTGATGCCTCAGAAAGGCAAGAACATCCTTTTGGGGGTCGTACATCCCCAGAAGTTGACACTGTGTAAGAATGGAACAGGAGACAAGCCAAATAGCCCTGGTAGGAAGTCACTTGTTCATATTACAGCTCTGATAGGGATGCTGTGCTGTGCAAATATACTGGGGGCCATCATTTGTGCAACATCACCTTTAAAATACACAAACTGTAGGAAGAGTTATCTTTGTTCACGTACCTCACCGATGGCTGTAAGAATGCAGATAGAGGGTTTTCTCATCATAGCACAAAGTACAGCTGACCTTGTCTTCTGAGGTGTGGTATATCACAGAAATTTTACTGCTGAAAATTTAGGATTTCCCTAAATAATTGATTTGCCTAAAACATAATCTGCCTTTCATCCAGTTGTTGTTATAGTCACACAGTGAAGGATGTTTGCACTTGCCCTCTCTGGGGAGATGACTGTGCTTTCCTTGCTGGTCTGGCAAATGGACAGCATCTTATGGTGTCTATATTTATCCCAGAAATGACCACAAGAAAGAAAATTCCTCTCCAAGGAGAGGTCCCATCAAGCAAATTAACCCTGCTGAAGTGAGCTGTCACCTTCATAGCACCCAGAGTCAACACTGCTCCTGGTGGAACCATGATACCATGGCTGCCCCAATTTTCTCCCTCAACGTCTCTCAGACAATTGAACAAAGCTGCTGAATTGAGAGGGGGTATCATTTTATCCTTTTCAAAGACAGTCACAAACCTCACAGTCCTGTGTGGAGGTGACAAAAATGTAGCCCATTTTTCTCTTGCACAGCTCACAGAAGTATACTTTCACACATGATATTAGACTCAAGTGAACTCCAACAATAAATGTTTATTTTTATTATTTATTTATTTATTTAAAGGTAAAGTGCATTTGTTGCTCATAAGAGTGCAAAATCTGAGATGCACAACACCAAGTAGGAAGAAAATAAAGCTTTAAATCTATAAACCTGGGCATAAAAAACCCCACACAGAATGGACCACAAGTTACTGATTTAGCCATAAAGTGGAACTGTATATCTAAAGTTATTTATGCATTTTAATTATTTCAGGACAAAATTGTGGGGACAAGGTTTATAGTTATTAGGCTCTATTGGAAAATTGGATAATGCATAAAAGAACAACATAATAAATGTTGTTGAATACAGGAATGAGCAAAGCTGTAATACTCAGGTAGAAATAGGGAAGATTATGTTTATATTAAAGATGAACATGCTATTCAGTAATGATACAAGCTTGTTGGAATGTTGTCACAGCGAGAATGTCACTGCTAATGACCTGTCCATAAAAGCCCCTGATGATTATTTATTTAGTCACGAAGGGAAAACTATATTTCTGCTGTAACTTAATGAAAAATCTCTATCATACCTAATCTATAAACTTTCTGATGACATAACTTGAGCAATTTGCCACATATCCTTTCTTGATGGAATTGTTAAATAAACTTCTCTGATAACCCTAAACAGAAATACCTATAAACCTTGTTTTGTCAGAGATTCTCTTACCAAGACTGAAGACAACTTTTCCTAGATTTGAACTGTCAGATCATCTCGGGAAAGAAAAAATTAGAAACTTCTATCTTAAAAATGTAAACTATAAATGTGGACAATTACATAAAGACACTGATGAAGCCACAAAATCTGTAGCATTAATGAACAGATATTCTTGTGCCCATGTTAATGAGATATAAACACTTAGTAGAGCTCTGTCATTATTTGAATTTATGTGTTGATATGGATGTAAAATAACAAGATTTGTTTATATATCACTAGATATATATATTTATAATGATTATAGATTTCACTGCATTGCAGCTGATTGCACAGAGCAAATAACAAGAACATAAAAATACAGCAGGATGGCTAAACAGTTGTTCAGCACAAAGGTATAGAAAATACAGACTAATGCTTCTTATTATTCTTATATTTCAAGAATCAGCATGAAGTCTGTGATTTTTTTTTTTTTTTTAAGTGATATACAATGTTTTTCTTGTTTTGGAGGAAGAAAATATTTCTCACCGACTAGTGCTGAAAGATTCCGGTTTTACAAACGGAAAACCTGATAACTGGTCTGTCAGATGGAGAAATAGTGTTGGGAATCAACCCCCAGCTCACTAGCAGAGTTAATAATTAGCAGAAAGTTAGCAAAATAAAGTAATTTCTAACTGACTGCTTGGTATCAGTTTCCAGGTGACAAGTCTGACTTTTCGAATCAAGGGTACTTTTCAGCAAGTGAAACAAGAAAGGAGATCAAAGAGGATTTGAAAAAATGTGAAAGCAATAAATAAATAAATAAATAAATAAATAAATAAAAAGAGATGATTAGCATTACCAAAAAGGAATATACCGAATTACTTTCTGCCTGCTGAGGTGTTGCCCCAAAGCATTTTCAGTTTTCCTTCTAAACATTAAACAAGAGAAACTGATTGTCTAATTTTTACATCACAGTACATTAACCCAGGCAATGTAGAAAAATGCAGTGATTAGTGTATGTATTTTTCTCAGTCCACAAACATCCAGAAGGTAATGTGGGGCAGCAACTCCCAGTAGGTTTTGGTGGTGCTTTTTGTCATGAATCTGGCCCTGTTCTAAACCAGCTATTAGTAGTGCAGCTGTCTGTGGGACTTGTGATGGATAACTGCATTGGTTGACAAGCAGAGACAATAGAACCTCTGGTAGAATGCAAACTTCTCTAAATTAAGCAGAGCAATTACATGAGGAATGAATGCTGCTGGGATGACAACACAGGAGACAAAAAGAGAAATTTAGAGCAAATTCATCCATACAGTATTTCTTTTCTACAAATTTGCAAGGAACTCAGCAACTTATTTCTTTGGTTTTGACATTGAATTCTCCAGGGATTTTCACAGGTTTCCATCTCATACAATTGGGTTAACAGGACGTCATTTGATCTGATGGCGATACACTAGAAGCCAGATTTTTGACTGCATGAAGGCCATTTTACATCACAACAGATAGAAAAAGAAGAAGATGACTTTTAAGAAAGTGACTACATTTCTAACTAATTACACTGATAGAGAGTCTCAAGTATAGCGTCTGAAAGATGATTATTAGTGGGAGTTTTTGGAGTGGAGAGCATTAATATGGCCTAGGAATTGGTCTTTGGGCTAATAGAATGCTCAGCATGAGCATAAACAATACCTTATAATACATTTCTTTCATACTTCCTCTCCATGAATCTGAGGGCAAGTAGACCTCTAGGTACTGATTTCAGTTTTATAACATCCTTGTCACCTCAGAACACCAGGAAGTTTTCAATCATTCACACAATCAAGGTGCTGCTGTACATTCTCTCCTTAAGCAAATTATATTTGTGGAAAAGGTTCAGATATAACTAATTGAACGTTAAATGAATAATTGTGCTTAAAAGACTTAATGATTTGAATGGCTTTGAAATTTATCCAAACAAAGTAAATCATCTTTTTTTTAGCACACATTAAATGCCAAAGCTGTTCTATGGCTGAAACCTACACCATAGACCTGTTCAAACACAACTCATTCCTACAATTTTGGGAGAGAAAAAGAAAGGGTTGGGGTTATTCATGGGATCAAGTAAGATATCAGTGGGAATTCAGAGGAAAAGTGCTCTATCCTAAATTCTAAGGTACCAGGGATCTTGCAAGGTACAAATTTCATCTGTTATCCATGAAATCTGCCTACCAGTTTTTTCCTAATTGCTTAGTTTCTAGCACTGTATTGGATTTCAGATATCCTTGATCAGCTTTGAAAAAATTGCATGTCATCTAAACACTGTTATTGGTTACTCAATTTATAGTAGCCTACAAACGTAAGAAAAGAGGTTATAGAAAAGAATTTATTATTTTTTCCCTAATTTGCTTTGTGAATAATCATTGAAACCAGTTGATAGAGGAAGATAGTCACATACATTTTTTTTTTTTTTAGTTTAAATTTTATTTTTATTGTTGTTGTTTTAAATGAAGAGACTAACAGAGCTGAGCAATTTCGAGAACCTGGCTAGCTCTCATAACCAGTTTTGATTTCATATGTAATGGTTCTTAAACATGACGAAGTCCTTGTTCAGAGAGAACAATATTCTGTTCCCGCTGTTTGTGATGCTCTTTCATAGAGGATATGAGGAGAAACAACAGGGACTTGTTTCTCTGACATTGCCTACATTACAATGCAACAGGCAGCAGCAGAAACTACACAAAAGAGCTACCAAAAGCCCAGCACTCGCAGCTTTCTTGGAAAGAAATTGTCTTCCTACATGCAATATGGGAATTCTCTGTGTTACTAATGCCTACATTAAACAGGATGTTTGCAAGTGCTGCTCCTTTCTCTCTCCCTCTCAGAACACAACCATCTTGCTAAGTAGGACCAGGAAACAGCAGAATTGTAGCTGTTGCTGAAGGATGCTTGCTTCAGAGCAGCTATAACCAAGTTCCCTGTGCCAGCAAACAGCCCCATGAGAGAAAAAGCTTACAGTGCAGAGGGGTCAGAAGGGATGAATGCTTTCATCTTGTTAGGATGCAAGTCAGAAGTAGAAATGAATTTTCTGCCCCTTGCAGATGCAGAAGCTTCCTGCAGGATGGGATTGTTGGGCAGGCAGTGCTGGGAGTGAAGGAATGCTACGAGTTCACTGGACAGCAGCTCTGTATGCTGTATGTAAGGAGCTCTGAGAAAGAAAAATTAAAACCGCCAAACTGAAAACTCGGACAAAATAAAACTTCTTCAAATAGTGTCTTGAGTCATGCTGAGTGCCATGAAGAGAGAAAATTGTCTAACAAGCTGGTATCCTTAAATCCAGATTCTCCCATGGCTGCTTGTTGTCAGAGCAGCTGGTGCCTGCATGCCAAAGGGGATGTTTTATCAGCAGGAGCTGTTTAAATGTAAAAGAACTAAGCTTCCTCCACAGTTTTAAACTCATTAGTCAGTTATCAAGGATCTGGAATATTTGGGGGCTCTACCAGTGAAGTGAAATGAATCATTTCCCACTGTTAAGGAAAGACATTAACAAGTACCTCTGAGCCAGATCCAGAATAGTTAGCAGAGCTGTTACGAGAAGGATTCTTGCCCTGCTGGCATATGCTGATTTATGGAGACACTGGGGACTGTCCACCCTTCCTTTCCCTAAAAGCTCACCCCCTGCTTGCTCTAGTCTGTCACTTCTCAGACCCACTGTGTAAGAGCCGTGCTTTTGGCTGCTGTACCACACTCCCCTGCTGTAATGCCTGACATTGGACATTCATAACACCATTGCACAGCCTCTTCCCAGTCCCAGGGAACCATATCCATCTGGCCAGTGACCAGCTGCACCTAAATTATGCAAGAGCTAGGCCAAGAGGCCATGGCAGTGCCATGGGCTGGGAATAGCTGTAGCTCTCAGCTGCTCACCTGAGAGAGGGTTGTGAGGACATCTCAAAGGGGAACAAAGTCTGTCATATCATAGTAAATAACTTTTGACAACTGCTTCTTGCCTGACATCCATCTTCTTTTCTCAATATTTTCAAAATAAGCTGTATTTCCTGTGAAGACAGGGCATTTTAGTACTTTCTGAGATCAGACTTCCCATAGTTTTCCATTTCTTATTGTCTGAATAACCTGTTTGCTTTAGACACCACAGCAAGCTTATAGGTCTTTTCTATACACTTCACTTTTGTGGAAATGACACACTGTGGGATTACCATGTTGTGAACTGTAATCCTCTCCATCTTGAAGGATGTTTTGCTGGGAGGATGGTCTGCAGCCCAACCTGGAACCTGTGGTGCCTGTGTTGGCAGGTATGTTCATACTTGTCATGCTTAACCATCATTCCTACAACAACTATTCATGTAAACAGGCTGCATTAATACTGCTTCATCTATGGCAGAAAAACATACAAAGCAATGCTGGAACAGATGCAAATAAATGGTTTTGGGGGCTATTTTGTGAGCAGACGAGAAACGTTCCTTGAACTGGCTGACCCATCTAGTGAGTATTGGTGGTCCTTAACTGGTGCTGAGGGACTCTCTAAAGCCCAGGTATCATGAGTTTTTTTCCTCAGGTACTTCAGCTGGGGCATGCTCAAGATAACCATATGGGATTTGTAGAACAATTTGAAATGAACACCATTGTTACTGATGCTGCTGTTGGGTAGTTGCAAAATGGCCACTGAACTTTGCCTTATCTTCTATCTCTTTTTGTCTCAGGAACAACACAACTGAAATACACTGAAAATGTGCAATCCCTGCTACAGCAGCCACCAAATTTTATGAGTATATATTAACTACCACCTAAACCAAAGTCATAAAGCAACTGCAGGCTACTCTTCTCCTACCCTTTTATACAGCATGTCGTGTAGTTGATAATTGCCTCCCTAGAACTCTATAAATTAATCCCAGATGGCCTGGACTGTTGTCAAAGCTCCTGTTATCAGGAAGTAACTGACAGTTCTGCAGATCCAGGCTATTCATGGATCAAATGGTAGGAATGGAAATGCTATTGCTCCTTTCAGATAGATGAAGCCCTTAGGAGATTGAGGTATGGAAGGGGAGGAATAATTTTTCTCTACTCTGGGGAAGAAATCTTCATAGGAACTAAGCATTGAACAAATAACTGGTATGATTTTCTCCAATTATTGATAGGTCTGTTAAAATAATTTTTAAATGCATTTAAATTTAAGGCTATATATATATATATATATATATATACACATTCTTGAAACAATGGAAAACAAGTGGAAAGAAAGAATAAATAAAAATGTAATATAAAACAAAACATTATATTTAGTGATTCACTTGGGGAAATAGTAAATAATTTTTCTACTATCTTGCTGTGATGGTCCCATGAATCTGCTCCTGATTTCCTTGTCTATCACACTGTACACTGTAGTGCGTGATATCACTTTTAATATGTCCTCCATCCTGTGTCTCCCCTCCTTTTTTTTTTGGCGTAAACTACTCTGTGATGCCATTGCATGCAGAAGAAATCTAGAGCAGAAGATCTAGAGCAGAAGCTCATGATATTTGGAGCACCCTGACTTTTGCCACAGATATTATGATCTTCATACATAATTAGTAACACTGGGATTCCACTGATGTAAATGCAATATTTTTGAAGTATCACCATCTATGTAGACTAATGAAAATATGTCCATGCCTTCTAATTAAACAGAATCCACCAGGATTCCTTTCAGCAAATGCTCAAATACCCTTTTTGTAACAGTCATTCACTACAAAATGATAAGGAAATGAGACAGGGAACTATCTAATTGAGGTAGGGAAATGCAATGGTGCTCAGGCAGGTATCTTTTCATGTCTCTGTAAAAAAAATAATGTTTGTGTTTAACAAAGAAGAATCTGAATTTCAGTAGTCTTACAAGTTCTGGCTGAGACTTATTGCATCAAAATAAAATCTCTAGTGAATCAGTCTTATGTGGACTGCAAGACTAGCAAGTTTATATGAACATAAACTTGTATTTCTAATACCTGTATGTATATGCATCTATGTACACATATATTTAGATACAGGGAGAAAGAGAATGGATATATAGGGAGAGTGAAAATACATATAAAATCTAACATGTCAATAGTTATTCTAATATATTTCCAGTACTAACATTTTAACTAATTCTGCCAAGGACTTACTAACATCAAGTGATTGTAGATACCTCAGACAGGAATATGCTCAGTATAATCATAAAATAGAGACTCTAATGAGATATTAAAACCTGGGCAGCAGTTTTTATAATTTAGGTTGGAAATCTGCAATCTAAAGTGATTTCTGAACACAAATAAATAGACCAAATGATTTATATACTTTTGAAAAAAAATCCACCTAAGTCCTTTCCTGATTTATTGATTTTAAGAATGCTGATTTTAGGTTTATTAATTTAACAGAACACTTTACTTTTACAAGGAGGGAGTAATCATTTGTGAGCTTTCCAGACAATTTTAGACTGTTGTAGCTCTTCTAATCTGCCCATTTTCTGTTGAAGAGATAGTGTAATTAGTTTGTCCCCCTCAAACATTTTCACAACACCCCACAGGATACATGGGCTAATTTCTTCCCTGCTGCTATAGAAAAAGTATTATCTTACAGTATCTCCAGCTGAGATATTATGCCACAAATCCTTTTCAGAAGCTGAATTTCACAAGCATTCCCAGAGAGCTGCGGATAAAAAGAGTCATCTTTGTAGGCATTAGTGAAATGGAAATGAAACAGCACATACACACTATGGTAAGAACTCAAGTAAAATTAGTCATCAATACATGTCCCTCTGGAAAAAGACTGATTGAATGTAGGTTTTCTGAAAATGTGTGTAGAAAAAGAATTAGCAGGTATAATAGAATACTGTCTTCATGCAGTGAGCAAAAAAATCATCCTCAGTAGAGGGAGAATTACTTAGCAGCAACTTATATTTTGTTTTATTGGTTTAGAGAGGGATAGATATGGCACAGAAAAAATGCCAGCTATTTTAAGATGTAAAAGCACTGCAGGAAATAAACAAACAAACAGAAAGAAAGGAGAAAAAAAAAAAAAAAAAAAAAAGTAAAACTTCCTTTTCTGGATTTTTTTTTGTAGCTCTGTGGATAATTTTCACTGAAATAAACACACAAACAAACAAACAAACAAAACCAAACCAAAACAAAAACAAACAAATAAACAAAAAACACTATGGAATAATGCAATTCTTGTCTCTGTAGAACTAATATTGCAGATAAGCTAAACAGTTTGTGCAAGCAGCCTAAGTTGTTCTGTGGACAACAGAAAATGACCTACTGGAGGTTTAGATTGGGTATGGGTTTCAGGCAACTTAGAACTGTCTGAAAGAAAGGAATGTCTAAAATCTAAGAAATATTTTCATGCTGATACAAACTTTCAAACTAGGGCAACACTGAAATGAGTTACTGCATTTCAATGAATAATATAAAATACATTCTAGTGGTATTTCTGCCTCTTTTATTTATAACTTGCACACATTCGTTAAAGGAAATTTTTGTCTTGATTACTTTCCTGTGAAGGGATAGCAATGTGAACACTCTGGAAGTTTTTTTTTTTTTTTTTTTTTTTTTTTTTTTTTTTTTTTATTTTTTCATGCAGATTCCTTCTAAGAATATGCATACAACTATCTTCAAAGCTCCTTGTGGAGTTCCTAATCCAGACAGAGATTGAAACAATATTGTGTAATAGTGGCTATGGATAGCAGAACATGAAGAACTGAGTATTTGGAAAGGACAAAGATTGTAAGCAACAAGTGGAGTGAAGTGTTTATAAGCTTAGAGCTTGAAACAGGTTTCCAAAGTGTCTTCACTCAATCACTCAGAATAACTAATACATTTCTGAAAATCAGTCTCTAAGAATAGTGTCCTGGGTTTACATTTAGTAATTCTGCAAATACTTTTTCTTGCCCTAATGATAACCACTTCTTGCTCATTCAGGAATGGTAAGAGGGCTCCTGGCCTTGGATGTGTTTCCTTTGCACCAGTCTCAGGGCATATGCACACTGCAAAGTCCTCCAGCTGAACAGCAGGGAAATCCAATAGCATTTTCTTCAAGGCACCAAAATAAATGGCCTAAAATTAAACTGTGTGAGCAAGCAGATATATGAGCAGCACAGATCTATGGCAATGTACTTCACAGATAAACCCCAGGGTGTAGCCTCTACACATATAAGAGGTACTGACAGGTCCACAGGGGCAAAAATTGGACCTGCAAAGATGGGAAGAACATGAGTGAGCACATCTTGTACAAGGGTATACATTTGCTTGTGGTCCAAAGCCCAGGGCTCCAGTGCTCTGCCACTGCAGCCCTGGCAGACAGCAGCATGGGGAAGCTCCTCAGCTTCAAGCTTGCAGCCATGGGTCAAAGCTTTCCCTCAGGAAAGTATTTAAACAACGTGTATTGGCAGGTATCCCAGAGTGCCCAATGTCTGTAAAATGCTTGGGGGAGCAGGGGATTTCTATACTTGTGTGTATGTATTTATATGTCTATGAGTACATACGTAAATGAGTCAATGAGTACATATATAAATATTTTATACTCTTGGTGGCTAATTCACTTCCTAATAAGGAAAAAAAATACACTGTAATAAGAAAAGAGTTTCTTCCCTTATTTGAAGCATAACTTTTACTTTCCTTCATGGATTCCCAGAGACTAAGCATAGCTCAAGCATACTGCCCATCCTGGATATCAGGCCTGCATAATTTTGGTTAAGCATCTTCTGTACTTGGAAAAAGCTTGAAAATGTTTCCTTGCAGGCTGTCTTTTTTTGCTGTTGTTGTTTTAGTTGTTGTTGTTGTTTTTCCCAAGTGTGTATATTTTGGTCTGTTTGTTTTTAATGTGTTGTTATGCTGTGAATGTGCAAAACTGCCCTGGGATGTGGAAGATCAGAGCAGATCCAGGATAGGTGAGTTAGTGGGAAGGACATGGCGATGTGGTCAAAGGTTGAGTCATTTTATCATACAGCTGCTCAATTTAGGATACTACTATCAGATAGCTGTTGCCTAGAATTTCAGTGGCATCTTCTGGTTTCTGGACAAACAAGAAATACTGAAAGCAACAAGCAGAAGACCAAGCTTTTAATAAAAACACAATGCTTTTTGCTGTGGTAGGAGCTCATGTTTCCCACATTAGTGTTTAATGAGCTTTTTGTCCAGAGTGGTACAAGGGTAAGAGTTGGGCTTGCTTCTTGCTGCTAGAGGGATCTCACTCACTTCGAGAATCCTGTTGTGCTCTCCTTGTTGGTGTCAATTGGATGCGTGCAGAATGAGTGATAAGGATGTGGCCCAACAAACACAAGAAGCTGAAAGGCAAAACGTGAAATGTTTAGCTTTGTTTCTGTTCCTTTTGGTCTTCTCAAATAGACAGAATATATAACATTGTCCCTGTAAGAAACAACTACAGTATCTAAGAAAATATTTTCCAAATTCCCTAAATGCTGTAAATTTAGGTTCTAAAATATATTTCAGTTCAGCTTTCTCCTGGGTGAAATGACAACATGACATTCTAGAATATTTGTTGTGCATTAAGATTTCTAGCCTGAGGGTTAATTCCTTATTTTTATTTTTATTTTTATTTTTATTTTTAGTTTTAGTTTTAGTTTTAGTTTTAGTTTTAGTTTTAGTTTTAGTTTTAGTTTTAGTTTTAGTTTTAGTTTTTTTCTTCCTAATGGACAGCTGCTGAAAAATGACTAAAACCAATCAGGAATTTAAAGGATTTCACCATCTGTTTGATCTGCCTTGATATGATCCAGAATAATGCAACAAGCATTATTCAATATCCTGAGATGTTACTGAGACCCAAATCTGGATTATATCCTCTTCTGAACTCTGTTGCACTGAGTGGTTCACAGACATCCTTTTTCCTCTGTACAAGCTATTGGGGACTGACTCAGATAAATACCCTTGTTAAATACACCCACAAACAAACTGACAGAGAGTAAGCCAAAGAGAGTCAGGGGTTCAGCAACTGGTTGGTAGATCTTGTTGGGCATGGCTACAGCATTCAGAAATCTGTGGAGGAACTTGCACTGTATACCAAGAAATTCAGGATACATTTATGCTACAAAAGCACAATCCTTTTGAAAATTATATCTGACATATAGAAGGTCTAGAGTTCTGCTTACTTAGTTTTAAATAAATAGCCATGTACCCTGCATTCAACTGATGGTGTGCATGAGTGTGTGTGCATGAGTGAAGGAACTCATTTATATCAATGAAGCTGTGAAGAAATTAAGGGGTATGTTAACTTGCTCGAGGTAAAGCCTTTTCTATGTTCTCTACTTTAAAGATACACTTCCAGAAACATTTTCTAGAGATTGTATTGCCTCGCTGTTGTGGTCAGTAATTTGACCAAATTAGATACTGACAATATCACAAAACATACTTAAGCATTTGGTTTATATATAGACAGAGTCAGTCTTCACTGTCTAGCTCACTGCTGTCTACCTCATGAGAGTCTAGACATAGGCTTCTTATGCTTGGAAATGACAGATCAGGAGTAGTATCATCAAGAAGAGCTTTTGTGCCTATATTTATATGGTAAGAAACTCTATGTCTAAAAATGCTTGAACAAAAAAAAGTTCCGCAGACTAAGTTCAGTGAGCAGACATTTTCAAATCTTTCCAATCTAAAAGAGCTTTTTAGAAAACTTTGTGGTTTTTTTGTTTGTTTGTTTGTTTGTTTTGTTTGTTGTTTGTTTGTTGTTTTTTTTTTTTTTTTTCGGTAACAGAGGTACTCAAACAGAATTTCAGGCCTTGTTGTTGTGCCAGCATAAGGCATAAGGAATTAAGCCATTGTTTCTGGAGAAAAAGCAAATTAATGAGCTCTTAATAAATAGTTTACCAGAAAGTATCAGAAAATTATAGGCTCTCAGTAAATGACATGACCATGTCTTACAGATAATGTCTCTTTGAGGACCAAGTTCTATCAGGAATTGCAAAGGGATGCATAGGGAATAATACATGAGCGACAGACAGAGAGTGAGGCAGGGGCTCAGATATGCTTCCTTTCCCTTGAAATATTCTGCAGGTTGTATATTGCATGTGCAGGGGGTATCTGTGCAGCTGACCAGGTGCTGGAGGCTGCAACAACTTGGTGCAGGTTTGGGCAGAAAAAAAGAGGTGGAGAAGACAGATAAAACATGTCTAAGAAAGTCAATGCTTGTTCTCCGGCTTCAGTGGAATTTTCCTCCCTTACTGTCATTGTATATTAAAAGTACTCTGTATTTCTCCTTGATGTGATAATTAACAAAAACATCCAGATCTGATCTAGCACTCATTGTGGTGGTTCTCCCATAGGCAATACTGCAGGAGGTAGTCAGTTTTGTTTAATATCTCCGTAAATGCTATGTAGAATTCACGGTCAGCTCAGGTTGATGTCACAGTTTTCATTATCCATCAATGGTTCCTTGGCCAATTCACGTTCGATTTGCTAACACTCATGGTCAACACACACATGATGCTTTCCTGCACATGACTGACATTAAAATCAGATATGTAAGAAAGCAAAGATTGTGATGCTTAAATCAAAGCAGGAAAACAGAGAAGACATTATGAACCAGAAAACTGCCACCACCGGTTTAGCTGGGCAACATGTGTTCAGTGTAAACCACCTTAAAAGATGTAACAAGGATTTGTTTAAAGTGCATTATGAAGGGCAAAGCAGGCACCAGTATATGTAGACCTTGCTTTTGGAAACAAGGTCTACAAAAGTTTTGAACGTTTACATCCAAAACAAGTTGAATAACTTTTTCATAGTATATTCATGAAATATTGTAGTAATTGCTTTGACAAAATTAATCTGAACTTTGTGTGGGAATCTTTCTTTTCCACATTGCATTTCTATCCAAAACAAAAAAAAACAAACAAAAATGATGGTGTTTTATTATTATAAATATGCTGATTAATATTATATTATATTATATTACATATATTATATTATTATATTTTATATTATATGCTGATTATATTGAATAAAACAATAAAAATATTTTTATACAGATTTAAATTCAGCAATATTGCATTCTTTATATTGAGGCTGCAGATATTACAACTTAAGTAAGGACATGGCTGATGTGATTTGTAGTCAGACTTCTATTACTCAAGATGATCATACTTGAGCATACTTCCTCTTTATACTTTTACACATTATTTCATCAGTAATTGTAATCAAATTAACCAGATGGTAACTGTCAAGTTCATATTTGTTGCTTGCTTTGGATGACAAAGCCCCAAATATGCTCACAGTGTAATATTTATTGAGATATTAATTTTTGTAATAAAGCTTGTGCTAAAGGCTGGATTATTAAGGCCTATTATTAAAAGTGTTTATTGAATAGAAGCAGAACAATCTTTGGAACATGCTCAAAGGCTTTGGTTTTGACAAATTTTGTAATGAAGCCTCACTATGCTGTCCATAATAATAATAAAGTATTTCATTGTTCAAGGATGAAGGTGTGCTGAGTGAATCTGTGTGAGGGACAGCTCTAGCCTCATGAAAGTCAATGGACAGCTAGCCTTTTTAGAATTGCTCTGGGCTAGGAAAAAATCATGAGTATTTCAAAAAACAAGAATGTAACTCTCAGTAGAGCTGCCATTAATTTAAACGTGGTTAGAGGTTCACTCCAAGGCATGGTTGAACTTGGAAAATGGGAAAAGGTTGATATTTTAAAATATTTTTCTACTTTTCTTTTTTCTTTTTCTTTTTCTTTTTCTTTTTCTTTTTTTTTTTTAAAGCTAAAATATAGATAGACGTTTTTGATAACGTATTAAAATTACAAAAAAAAAAAAAAAAAGAACTGAACAAAAAAAAATATTAGAATTAATTTTATTAAAATGAAATCTACCATGTCCATTCACAGAATTGTATTTGATTTGAAGAGAAGATTCTTCCTTTTCACAGGAATTTTAAATTTTTCGGCCACATATCAGGTTGAATAATAATAATAATAATTATAAAACAGAAAAATCTAATGTTGATTACATTAGCATGCAATTTAACACCTGGCAAATTTTCTGCTGATAATATACAGGCTAATGAGATATTTTAAAGGCTACATTTTTTGGACACAGACTTTTTTTTTTTTTTTCTGAAAGATAAATCTTTTTTTTTTTTTTTTTTTTTTTTAATAGGAAAAAAACTTTCTTACTGAAAAGAGCATTGTTTTCCATTGGAAAACCATTCTAATGGAAAGTTTTCAAATGAAACTGATTGCTTGCTTTCTGCCAGTAAGTTTGATTTAAAGTATTACTATTACAAAGTTTCCTGCTATGCCTATTAGTTGTAGCAGCTTCATATAGAGTTTGACATTTATTTAATTTTTATTCTTCTCAGTTTCAATTAAATGAAAAGCTGAATAAGCCAATTGAAATTAAACAACAACAACAACAAAATAACACTTTGAGAGTCACAGCTTGATTTTTCCTTCTGACATTGTACAAATTAGCCTATTCTTATGTAGCACAAAAGATCTTGAATCATGTAAGCTGACTGCAGCTCAAACATGTCATATTTACTTTACACTGGTAATTTGCATTTCTCTTTCTCATAGCAGTTTTAATTTTGCTTTAAAATACAGCATACTAATGGACTTTTAGGCAGTCTTTATATCAATAGGATCTGAGTACCCCGCAGATTTGGGCCTGTACTGTAGTCCTCAGTGCAGACACCTGGGGCCAGGGTGGGCACTGGGAGCTCCAGCTGTGTCAGCGCTTGGCTGCTATATCAGTAACAGTTTGACTGATGTGCTGAGGGGAAGCTTCCTGGCTGTTACAAGCCAGTGCAGACCTGGTGAATCAAAATTGCAATTTGCAGAGCTGGAATGAGACTTCAGATCACACTGAAGACCCTCATTTTTGAAAGCCACTTCCCTGCCAGGTTTCTGCCAGCTGCTTCTGCTGTTGACATGCACTTCTCCTCCTGGATGGCAGAGGCTGTCAGTAGCTTCTGCAGTTCGGAGACCACAGGGCACCCACCACACTGCCAACCTGCAAAGAAGAACAGCTGTGGGGCTATGAAACGTTCAGCTCACATAAAGAGATATTTGTCTCCCAAATACTGCAGTAATGCCATATGCAAAATTTTGTACAGCCAGGATTTGCACATGTAAATAGGATTTGGCTAAAAATAAATATTTAACAGGGACTTAGCTAACCAGTAAGCTGTCAGAAGCTAGAGCTAGAAGCTAGAGTAAGAGAAACTGAATAGAACAGATTTATTGCCAATAACTATACATGTAAAAGTTATACTATTGTGCTTTCTCAGTCGTTGGTATTCAAATATTCTGAACCGGGTTTTTCACAAAGCATTCTGTGTCTGAAACAAATGACTGGTTCACATAAAACTTAATGAAGGGCAGACCACAACAGACAAGAAATAAACTCCCTATTTTTTGCCACAGTTTACAAAATCACCCTCTTTACATATTAGTGCATATAGGGAGTTTAAAGATTTCACAGTCGTGTTATATGCCATAGCATAGAAATAGCTAACCATGACAGCCTTTCTGAAACTGTGTTTACGAATAATTTATTTGTTTAAAGATAATCCTTGAGATTTATTTATCTGACTGGAATATATGTAAGCTATAATCAAAATATTTCAAATATAAACATTGCCATTTCCACAGCAAGTAGTGATTTGTGTTAAACACAAACAGGCAGAATTGCTCAGAGATTTTATTACATTATTTAAAAATATGTATGTTTTCTGTTCTTCCAGAGTAAAATTAAAAATAATACAACAGGTCCCTTGGGATGGTAATGGATTTTCTAATACATTTTGTCAAGGCCATCCTTTGTATAAGAATTCATCCACAAATATGTTTATTAAGGCATCTAATTCTCTTTGTATTAGATATCAACATTTATTTATTTATTTTTAATGGAAATACTGGAAATACTGTATAAGGCAAGCAGGAACTGAATAAAGCAACTGTTTTTTATTGTTTTTTGTTTTGTTTTGTTTTGTTTTGTTTTGTTTTGTTTTTAATATTTGTTTGGAGAAAAGTGATTCAAATATTCTTGTAAAAAAGAATATCATAATCTCAGTGGGAAGTTTTTTACAACATAGCCTTGCTCTCTGAAATGAGATTCACTGACACTACTTGAATGAATGTATTCAAATATCTTGAATCTTACAGGACTGAAGGTTAGTACAGTTCAAATCACACAGTAAATCACTTAATATTTCTGTTGCGTAAACTATTGTATTTTCATTTGTAATAAAATCAATGCACAATTGCTTCTTGAATTTTATATTACGTGTGTGTTCAAAAATATCTGTATTTTTTTTTAAATCTTATTATGCGATAAAATATGTACCCGTAGCAAAATTTGTTCCAAAAGCATCAAAGTTTAATAGGTTCAGGAAAAAAGTGACTGATTTTTTTTTTTTTTAATCCTAACCAAAAAAAAAAAAAAAAAAAAAAACCAGTTTTATAGTAAACATCAGTGCTTTAAATAGTAATAATCTGAATAATTCTATCTCTGCTCAACAGACCATTCTAGATGTACCTATTTTTCTGCTTTTACAGACTAGCAGTGGATTTTAAATATTACTATAAATACGGCTTTTCTCAGAAAATATACTTAAAATTATACCATTTTCTTCAGCCTGAAGCATAACATTAACATGGAGAATTTCAAATTACTTAAGGACAAAGCTCATATTCTGTCCTTAACTTGCACACAGGCTTCCCATTTCAGTCTATTTTTATTTTATTAAAAAATCTTATTTTTAAGTAAATGAGTAAATTTTTAAGTAAATGAGTAAATTATTTTTAAGTAAATGAGTAAATTTTTAAGTAAATGCCTGAGATGTAATCTCAGGCATTTATAATGACAAAGAATATTGGTATTGTTGCAAATTCTGGACAATATTTTAAATGGGATAAAGAACTAGGTAATTCTTAAATATTAGTATTATACTACTTGTATTTATTAATGCAGGTCCTAAGGACAGAGCCTGCTTTAGGCATTGCACATCTTCCCAGCTGTACAATATGCCTTGCTCTTAATGACTTATAGTCTACTTAGTCTGCTTTGGGACAAACAGACTAGACAGTATAATGGCAGTAGACATGTTATACCTGCATTTTGCAGTGGTGACTAGCTGAAAGAGGATAAACAAGGTGGAAACAAGACACTCTGCAAGGATCTGAGTGAATGTGCAAGTTCCCAATGGCTTTAAGTCTTGTTCCTGGGCCACAAGAACTCTCCTTCTCTCCTTTTGCTTAGGCTGCAGGACTTGCACTGGCCAGCAGGGCTGGTGGGCAAAGGTGGGCTGGTAGGTGAGTTGTCAGCCTCTCCCCAGCCCTCATCCCAAGGCAGCAGGGGTGGCCCTGAGTAAGCAGCAGGGTTCTGAGAAGGGAGATGGCCTTCAGCTTCAGAAGAAAATACAAATACAGTCAAGATTAACATGAAAAGTGTGAAGATTTTTAAAAACTAAGTACTCCTCATGGAAATATTTCTGCAAAGGGCTGGTTTTGGTGTAGAATGGACTGTATGTATACAGCTGTACTACAGTTATCCTTCTTCCAAATGCATTGCCAAATGTCCTTGCTAAGAGAGCAGGGCCTGTGTGAGCCCTTTTCTTTCTCACAAAGAGTGATTAGCTTCTCCTTTTCTTTATAAACCTTTTTTTTTTTTTTCATCCCAAGAGAATCTCTCTCCATTAGAACTCCAGCTGTGGCACCTACAACCCTTTTACAAAGCTCTCTACATCAGAAACCCCACCAACAGTCTATATTTCCAAAGTCATTTAAAGGTCATTTATAAAAGTCATTTATTTTCGATATAAATTAGCTTTTTATGGGTATCAGAAGAAATGCAGGTGCCTCTCTCAGGGTGGATTCTCATGCTGGCTGCTCCACCTGCCTGAGGTGCAAACTGCAGGGTTGACTCCTGTGGCTGCTTTTGCACTGTAGTCATAATGCTCATGCTGCACAAACAAGGGGGATGCCCCCACCACTGGGGAGTATGGTTGGGCTGAAGAGGGAGGGTAAATGGCATGTTTTATCTAGGAGCCAGTAACAGACAAAATATCCTGCAAACTTTCAGTCTGCATAGTTTTGAGTTACAGAGAGGACAGTTAAAATACAAAGTAAATAAATAAATAGATATATCGTTGACCATGGACAGCCACAATTTTTTATTACCAGTGTTCAAATACTTGTCTGCTAAAATGTGTCAATAAGTCAACTTTAAATGTCTGTCAATTAAGCTCACTCTAGATTTAGTCATAAAGGGCATCACATTAGAAAGTAGGGAACTGCAAATAAATTTCCTGGTGTTAGATCCTTCTGTCTGCATAGGATACCACTGACTTTAAGTCTGTGTTTTCTATTTCAGGCTTAGGAACTAAAGACAGTTAAACTTATCTATTCTCAATTCTAACCCTAAAGAAGCAGTCTCAGTCTGGCATATCAGCTACACTGTTTTCCCCCGAGATATTAAAGTTTTTCAAAGAATAATTCATCCAGAAATGTAGAAGATTCATCAGTGCCCAAACAGGAAAACTGTAAGTACATGAGAATAAAGTGCCAATTACATAGAAAGTTTCCTAATAAGGATACTTCTGGTGCAAATGTGATTTACAGTTTGAATCAAACTGAAATTAAAAATAAAACTCATAGGCAAAGAAAATGAGAATTAAATTGTGACCCTACACATAACCTCTAGCTATTTAGGGCAATATACTGTTTCATTGGATTTTTTTGAAAAATCATGAGTGACACTGCTTTCAAAATACAATAGCACACTGGGAGTACACCTGAAATAGACTTCTATAATCACAGAAAAAAGGACTGTCCTCTTGAGTATTAACTTCCCAGTCATGCTAGAAATGCTAGAACTTCCCCATGCATGGTAGAAATGATCAGATGTCAGATGTAGGGACTCTGAAAGATTTATTCTTTGAAAATAACATAATGAGAAAAAAAATGTCTCCTGATTGAAGTTTTGAAGAGAACATAAATCCTGTTATTATACACTGTTTAAGTATTTGGCATAAAACTGCCCCATGGTGGTTGCACCATTTTATTCTACTGTAACTATGATTGCTTTTACTATAGTTTTACAGAACACTTCAGCATTCATTTTTCAAGTGTTTTTATTAAGCATTTATGTTGATACTGTGGAAGAATCATATATTTTTAGCATTTGTTATTTGTTGTCAGAGCTTGATAAGAAAATATTTTGTTGTATTTTTCACCCCATCACAAAAACAAACAAACAAACAAAGCTATATTTTTATTTTTTATAACACATCATAATATTTTGAATCCATAGTAAAGCAATAATTTAGTCTTTGAAAAAATTGAGAATAAATACATAAAACACTGTCACAGGCATATACCTTCCCTTACATTGTTCCCTCCTGGCCTTGCAATGCAAATGGCTTTTCTGCTGGAGGCAGAATCTGCAAAAGGGGTGGCATGCAGGAGTCACTTGTGATCTGAGCCGTAATTTAGACTCTGAACTCCATTTTGCTTGGTCTGCAACCCTAAATTACCTACCTGCCTAATCTTCCAACTGGTAAACCTCAGAAATACATTCAGTCATCCCAGCTAAAAGGTGTTGAGCTGATGTAACAAACTTCCAGAAAAGTCTGAATAAGACATTTCTACAGCTAGCTCATTGCTATGGACATGTCTAGTAAATATTTTCTAAACACAGTTACTGAACAGGTCTTACATGAGACATGAAGAATTGGCTGGTCCTCAGTTCTAAACAACTAAAAGCTGTATAGTTTTTCAGGTAAAAGAGTCACTTTAAAGAAGTTGACCACAGTGGAGTTTGATGACACCTGGCACAACTCTTGATAGATATCCTGAAAAAAAAAAAAAAAAAAATCTTATTTTCTCCTTGATTTTTTTTTTTAATACTTTACTTCATCTCAAAAGATGCATACACACAAGGGCATTACAAATTAATTTTAGACAAGTCAAAGTTTGTAACAAAATGAAGTATCTCCTATCAGACTAACTGATATATCCAAAAGACAAAAAAGCAAGTTTCTGATATTCACTCACAGAAGATATTATGTGCCTGATATAAGACCTCACTTGCTTTTTTCAGGTAAGTTGATCTTGTAATAAAAATGTGAATTCTTGTAACATCAGACCCTTTTACCATTACAGTTAGAGCAACAACTTCAGTGTTAACATATATTAAATTTAGTCAAAAACATTCTATTCTTCAGAAATTCCACTGTTGCTTTCACAAACTTTGTTAAAACAACAAGGAGTGTAGCCACAGACAGCTGTTAAAGAGACACAGAAGCTGCTTTGTACTTGAACTGATTTTGGCTTTATTTCCCTATCTGTAATAAACTGGAAAGTTTGATCTCTACCTGAAACCTGAAGTATCTACCTCAAATCCAGCTCCTGTGATGGTCAGCATCATGATGTTTAGCACTGCCCCTGGGATTCTGCAGAACTTCTGATACAAATTCTTCAACAAGGAACAGAAAAACCCTCAGGGTAAGACCACCAGGGACACTTTCTTTTCCTCTGTGCTAACAGAAGCAGCTGTTCGTTCTAAGGTTCTGGTAAAGATTAATGCACAGTATGTTTACTCCATGGTCCTGTTAGATAGCAGTCTGTGGATTTGATAGTTTTACCTTTATTTATGCTGAATAATACCTCCCAATGCAGAAAGATTATGTAGTTTTATTGTTAAACTGAGACTAGAGTAACTACTTAATAGATGGATTTCCACAGAAGTCATAGAGAGTTAAGTGTCAAACTCATCTATTTAAGGCTGTTTCAAAATCAGATAATAAGAATGTGGCAGATCTGAATTTCTTAATGCTAGAGTGCCCTTGAAGGCATGTAACATGTTGTGGTTCCTTAGCACTTTACTGTTTCCCCTTGCATACAGCTGATATCATACAATATGAGAATGTGAAAGGTTGGTCATCGTAGCAGGGGCTGATTGCTGTAATCTTGCCATGGTCATGCTGAAAACAACACCTGGTGTCTCCACTTTCTTGTGTTAAATTCATTGCAACAATGCTGATGGCTACATTGGCTTGTGCCACTTGAGCACCTACCCAAACTTTGATCTGTTACGACTGTTTCTGGAAATTAAACTTTTTTTTTTTTTTTTTTTTTTTTTTTTTTTTTTTTTAACACTTGCGTGGTATAGAAAAGATTGTAAGGTCTTTGGGCCAATTTATGTGTTTTGACAGAGTTGAAAAATACATAGTATCTAGTGAAATGGATTCAGTCCATTATAAACTATCTTATCAGTTCAAATTATAGCTAATAAAATATGTAAGATTGTAGCATATATTACACTTGTGAAACAACAGTCTGAGTAATGAGAGACCAGACCTAGAGGGAACAAGACTTATTCCTCAGAGGCTCAAGTTCTTGCACTGTGCGTATCCAGATTTAATTTACCTTTTCTTAGTCTTTTTAGAATGCATTGAGAGGCAGACGTGAGCAGGTTAAAGGGGTCGATTCTCATTCTCTTCAAAACAATTCTTATAGAGAAAACTCTCCCAGAATGGTTTACTAAACAGCATCTTGGTGCCAAAGGGATTAAGCTGTTTTCTTTCAACAAGAAACAAAACCTACAAAAGAAGATCTGACTATGAAGAACCATAAATAGATATTATTTGCCCACTGGCAGTTTGAGAGCTGTATTTCAACCTTGGCAGATGATTTTTAGAAAAACAAAACAAAACAAAACAAAACAAAACAAAACAAAACAAAAAAAAAAAACACACAGCAAACAGTTAGATAGTCTATGGGAAAATAGCATTCACTTTTTAAAGCCACAGACCAAAAATTCACAAATCAATGTATATACTTATAGCATTCAACACTTATACAATACCTGTGAAATAGTCACATGCTAATATAGCTATAGTTTGATTCTAAATCCTTCTCTTTCTGGAACTTTTGTTCAGACATGATGTTTATCATGTTTTATCACATCATTATGAATTATGGTAGCTCAGAGATCTCTGACATCACTGCTGACATAACACGATATGACCTGACAGGTCTGAAAGAACCTCACGTGATTCTATGTTTATCACAAAGATCATTATGTATTGCTCAACACTGTGTTTTAAGTCATTTAAAGCCAGCATTTAGCTTCCTTTTTTTTTTTTTTTTTTTTTTTTTTTTTTTTTTAATTGAAAAGGGAATAAATAGCTAAACCCCACTTCAAATAGCTTCACATACCAAGAGCAGAAAGTTCAAGAGGTTCTTTGAAACAATAACACCTCCAGTGGTGCTCCAGTTACAAGAGTGGGAAAAGTACATCTGGTAAGAAGAAACCAGAATCAAATACTGTTCACCACAGCTAATCCTGACCATGTACCTCCATATATGCCGTCAACTGTTCACTACCCAGAGCATGGGGATTCTCAGCTCACCTGATATGTGTGTGCTGGGGCAGAGCTGCTCTCCAGACAAGCAGCCCCTGGAAGAGAGTGCCATGTCTGAGGTCCTTGTACAACAAAGTAAAGCATCTGTAATTATTTCTGATACTCCAAGTACTCACTGCTGTCACGTAGCATTTACAAGATCTAACCATGTAATCTTTCTAGACCAATCCTTACTTTGTCCTTTGTAACTTAGAAATGGAGTTAGAGGGGTTAGCAATAGAAATTTTTACGCTCCAAAAAGCTATTTTTTACTTTCTCCCTTTTTGGGGGAAATTGCAGTGTTAATGTTTGTGACCTGTTGTAATAAATGCTTTCCATCCTCCTTGCAGGGAGATTTAACTGACCAAACTATAATGTCTTTGTCTATATCTGAAATAGTGGTCTAGGCTCTATTTGTGATCACTGGAGAGAAACAGGCATTTTATATGTCATTGATATTATCTAATTCAGGTATTTGCCTGAAGTTCAAATGATTCATATCTCAAAATTGCCTGTTTTTCCCACCAATGATCTAGAGAGTCTAGACAACCAGCTCTGATTTGACCTCTATTTAGACGTTAGGTCAAATAAGCTCCACTTTTGGGGTCCTTAGGACTTGAAAACTATAAAAATACAATGTACTGAATAATGTCAGTAAAAACTAGAAAAGAGTTTAATGGTAAGAAACATATAACTGTCAGCTCTGCATTATGTGTGTTTCCATTCTCTTATGTAGATATATACATAATTAGAGTTTGCAGCCAGGAGCTATTATAAGCCAGAGTAGTGCTTTTCCAGTCTCTCCCCAAGCTAACATCTCTTATGATTTCAATAGATCTTTTGTCTGAACTGGCACCATGGAACCATGTTCAGTATTTATATTTTGCCACAGGGTTTCATCCTTTGCCTGTAGTCAATGACAAATTCAGAGATTTGCACCAGTTATTTTAAAATAGTGCCATTCTAGTAAAAATAAAAGAGACCCCAGAAACTCTACATTCTATTATTCCTTCATGTCTGAATATTAAACTAAATTGGTATTGGTATGGATTCAAATTTTCTATGTTTTTAATTTGTCATATGATTTGTTGCATCTCCTTGGGCATATTAGTCAAAATGTGGTGCGTGTTACACATTAGACATTTTCTTCATATCCAAGAAATCTCATGAAAGTGAAATACAGCTAGATGATACTAGTATATATAGAGAGAGACTTTAAAATAAAATACGATAATCTTTCAAGCATCATCAAACAGTAATTTTGATTGCAGTTACTAAGAACCACAATATGCAGCTTTAGCCAAGGAAAGAATGGATTTTTCTTTCCACCTATGAATATGATTGACAATTGCAAGTGAACATAAACTGGCAAATTATAATCAGAATTACATAGCAAACCGGTATTATTTAGTCACTATATAAAACAGATGCTTTCCTTTCCAATTTATGTTTAATGAATATTGATGGCAATTGAATAGGAGTATTAAATAGCAAGTATTATAAGCAGTCTGAAAGAACTAATGATGTAGCACAGTAAAGGCATAAAGATTATAGCAGTTAATAATAAACAAACAACTGAAGAAAAACCTCATCCCTGCTGGAGTTCATCAGAGTTCTGCCACTGACTTAACCCTGTGTGTGTGTGTGTGTCTGTGTGTGTGTGTGTCACATTTTTATCTCAGACGTTAAGACTGTAACATTTATAACAAGATTCCAGAGTTTGCACTGGCAGATAGCCCACTCTCTTTAAGTTGTATTTCATTCATCTTTCAAAAGAATTTGAAATATATTCTCTGATATATATATATATATATTTAAAATAAGACATTTTCTATGGACTCTATACTTGCAGAGATTTTGGCCCCAGAACTGCTTAAGGATGGACCATGAAGCTGTTTTCACTATCCAGGAAAATAAGATCCCCAGTTTTTATGCTGAAGAGCCTAACAGGAACATCACCGTGCATTTTTAATTGCTCTTTGACTTTTAAGAGACATGAGCTGTTTGTGCCTGTATGTTATTAAAACCTAGACATACATTTATCTTACATCTATCTGAACTTACTTATCTGCCTTTCTAGTAGAACATACAGGGCTGCATTTCCATGTCCCAATCTACATTTCATCACTTCTGGCTGTGTGGCAAGCACAGCTGAGTGGGAGGAGACGAGAGACAGGCTAGGATGACTTGCACTCTACTAATGCCTCTGTGCTCTGCTAGTGGCTCTGTTCTGTCTGTTCATCCCAGCAGATCACCCAGCAGGTGATGCACAAGCCAGTATCCTCATTTAGTCTCAGGAAATTGAGTGGGTGAGAACATTTCATGGTGATGTATTGCACAGGAGTAAAAGTTCCCTGTCTTCCCTCTGTAGTGCTCTGTGGTTATCAGCACAGAGGTCAGCAGCTCAATTGCTCTTCTAATGCATGCTGAAAACAAAGCACCAGGAATGGACTTCCAATTATTATATTATTTCAAATTTTCATTAATAAAATAAATCCTTAAATAAGTGTAAATGTTACACATAGATCCAATTACATTATACGTAGATACAATCAACCAAGAAGACAAGGGCTTTGTGCCTAAACTAACTTTTGAATTCTTTGACATCAATTAATAAAAAACTACCCAGTTATGCCAGTGTAGGAGAAGCAAAAATATGGATGTGGCTCTGCACTTTCTATTGGAAAGTTGAGTTTTTACTTTTCATAAAGTTAGAAGGCGCTTTGGGGCAATCTTCTGTATTGGTAGATAAAATTTATATTTTATATGAATTTTATAGGGAGGTCTGATTATGAGGACAAAATAATTTCTCTAGTATTTCCATCGAAGAAAGTATACTTTGTCCAATTTTAGCCAGGCAATGCTTGCATTTCCCTTAAAGACCTAAGGTATTTAACATTATGTTCTCTCTTGCTATATTGTTCTTTCAAAATCCTGTGAGACAGGGAACTTTATTTATTTATTTATTTGTAATACGTCTGTTCAGATGATAACAACACACACACACTTTTTTTTTTTTTTTTTTTTTTTTTTTTTTTAATTTACTCTTTAGAGGTTGATGGAAGATTTTAGGTATTGTTTCCTATTTCTGGAACTTGGCATAGTCTTGAAATTAAGTATTTTTGTTTTCCATGGCCCTCCATGTTATTATTTGTCACTTCTAATTATCAGGTTACGTAGCCATCTTACAATTAATTGGATAGTTGTTCATACTGTGTGGATAACACCTGTCATGGTATGAAGAGGATTTAGACAGCTCTGGAAAGCAAAATATGCTGATAGTTTCCTCATTAAACCATGGAAAGAGCTGCACAACTGAGAGTTCTATAAACCAGCAGGTAGTTATCTAATCCATTAAGCAATCATAAAACAAACAAACAAATAAATAAATAAATAGACCAATCAGTTCTAGCACACTGATCTACGTAGAAATAGAACTGATAATCTCATGTACAACTTTCATATTACAGCACAGAAAGTGGACAAAGGAGGAATGTTGATCTAAACTAAAAGAGATGTCTGAGACGAGTGGCACAGCAGAATTTCTGTTTATTAAAAAAGATATCTGAACCTTTTCCACAGTTGTATCATAATAATTTGTATGCTCTGGGGATTTAGACACTTAGGTGGTTGATGACAGTGGATAGATGCATGCTTATACATGGTAATTGCTCACATAAATGTAATCAAATCTCACAAAGTCTCACCATGGGGATGAAGACTCATGTAGTCAGCTGACAAACTAAAATCTTTTAAAGATTTCATTTTTCTGAAGTCAATCAAGGACAGTAAGAAAATGACCTCAGGGGATAAAAATGACCCACATGAAAATTTACATGCATGTAAATTTTCTGTGTATTGATGCTTCAAGGTATAATCTGCCATTTTGTTGGGTTAACCACTAAATTAGGGCTGCTTTCTCAGCTAAGAATTCTCATTTATTCTTATCTCATCTATTCTCGTCTATTTATTCCTTCACCATTTTTAATTCACCAATTTATTCCTTCACTATTTTTTAATTTTTTAATTTATTCCTTCACCATTTTAATTCCTTTCACCATTTTTAATAAACATAAATTTTCTTGTACTCTATCTGAATGGCAAAAGAAGTGTTCATGTGTCCTGCCCACTACATGCATACCTATAAAAGTAAATGTGAAAATACAGTTGTTTCCCAGAAGTTCACTAATTTTTTTCACTTGGTCTTTCTGAGCTGCCTAGATTTACTACCTGATAAGAGGCATCCTTAGCACCCAGTCAATTGAGAATTACAGTAAAGTTCATGTAAAATGTCACTTATCTTAGATCAGTGGAGTGCCATTGTGTATTGATTTGTCCTTCTATTTAAAAAAAGAGGTACTGTTTATATAGGTTCCCTAAATGAAGCCCAGCTTTCATGTAAATGTCCTTGTAGATAAGACTGGGTAAACACAGGATCAGTGTTGCCCCAAGACAGCATGATTCCAGAGTTTTCTATGAATAACACTGAAGTGAATTTTTAAGGGCAAAATGACATTGCAAGTTTAGTATTCATGCCAAAGATGAGAAGAATATCTATGCTCTTATCGATTGCTTACATGACCACAGAATTATCATTAGGGTTTTGAAACTGAAGATGGACATACATTCAAATGACTGGAGAAATTGTGTCTCAGGAGGGGAAAAAAGGTTACAAGTTAAAAAGAAACAAAAAAGGGTCATTATTTGTTCTCTAGGGATTGATTAAGTGTGTCAAAGGCAGTCAGCCAGCAATCTCTCAGTCTCTTCAGTTCAGTGGGAGGTAATGAAATTTAATTAGTGAGAAGAGACAGCTTTCGCACTAAGGAGAGGAGTGGAGAGAAAACAGGAACATCAGTGTACACAGAGAATAATGGAGAATAATGCTACAGTACATAACAATCCCTATTAAAACTGAATTAATAAGCAAAGCTCTTTGGCCTCTGCTCTTTCTTACAGGGCTTTCTCATTTTAAATAAAAACCTGAAAAATGAGCTAAAGTTGTATTTTTGTTATTAATGGTATGAGGCTTAGTTCTGCTAGGGCTGAAAGCACAAGTAAAACAAGTACAGTTTTGCTCCTTCACAGTTTTATGAATCCTTCCAAGTTCAGATTAACATGTTCACAGATTATTTTCCCCACTAGAAGTGGTATTTGCTTTTGCTTTTTTTTTTTTTTTTTTTTCTCTCTCTCTCTTTTTTTTTTTTTTTCCTTTCTTTTTTCCCTTTGGCTTGCCTATTTTATGGCCTCATGTGCCCTGAAGTTCAAATAAGTTGGGGTTTAGATTAACCCAGTTTTTATGTGCATGGATCTCATTGTAGACCCCCAGGCAAGGTTTGCTAAAATGTGCATTGCTAATGCAACTACAAATGTTCAGAGGGTTGGACAGCAAGAGAAGCACTATAAGCCCCTGCCTAGGGTCTCAAATTCCTTGCAATATTAGCTTCCCTCAGGAGTGAAATTCTCATTAAAAAGAAAGTTCCTGGAATTGCTGTTTGCATGCAAGAGCTTGGAAATGTGACTGAAACATTCCTGAAGGGGTAATGCGTGCCAGCCATCCAGTGAATCTGAAATACCTCTGAGTGACATCCAAAGTAACCCTTGTGGAGAGGGGTCCCTGGATCCCAGCTTGGGCAAAGACACTTGGACAGAGCAGAGGTCATAAAGATGGGATGAAGTATTGTCTGCACCACTGCGCTCTCTCCAGGGCACAGACCATCCCTGCTGCTGAGTACTGAAGGAAAGATGAATGAATGAAGTACATGATCCTGTGGTTCATCAATAGCCATGGCTTCTGAAAATACATATTTTGAAGTGTTGCCTGTGAACTGATGTCCTTTTCTTTCTCTCTTGTTCTTGAGATGATCTACGAAGATCCATGACACTTCTATTATCTTCTAGAAATACAGGTATTTTGTTTGTATTTCCATGTACTGTGTCTTATAAACAATACCAATTAGTTCCAAAATGTTACAGTGCATTACATAACCCTTAGGATTTTTATAATGCATATGGGGGAAATAACCATCTTGTGTTTTCTTTGTTCCAGAAGGAAGGAGAATCCAGGAATTTAACTGTTCAATTCTCATTGGAATTTATGGCTGAGCCATCTCACCTACATGTCCAGACACTGCAGCTCTCTCTGTCACTGTTTGGGGAACAGCAGTCCTGGGCTTCCTAATGCCCTGGGTGGTGCAGAGACAGGTCCATTCCTGGGCTGTCCCAAATCTGAAAGACTCCAGGTCTCCTTGGGTGCCTCAGGTGGGGCCAGGAACCTGATTTAGAAATGACATAGTTCTTTGCTAGGGCTTGTGATCCTGAGGCCCTTCTAAGCTTGAGCTTATTTGTTCTTAGATTTTACTACAGAGCAGTGATTTCAGTCTTGAAACAGTTCTATTCCAGAAATCCAGATTTTTCTTACTTTTTTTAAACATAAACTTGATGATGGGTATTATTTTTTTTTCCTTAAAATCATGATGAATATTAATTTTGAATGGTGTCTGTTTAACTTTCAAGACATTTAGAATGATGATTTCCACTGTGTGAATGTTTCTGGAGTAGAGAGATGAAAAACAAAAGAACAAGCACTGAAAAATCAAAATGCCGAAGCTCATGCTTACAGCTAAGTATGTTCCTAAGTCCCATCAGACTCTTTTTCTTCTTTTCCCTCTCTTCCACTGCAGAACATTTTGTAACTTACATTTGATACTTATATTTCTGAATTGCTTTTTGAACCATTCTAACACACTACCATATAAAACTTAAGGAAAAAACTTAATTCAGAAAAAATATAGAGATTGTAATGTACGTTTAATAAGTTCGAAAGAACTTTTTGATAAGACCATCTTTCTGATCCCATGTAAACTAAACTAATATGTGTCAAGGGGAAATCCTATTTTATTATTTTGAACAAATTTAAGTGAAGCTGGAATACAGTTTCTGAAATGGAAACCATAAGTATCTTCCTATCTCCATATAAAGTTAAAAAGCTTCCATTTACCCACTGGAAAAATCTTCAGGCCATGAAACAAACATAGGAAGACAAATTCCAGTTCTCTATCTAAAAACAGGCTTCATTTTGAGGATCCTCATATTTGAGGATCAAACCTCAAAAATCTGTTGATCTTTCCAGCCAATTGCAAAGAATTGCAATTGCAATCCTGTTATAGTATTTCTATGTTTGCTACTCCTGCGGAACTTAAGTCTTTCAAAAATATCAGATTTAGTTTTGTTGTTAGTCCAAAATGACACACAGAAAATAGCATTCCTCTCTGTCTAGGGAGTGCTTAGATCTGCCATTTTCTCACAGTATGCATCTATTTGTTAATATTTCTTACTTTCTGTTAAATTGACTCATGTTGGCCTAATGAGCTTCCTATTGAAATCCCACATCTGATTACTTTCATGCAGCAGAATTATTCAAAGCAACCTAACCATTGATCATCACTGCTAATTTCTCCTGAGAAACTGTATAAAAAAGGCAAGTGAAAGAGAATAAGAAATAAAAGGGTACAAGATCCAAGTGCCATCAAAAAATCAGAGTAAAAACTAGAGGCTATCAGAGCTGAAAGGAATATGTGTGATAAGTTGAAGAGTTGACAAGTATAATTTGGATTCCACAGCATTTTCACACCTACCCCAAATACTACATTATATATTTCTGCCTTGGACCGAATGAACCTCCAAGTGGGAGCAAGGTTTGCTCAGAAGCATTGTGTCTAATAGAGTAAAGCATATTGTAAGGGAAAGGTATCTATAATAAACTTCAAATTGCAATTCCAACAAAACTGATTTCAGCAATATGTGACAGTTTACATGGCAGCCAAGGAATCAAGGTGGAAAATGGAAGCTAAATTGTTCATCAAAGAAAGAAATTTCAACTTAAAAAAGCTTTAATTTAATACTAGAGAGCTTGTGCTTGAAATAAGACTGATATTTCATAGTTCCCAAAAGATATTACAGGATGCTTCATTTCTGGTATCTACTGAATGTGCGAATCGAGTTGGCAAACCATGTTAGTAAACGTAGGAGAGAATAGCTCGTCAGGGATAGTTTCATCAACCTCAAAGAGAGTTATAGAAGGGGAAAAGAGAAAGAGAGAGAGAAATAAAGACTTTTACCCATCTATTTAAAATAAATAAGTAAAGATATTTGTCTTTCAAAATTGTAATGCACCCGACAGTCTGAAAACTCAGATATACCATACATGAGTTTAATTAACCTATTTCTTACTTCAGTCTTTTTCACAGGTACTTTCTACAGGGGGACAAGCTTGGATGAAAATGCCCTTAGATGTTTCACCCAAGTAGCTTCCTATGCTGTAAGGTTGAATATATTTTCATGCTGCATAACACTCTGCAAAAAAAACAACAGAAAGCATCAGCACTCAGGAACAAACCAAAATAAGGTGCTCCAATGCACATTGTTCTGCCTCTGGCAAAGCATGTGCGAAAAGACAGCACAGGACTGATGCTAATTGTGTTGCTAGCATGTGCAGTTGAGAAGTGGTTAGATATTCCAGTGAGGGTATATGACATAAGAACTTACAAAAAAAAAAAAAAAAAATATGATGAGACCAGTAAAAATGTCTCAGATGGATTTATATTAAAAATGTACCTGAAAACATTACAAACTTTCCTTCAGATTCCAGCAGGAGAGAAGACATCAGAATGAATCCGAAACACTGATTTTAAAAATAAATTTATGTGCTTGTTTGTATGAGCCTTGGTTTACCATATGACTCATGATTTCAAATACTGCCATCAGTCTTATTAAAAAAACTCATACAAAATATTACAGCCAATCTGAACCTATGTCCATAAAGGATTTGCACTAATTTAAAGTAGTGGAAACCTATCAGAAACTTTTCACTGTTAATGGAAAAAAGCTTTTTGTTCTTTTCTCCTTTTCTTTTCTTTTCTTTTCTTTTCTTTTCTTTTCTTTTCTTTTCTTTTCTTTTCTTTTCTTTTCTTTTCTTTTCTTTTCTTTTCTTTTCTTTTCTTTTCTTTTCTTTTCTTTTCTTTTCTCTTCTCTTCTCTTCTCTTCTCTTCTCTTCTCTTCTCTTCTCTTCTCTTCTCTTCTCTTCTCTTCTCTTCTCTTCTCTTCTCTTCTCTTCTCTTCTCTTCTCTTCTCTTCTCTTCTCTTCTCTTCTCTTCTCTTCTCTTCTCTTCTCTTTTTTTTTCTTTTCTTTTTTTTTCTTTTCTTTTTTTTCTTTTCTTTTTTTTTCTTTTCTTTTTTTTCTTTTCTTTTTTTTTCTTTTCTTTTTTTTTCTCTTTTCTCTTTCCTTTCCTTTCCTTTCCTTTCCTTTCCTTTCCTTTCCTTTCCTTTCCTTTCCTTTCCTTTCCTTTCCTTTCCTTTCCTTTCCTTTCCTTTCCTTTCCTTTCCTTTCCTTTCCTTTCCTTTCCTTTCCTTTCCTTTCCTTTCCTTTCCTTTCCTTTCCTTTCCTTTCCTTTCCTTTCCTTTCCTTTCCTTTCCTTTCCTTTCCTTTCCTTTCCTTCTTTTCTTTCTATCTGTTAAATGTGGCAGAGGTTTCATGCCATTATAAAAAAACAAAACAAAAATTAAAAAACCCTACCCTCTTTAATACAGTTTTTAAACTCTAAATATATGAATAATCATTCTGAAATGTTAAATACCCATTTTCACAGAATGTTCATACGACTGTTTGCTGCAGTATCAGAAACTTTTCACATACACATTTTCCAATCTATCTGCAGTGTTTTTAGCAAAACTGCAAAGCAATACTCAGCTGATGCATATGAGTAAAGCTCCACTAATTTCAGTTGTGTTATACCCACACTGACTACTACGCCTTTTTGAGAAACTACACTGTGGCAATGAGGGCAGGGCAGCTAACACTCTGCAGAAAAGGATACAAAATATGCTCTTGAAAAGTAAACAAAATGAGGTTTACTTGTTTGTTTGTTTTCTTTCAGGACTGAGTCTAATTGCATATTTGTAGACTTTTTCCTGCATATTTCAGGTGGTGTGGTGTCAGTTCTTGGATAAAAGATCCCACTTAGCCTGGGCTTTGTGGCTCTGGAAAAATAAGATGAAATCGAGTTTAATGTTCTTACTAAATTGTTGTGAAGCTGATATTCATCTTTGCTGAAAGATATTGTCTTTCAGCAGAAGTTGAAAGATGAAAGTGGAAGGTGACCAGAAGGTGCAGAAGACATCCAATTCAAAAATACGTTGAAATTCTAGCTGTTTTAAAATTCCTGGCTTTATGTGAAAATGTAACTCTGTGTCAGAAGCACAGCAGCGAGTCCAGTTTGTTCAGGGAGCTAATAATAAGGTGCTGCCAGGTAAGGCATGGATATGGAGGGTTTGAAGCCACTATCAAAGAGCTCTGGACAGTGAGGTACAACCTGCTTTCTGAATATTTTTTGAGGTGCAAAACCTGTTGAAGAACCAAGAAACAAACAAACAAACAAACAAAAAAAAAAACACAAAAAACCAAAAAACACAGTGAGATGGTATTGTATTTTGTCAAGATTGGCAGTCAAGTGCTGACATACTGTCCTCTAAGTAATGCTGTAGATTCAGAAACCTCTAACACTGCAAAAGACTTTTAGATCTCCTAGTCTAACTCTGCAAATGACCCATGTATTCTCTTGGATATAACAGTATTGAATCCAGTAGCTAAATCAGATTTTCTTAGGAACTTTCTTCTTTGCTTGCCTTCTACAGCACAGTAGTTTTCAGTGAATTTATGCTAAAAACAAGAAGACAACCATTAGGCCAATGAATCTATTGACCGTTTCCACACTGCCAACAGTGCAATTCCATTTGGGGTCACTAGAAATCTCATGGAGGAACAGTGAGCATTTTACAGTGAAAGAAGAGGATGTATTTGCCCTATTTCATTCTTGTATGCCAACTGGCATAGGCAGGAACAATGGGATTTGAAATGAATATAGAACAGAAAAAAATGAGAACTAATAACTTCAGATCAATTCTGCAGGCCTGTGGTATTTCTTTTGCAAATTATATCTATGTACATGTTATGCTTGCAAGAAGCAGATCTGAAAATAGAAGGGGGAAGAAAAAGCTTATGTTAATTTTGTAGAGTTGAGGGAACTGGGTTTTCTCTGCAGACTCTCTGCTGTAAGAGGCTGCAATGCCTGGAGTGTTCATAGACCAAGGAGCTTGATAGAGTCCTCCTGCAATGTTGTGAATGAGATAATCATTATTACACTATAAATATTAACAAGGTAAGCTTTTTGGCAGAGGCAGCTGAGGAAAATTGCCATTGGGCCTTAAACTGAGAGACTCCTGCTTTTCTTCTATCTGCAATTTTCTCCCTGGACATCCCACACATGGATCAGTTTAGTGTCCAATGCTCTTCTGAGGATCATACAAAAGGCCAGAAAGATTCAGCATTTAGCAATGGATCATAAGTTTCTCAGAGATACCTGGGATGATGAGACAAAGTCAGTAAAACACTACAGAAGCGTTTTTAGAGGCTGGGAATTATTATGTTCTAGATAAACATAATAATTAGGATAATACATTCAGCAATACTAGTCATTATTTATGAGTAGAAATAGACAACACATTCAAATTAAAGTAGTAATTTATCCTTAGGCAACTAAGAAAGTCTGCAATTGCCAGTTGTGATTTAGGTGACAATGTAGTAAGGCAGGGCAAAAGGTTCAGAATGGGTCACAACAACTAATGAAGGAAAAGTAAAAAGATTTCCTATCATCACTGTCTTATTATGTTACAACTAGAAAGACTTATCTGAAAACAAACAAATAAAAAGCCTGTTTGATATGGTCTGCGTACACCATGTTGACTAATGTTTTATTTGTTTTTCTTCTGGTCTTCCTTCCTTCCTTCCTTCCTTCCTTCCTTCCTTCCTTCCTTCCTTCCTTCCTTCCTTCCTTCCTTCCTTCCTTCCTTCCTTCCTTCCTTCCTTCCTTCCTTCCTTCCTTCCTTCCTTCCTTCCTTCCTTCCTTCCCTCCTTCCTTCCTTCCTCTCCTTCCTTCCTTCCCTCTTCCTTCCTTCCTTCCTTCCTTCCTTCCTTCCTTCCTTCCTTCCTTCCTTCCTTCCTTCCTTCCTTCCTTCCTTCCTTCCTTCCTTCCTTCCTTCCTTCCTTCCTTCCTTCTTTCCTTCTTTCTTTCTTTCTTTCTTTCTTTCTTTCTTTCTTTCTTTCTTTCTTTCTTTCTTTCTTTCTTTCTTTCTTTGTGTTGATCTAAAGTATAAGTTTTGTTCTTTGTACCTACTTGTCTCTGTGCATTCTCAGTCTTTGGTCAAATGAATAAAATTTGTTTGCTGTCCATCTTTTTCTTCATTTCTTATTTTTCATTTCATTGCCCATGATTATTTCTCAGTTTGAAATATAGTACCATGTAATTTGCATAAGAAAAGGTTCAATCTAAACAATAATACATTTCAGAGTATCAACCAGCCTTTGTTCATTATATCTTTGAATTGCTTTTAAAGAGACAATATGGCAATGTAAGAACAGACTACTGATAGAATATGAAATCAGCTTACCTATCCTGGGTTTCCCTGTGTCTGTTGAATAGAAAAAAAAAAAAAAAGCCAATATGCTAAGGCATATTGGATAAGCAAGTGATTTAGCAAGAATATCATGTCTTTGGACACTAGTATACATTGTAGAAAGTTCAGTATCAGGCATTAGATCAATCTGTTTTGGAAAAGCATGTGATTGCATCTCAGGAAGATTCATTAGCAATTAATTTCACCAAATCTTGGAAGACTGAAATAAAGAGCTAAAGATTCAGCTAATGGAGAAATCTGAATTTAAAGAGAATCTGAAATATGAAATTAATGGACAAATATGATATACTCTTAATCTAATTAATAACATGATTTTCTAGAGATAATAGCTCTTGTAAGGTGTGGCATGTGTGACAATCATTATTTACTGTGGCATGCATAAAACTTGCTATATTGTTATCCCCCCTCTGGTACATTTACCTGTTATTTCCACATGGTAATTTATTTTGAACAGGGAGCTTTACCTTGTTTTGTATTTTTACTAGATTAAGCTTTCTGGCCTGAAGAGCCAATGTTTAAAATCTATGGTAGCACATGTAACAGTAATGCTGTAGGAACTGTTATTCTCCTAGAAATAGGAAAAGAGATTTTTTCCTTCACTAGGAAATAACAGAGGAATCTCAGAACACACTTTATGGATATCAGCTATCAGCTGCCTTTATTTATTTTTTATTTTTTTTAAATCCTCATTATGATAATCTCTTCCATTATTTATTTTTAATTATGGGTGTAATAAACATGTGAACAGAAGTCATTGTGTTTCATGTGGAGCTCTTAAAGATTAGCAAGCATACTCCCACTGAGTTAATGAAACTTACACGTGTAATCACCTGGACAATGGATATATGGTTTACTTTTTGACATAGGTAATATATGCTAAAGTGAATTTGATAGCTCAACAGTCACAAAATCTTTAGGCTACTCTGTATGCTATCAACTGATATTAAGATATGATCTCTTAAATAAAAATATTTAAAAATGATTTACAGAACTACCTGAGCTATGCAAAGAATAAAACTATCAACATAAACAGGTAAAGAGACCAAATACCAGAGCCAGGAACAATCCCACAAAAATCAATACCAGCTTCAATATATATTTAAGATGTGAATATTTGGGGTAAGTCCTTGAAAGGTATCATTATATACAAAAGTAAGGAAAAGATTTGAGGATTTGAGAGTAGAACAACTCCGAAATATTAAGTAAATTAATCAAAGAGAGGAACTTGTGGTTATGTTCAGGCAACACTGATAAAATATTCTTTTTTTTTTTTTCTTCTTCTTCTTTTTTTTTTTTTTTTTTTCTCCTCAATTCATGAGAAAGATCAATTAAGCAAATGCTTGCAAAGTACTCTGGAGGTGAAGGTAAGTGGTACATGATGCTATCATACTAATGATGTACTGAATTCTCCCTCTCATCCTTTCTTCCAGACAGGGAAAATATGGGAAAAAACAGAAAACAGTCCCCCTCTCCAGAAAGCCTGGAGGTTAGGCAGGGCTAAACAGTGAGGTCTGCCATTAGGGACTCTTGTGTTGCCCCTGACACGTTGTACAGGGTCCTGACTTTGCCAGTCCCTGGGATCCCAATCTTGGGGGGAAAGTCTTACTAGATAAAAAACTGGAGAGAAGCCTGGGCCTGATGAACAATGCAAAAAATAACTCGGTAGAGCTAATGGCAAAGAACAGGCCATTAGAGCATTTTCCGTTATACAACACTGTATGATTTAAGCAGGCTTTACTCAGCAATCTCTGCTTGGGATTTTTTATTTTTGTTGTTTTAATTCTGTAAGTGATTAAACTTCTCCTATTTTTTTGGTACTCTCCTCATTTAGAATGATGAGGTGGTTTCTTACATGAAAATAAGATTTTCTAAAATTATGTATGACAAAAGAAAGTCTTGTATTTGAGGGAGACACTTTTAATACATATGTCTCCTGCTCCTAGACTATCTCTGTAATGTTCTTCACCCTGATCTTGACTAAAAATGTTAATCTAAAAAAATATTAGTCTACCATGCATGCATGTTGAATAATGTCTGAATTCCTAGATGGTTCCTAACTCCTCTTCTCACCTTGTTTCCATATATAATGAGAAATACATGAACAGGAATTGATGTGCCATGATTGGCATATTACCTATAATGCAAGAAAAAGATTACTGTCAACTTACTTTTGCTGGAAGACTTGGGATATCTAAAAGTCACATGAATTCACAAGCATGCCAAAAACATTGTGTACATTTTATTTCTCTAAAGAATATATGTCTTCAGTAAAGGAAGAGAAGGAATATCTTCTGGAGTGTGTGGATCCACATGCATTGCACCCTACAGCTACATGAAAAAAAAAAAAAAAAAAAAAAAAGTAAAGACTGTTTGAGATAATTCAGATTTATGATATGATTTTTTTTGTCTTTCCACTGCAAATGACTAACCGGTGTGAAACTAAGAGGAATCCTGTTGTGAAGGTATTTAATAGGTCATACACAGGAGCAAACTCAGCTAGGGTATCAATTTAATGACTGGGGAGAGTGGGCTTTCTGTTCCTGATGGTATTACTGTCAGCAACTACAGTATTGCCATCACATTTATAGGTGAGTATAACCTTGCCTGAATTAGCAATCTTTAGAAGATATGGCAAAAAAATGATAAGAGCTTCACTGGTACCTCTCAGGGGATCTATTGGGTCTGCTGAGAAGCTGTCACCTAACACATAAAACCGAACCACCTGTAACCTGAAATTACAGTGTACAGAGTCACGAGCAATACCATCTATTTTTTGTGCCATAAATACCCTATAATTAGAACAAGAGTTTCATCAACTAGAGAATATTGCTCTGACTAACTGACTGACTCTGCTATAATGTTGTGTTTAATCAGTCTGTCTAAAATCACCATCACATCTTTAGTAATTTTTTCTTGAATTACTAGTGATAGGAGTGAATATGCAAATGATGATAATTTCAACAAATAAAAATAACTACGTCTTCCTAATACGTTGAAAGAATGACTCACTTGACATTTTGATTCTAGTGGATACTTGAAAAACAGATTTAATATCATATTATTTCTGGGATAACAGCAGAAAGTGAAGATAACTTGAAAACATGATATTTTAAGTGTTACCTGCTCCTTGGAGAACTGAGTTCAGGATAACTAAAGTTAAAATAGCTGATACATTTTCTTGCATGTTAGGATAGTGCAATGAATTTGAATATGTAGGAGTTAATCTTTCCAAATAAAACAGATAATTTTCTGTTTATATATATATATATCTTATTATTTTTACTGGAATTAGTTTTTGGAAATAATTTTAGTAATAAATTAAGATTATTATTTTTTTCTGAATATTTCTGTTATAGTGCATTCCAGACGCTGTATACAAATGATATCTTTCATTTTATATGTAGGAATTGGTTAACTAACATACAATGTAAGCACAACAGTTTTACCTATTTAAATAGCTCCTTTATAAAATAAACATTCCTAGAAGAGACTTTATTAACAAAATAGGATAACTAGGAAGTGTTGACTTTATTTAATGAAAACACAGAGTTTCCATTAAATTCTAGAATGCACACTTTTTTTTTTTTCTTTTTTTTTTTCTTTTTTTTTTTTGACAGTTATTCAAATTATGCCAAGGCATATGGTGGCTAAATCTTCCCAAACATACTTTATTACTGGTTCCTAATATAAGATTCTCTATTAGGAAGACACATGGGAATGTGTTGATTCATTCTGCACAGGGCAGAGGGAATTTATGAATTAAATGAACATGTACTTCAAATTGGATCAGCCTATTGTGAAGAAGCTTCTGCTTCTAGTCAGGATTCAAACTAAAAATGTGTGACATAGTAAGAAAATGCTATGACCCAAGGAACAAGAGACCAAAAATCTGTAATTTATATTCTTCAGTATAGAGTTAGATTTTTGGTATTTTTCAAAAGTACAGTAAGTTTGAACTAAACCTTGTTATTCACAGGAAAGTCTTATCAGGTTCTGGGTCTCTGGGTAAATGGGATTTATGTGTCATGTTGGTGCCAGGTAGTTCACGAGACCAAAAAATTACAGCAAATTCCTTGCCAGCTTATTCGCACTCTTTCTTTGGAAGCTTTGTAACAATCTTATCATAAACATAAGGAGAGTTCTGAGCCTGACTCAGTGAAACACACACAATATGAAGGATAACGTAAAAATAAGGTAATAACATTCCCAAGGACTGTGTATCAGGAGACATTATTCACACAACTGCCAAAAGATTAATTGTTCTATAGTGCTTTTGGCACATAAAGGATTCACTGAATCAAGGTAAGCCTTTCTGTTCACTTCCATAAGCTGTCTTCCTTTGCTGGAGAACTTAAATGTTTGGAATGAGACCTACATCCTGCTGGGATTTCTAAATTTTAACCTGTGATCCTCAAATTTGCCCACCATGTACCTAGTCATGGAAGTGTCTCAAAGCTCTACTCTCTGGATGTCCAGATGCAGGTCCATCTTTTCTCTGTACCTAAAGCTGCCCCAGATTGGCAGGAAAGATTCTGGCATGCTCAGAACAGGTCAACTAGGAGATGGTAGCCCTTCACCTCCTTTCATGTTGTGTCTGGGCCAAGAAAAAGAAACTTTTCTGAGCCAAAAGGATAGTAAAGAATGTATAAATATTATAAAGAATGTATAATATTAATGTATAAATATTATACATTGAAACATTGTTTTTAACTGGACAGTTGATACAACATTTAATTGTGATTATTGATAAAGCCTCAGTACTGCTTTAGTACAAAGCCATTTAATCCCTTTCTAGAACATCTCTAAACTGGGAAAAACTCTCTAGTGGTACCATGTCAATAGAGGAGTACTGTGGTTTCGTACCTATGTCAGGGTTATTTGTATGTAGTTGCTCATTTTGGCTAGTTTCAAATCTCTTGACTGAGCCATGATAGGAAAAGGAAAACAAAATTCACTACTCAGAGAGAGAATTTTTAAATGTTGCTGAATTCTTAAAGTAGGTCATATATTTCCCATTTGTTTGCTCTACCACAAGGTGCGTCAGGCACCTATTCGAAAAGAGAGCTCCCTGTGACCTAAGATGAGAAACAATGCACTTTGCAGTTGTGCTGTTTGCTCTTTATCTTTTTTTTTTTTTTTCTGTAACATAATAAGTCACAGCACTCCACCTCTTTAAAGTACCACTACTGTTGATGTCATCCATCAACAGTCACTCATCCACACACAAATCCTGCCCCATTCTGCCCCCATACATTCTCTCCTTGAATTCCTTGCTTCAGCAAGGAATCAGCAAGGCTACTGACAGCATTTTCCTTTTTCCTATCATTGGGATGGATTGAAACTCTCAGGAATCTCTGAAAGCTTCCTTTCACCAAAAGCTCCTTGTTGGTTAGAAACATGACTGCTGCTAAATGAGCTGAGTTAGTGGCTCCAGGAGGTGCCCATCAAGGGAGTGATTAGTACTGCAAGGAGAATAAGGAGGAAGCTGTGTGGATATAGTGTAAGAGCATGCTGTGGGTGCTGGTTTAGATCAAGATCACGTGGGGATAGAAATTTTTATTTTAATAACAAATGGTGCTCAGGAGCCTTTGAAGGAGCTGGTGTTCCCACTAGAGAAGAGAGAAAGTGTCACAAGCACACAGTGACTCTAGCAAGGCAGATCTATGAACAATGAAACATAGATGTGAAGAGAGAGAGAAGTCTGAGGCTTGTATCTCTTTAAATAGATAAACCAAATCTCTCTATGGACGTCAATTTGGGCTATGTATTTCCCATGGAATATACAGTTCCTAAAAATGTTATGAGTATGAATGTGATAATTTGGCAACATACAAACAGTAGTCTTTTTACTGTCTTAAATTTCAATATCTGGGATCATCTATCCTCTCAGGATTCCTAAGTGTATTCGTATATCTAAAATTGCTAGTCCCAACTGCTTAAGTATGCATGTGGTATATATAGCAAATGACAAAGGTTACACCAGAGGAATATACATCAGTGAACATGCCTACAAATAACACAAATAAAAAAACAGTTCTACTGGAAATTAAATTGAACAATAAAATCTTGTTTCTTTTTTCTGCTGGAAAAAAAAAGAAAAAAAAAAAAAAAGACTGTTTTCTTGTGCAACAGAGTTAAACATACTGATACAGTAATGGTAAGGACTGTGGCTGCACCATGACAAGGAAAGGGGAATCCAATTTAAGCTGCCATAGGTATCAAGATTAACCCATCCACACAGCATTTCCTCCTGCACTAAGTGAGCAGATGATTCTTGTTATGAGTAAAGCAAATTTTCTGAGCAAGCTCAGTATGAAATGCCAGAGTTATCCTCATTCAATCATAATTGAAGAGTAGCAAAAGAGCACACTAATTGTCCTTTAGATGCCCGTTTTCAATCTAATTGCCAGAAACCTTTCTGCCAGGGTTGTCTTTCCACTTCTGTAATTATATTAGTTGTCCTGTGCAGGGTCCCTTCAACCTGACTGTGACTTTATTACTAAGGCAACCAGTTGTGTACTGCAAGCAGCAGCCATTTTTATTCATCTTTTCACAGTCAGACTGACAAAGCAAAGCTTTTAAATAGCATTTTGCTTTTATCTTTAAAAACTAAGTCCCTGGGGAGTTGTACCAATTTACACCAGTTGAAGATTTGGATCAAAGAGCCTGAAAACCCAACAGAGAACAGTGAAAAGAAGCAACAACCTGGGCAACTCTGCAACAACTGATCCATGTGATGAAGGAATCCCCAAAGTCTGAAAATACGGCTGAGGTCCAGCTCTTTAATTAGCACAATGCAGTCAGAGTCCCCTGCTGTGCCCAGCTGAGAAGGGAACTGAAATGAGATCTCTTTGTTGCTTTGTGAGGAAGTAGTGGCTCGAGCATCCTGCCTCTCTGTGACTTACTGCTCCTCTAAGGCATGCAGAGTAGGATTTTTCAGCCTGTCAGTCAAATCCACTGCAAAATGATAAATTGCATTCCATGTGTTCAAGTAGAGAATTCACTGTACTTCAGCATTATCTTTTTCTTAGAGATCCTGGGGTTGGTAATCTCACCAGAGCTCTGGGAGAACTAAATGGATATTGTTATGTTGTTGTGGCTGGATGCTATACTGTTAACACAGAACTTCTGAAAGAACTGCATTAGGGATGTACAAGCTGCCTTCGTTAGGACTGCTTCTAATTTTTGAGAACCTGCCTTTGCAATCCCAATTTTTTAGACCCTTAGTTTATATTTATGCACAGTGTGCCGCACTCAAACTGACCATATACTATTCTGATGCTGCTCTACAGAATCATAGAATCACAGAATGGTTTAGGTTGGAAGGGACCTTAAAGACCATCTAATTCCAATGCTCCCATGTGCAGGGACACCTCTCACTAGAGCAGATTGTTCAAAGCCCTGTACAACCTGGCCTTGGTCTTTTCTAATAAATAAAACTGCACATCTACATTCAGAAGGAGTCTGCTCTTCTGAGGGTGCCCTCCACACAGCACACCCCGCCAGCTCAGCTGACCCTGCCTGCATGCTGTGAAGCCCCTCAGGGCTTGGGGAGCTGCATCCCACCACAGCCCAAGGCAGGCAAGCTCAGCTGCTGCCAAGGTTTAAGCTGGAAAGTGCTGCTGCTCTGACCGACCATATCCAGCTACCCTGGCTCCCCCACTCCATGTGGGATTTCCCCCAATTCAGTCAGTCTGTCTATCCCAATGCACACTAAGATACCCCTACTTCTGTAGTCATTTTTCTGATGGGGTACATGCAGAGCCAAAATCTCTTGGCTTGAACACAGTGAGAAGTTCTTATTCAAAGGCAAGACCCTAGTTTTCTCTACTGTGGATTCTCCCCAGAAAATATGGAAAGACAAGCATGCATGACATTCTTTCTCCAAAAAACAGCAACACTTTTACTTCAAAAAAATAGTTACAAGCTAGCTGCTATAGTTACAAGGGGCTGCTTTCAAATGAGCCTGGGGTTTTGTTTGTTTTTCCAGTGTGAACAAAATATAACTTCAACAGAATTGTTGCAAGGGTTTGGTGGTGGTTTTTGTATTTGTTTGGTTGGTTGTTTTTTGTTTCATTTGTATGATTTTCCTTTTATTGTGGACAGTGACATATATTTTCATTAAATGTGAAGTGTATTCTTGGAAACAGCTATGTTATTTTGGCTGAAACATTTAAAAAAGAAAACAAAAACAAAACTCTGCTAGAGGCAGATACCATGCATGGAAAGTTCAGTCTAAATCTGTAAATTTTACAAAGTTATGAGAAATAGAAAACAGAGTCAAAGGATGGCAAGCGCCGAGCAGCTCCTGTACTAGGTGCCGTTGCCTCTGTCTGCAGTGTTCAAATCAGGGTGGACAGGAATGAAGGCAGTGCAGCTAAGTGCACCTCAAATGAAAATGATGCTGTGTCACAAATGTAATATTGAGCAAAAGGCAAAAAGGGTCTGTTCTTGCTTCCAGCTCAAGGACTCAGTTAAACTCACTCTATATTTCCCCCCACTTGTCAGATTCTGGATAGACTTCCAAAGATGAAGCAGGAGGGAGAGGCTGAGGATGTGACTCCACACTGTGCTGGTGCAGCTGCTGGTGCAGCTTTGCTCTGATCTGGGCTCTCAAAATCAAAAGGTCACCAAAATTTTCCCTTTGTTTCTCATCTTTAAAAGCAAACAGGCATAAACGTCGGGCTTCCTCCTGTTATGGAGCTCACTTCTTAAATAAAGAGATGAAACTGAGCACAGCAGCCAGTGTTAGGTGCAGAAGCCTGTGTGGAAAGGGAGAGCAGCAGCTCCAGGTGACCAAAGGGTGGCTTTGCTCTGGGGTCCCCTACCCAACAGGTTGTTGGGGCCAGGAGAGTGCCAGGGTTCAGGGGCTGCATCCTGCCACAAACCCTGTCTTGAGCACAGAGTAGTAGCAAGAGATTTAATATACTTTGAGTTTTGTTCTTGAAAATTAGATCTGAATCTTATCCCTTTTAAATTAAACTGGTAAAATGAGCCTTGAGCTTTACATGTTATTCCTATAAAGGAATTCCTAAAATTTTTAAGCTTTAGCTTTTGAGCTTGTCAAATTACTGAAGAGAATTCAAGCTATTTTTTTTTCTTTCATGTTTAATTTTCCAAAAATGTTGCCTATCTATAAGAAGTGTTTTGGTATGATTTTATTTTATATTCAAATGTTAGATTAAAAAATTATATATTTTCAGAAAGACTCTATGTTCATTTCTAGTTTATCCTACTCTCAAAAAATTGGTGGAATGGAATGGAAGTTTGATCTTTTTCTTATAGAAGAAAAAGTGTTTTTTTGTTTGTTTGTTTGTTTGTTTGTTTGTTTGTTTCCTCCTTCTTTCACCTTGGATGAAGTAACTTTTAAAAGGATCAAATAATCCTATTCTATAAATCGAGAACAAGTAATAACATGCGGTAGGATTTTTTTTCTTGTTAATCAGAATCTCATAAAAATGTGAAAGAGAAGTTCCCAGAATAAGTTATTGTTTTCAAGCTGAGAAAATTAAAAAATAAATGAAAAAGAAGAAAAATATACTTTTGTATAATTTTTAGGTTGGAAAATGTTACCGAATAATTTTACTGAAGTAAGACGGAATTAATAACAGACTTGTCTTGGGAAAATCCTTTTTTTTTTTAATTTTTTTTTCAGTGATTACTAGTGTTACAGTATTGCAGTAGTTTATAATGACACCTTCAGTGGAAGCCAAACCACAAATGTTGCTATAGCAAGATTATGATTGGGCCACAGGTAACCCCCAAGTATCTGTTTTATAAAAGGAAATTTTAAAAGGTTTTGCCTCCAAAATAATTCTGGGAATATTCAGGCCTTAAAGGTTATATGATATAAAGAAGTTTTTGGATGCCTTAGCCAGGAGACAAAAATATATGACCAGAATATCTCTATTTTTTATTTGGTGCTATAAAACCCTAGTACAAAGCTTGTTGAAATAAATGAAGATCATTCAATCATAATATAATTCTATTCAGACCTTTAGTGTTTTTTTATTATTATTATTTATTTTTTATTTATTTCTGTAAGCATAAAGTATGTAATCAACCTTTTTTCCCCCATTTATTCTGCAGAATGTGTCTCTTCATATCATGATAGATTGAATCCTGCATTATTAGATATATATCTTACCCCTTTTGATTCCTTTTACAGACATATCTACATTATTCTTTTGCTGCCTGCAGTCAATGCTGATCTATACAAAAGTACAGTTTAACTATTTTCCTTCTGAGGAAAATATCATCATTATCATGATGATCATGATCACCATCATGACTCCCTTTATTTGTCTTTTCACTGGAATTACACAGCTGTCATTTCTAAGCAGTTCCTTTGCTTAACAAGCCTGCACCTTCCACTTGCTAAAATACTTGCAAAGAACTGCAGGTTTTTTGTGTGAACCTGGGACAGCCAGGGTAAGCACTACCCAGGCCAGAAAACCTTCTCCAGGAAGTTTTCTTTTTGTTATAAAATTGTCCCAGGGAAAGAAAAAAAAATGTATTCACTCATGGCAACCTAATTAACTTTCTTTTTATCCTTTAGAGACAAGCAATGATTCATTGCTATCAAGGTTTTTGTTGTTGTTGTTGTGGTTGTTTTGTTTTGTTTTGTTTGCAGGTGCATTGCACAGATCATTTCCAAACTGAGTGGGGCTTTGTTTGCTCCCTACCAGTGGGTGGCAATGACCTGGGGAAAACACCCCTCCTAACACCCTCCACCTTCCCCCATGCCAAAACAAAATAAAACAAAACAAAACTATGTATTTATGCAGCTGGAAGATGTTCTGATTCACTGTACTGTCTAATGTGACCAAAACTTCTACCTTGGTGTGGATTATGCGTTAGTGAGAACTTTAAGTGTCCTTCTGAGACAGCCTCCCTGGAGGTACAAGTCTGTTTGCTGATACAGAGAGCAGACTCCAGCTCAGTGTCTGGTGATTATAGTATCAACTCAAGATGTAGCTCTTTCTTCTGCTATGACATCATTTCTCAATCTAATCATTTTTTATTATTATTTCCATAGAATCTAGTTTTAAATTATCTCTTGCTGAATTTAATTTTGCAACTTGCTATTGTATATGGAGCAGTTCTCATATTTCCTTTCCTTTTGCACTAGTTTTGCATTTGTCAGCTATTAAAAACTTACTTAAGTGAGCTCTGCCCATTTTATGCCTAAATTTTACCTCTTGAATCACCTTTATTTATGGTAGGATGAACCTTTATGTTCATATTATTATTTCTCTGGTAGACATTAAATAATGTATATACTAACAAAAGTAAGAAAAGTGAGATAAAGTAAAAAAATACTTAACAATGCTTTCTAAACTGCCACAGTTTGGGAATTCTTAAAGTATTTTATTGTTATTATTTTTATTATTTAATCAGGGTCCACATTTAAAACTCAAGATAACAGTTACTAGCTACTTTTGAAAATATATATTTTAATTTTTATTTTTCATGGTTAGACTGGTAAATGACCTAGCAGTGCCATTGTTGTGTAAGCTGTTTCAGTTTGTTGCTTAAGGCTCATGCTAAGGGAAAAGAGCTAGTCTTGCAAATACCTAATTTCTTACAATTATTTTGGCAGATTCATCCACTTTATTCTCTTCCATTTAATCTTTCCCATCTCTGCACCTTTTTCTAAAGGTAGAGAAAGAACAAAATTATTATTCTAATTCATGCCTGTAGCCACATTCAGAAAAGCTTATGATCACCTAATGATCAACTTATGATACCCTAATCCTGAACTCTATTTAAAAAAAAAAAAAAAAGACAGAAGAACAAGACAAAAAAATATCTTCTGGTGACTGAATTACTAAGAAGGGTGGCCTTGATAGCATGAACTTTCCTTGAGCTATACTGGGTGCAGCAGTGTATAAAATTTAAACTTTTCTCTGTACATGAATGTCAACAGTGATTTGCTCTTTTCACAAATGATCAAATAAGTACAATGGTGGATACATGGAGAACATTTATTTTATTATTTTATTTTATTTTATTTTATTTTATTTTATTTTATTTTATTTTATTTTATTTTATTTTTTTAAATTTTCATTTTTCCCTGGAATAAAAGCACATACAAAATGATGACAGTTTTTCACTTGCCGTTATTATTATAATGTTGCTGATGCTTAGAGAAGACCTGAATTGCACTCTTTAATTTGTAAGCAGTTAGGTCACCAAGGCATCTCTTCAGGAACCTGAAGTTTCTTTATCTTTTCCACCTGACTTATCATTCTAAACCCTGTTCAGCAAATTTGATCAGTTTGGGAAAAAAAAAAAAAATCAGCTGAACAATTTTCATTTCAAAGGGCCAATGTGTAAAAAACATTCCAAACTATATTGGCTTTGATGATCAAATAAAATCTTGCATCTTTTCTATTGACACTCTTCACTCCTTCCTTGGGCAATGAGCCTTTGACTACGGTTCTGGGGCTGCTATGGCCACAGAGTAGCCCAAAATAATGAGCTGTGAGGCAGTCTAGTTTTGCTGCTATCTCAGTTTTTTGGTCCATTTTGGTGGTTTTACCGTGCTGGGCAGCTAAACACTACAACCGCTCTCTCACTCCCCCTCCTTAGATGAGGAGGGTAAGAAGTAAAGCAAAGAACAACTCACGGGTTGAGATAAGGATAATTTAATCAAAGGGAAACAATAATAATAATAATTAAAGAAAGATTATTATGAAGTAAACAATTTAACTAAAGGGAAAAAAAAAGGGAAAGAGGAAAAGGGAGGGGGAAAGGGAAAAAAAGGGAGGAAAACAAATGAAACAAATGAAGGCTATGTGGAAGAGCAGAGGAAAGAAATTACTCTCTACTTCCCACAAATGAGCGATGCTTGACCTCGTCCTTGAAGCAGGGCCTCAACACATGTAGCTGGTGTTCGGGAAGAGGACCAACATTTTCACAATGAGAGCCCACCCCTCCCCTCTCCTTCCTGTTTCCACGTTTTATTACTGAGTGTGACATCATATCCCTTTGGTTTAGGTCAGCTGCCCTGGTGATGTTTCTCTTCTCACTTTTTGCCCACCCCGTAGGAGGGTTAGAGAGAGTCCTGATGCTGTGCCAGCATTGTTGCACTGCTCAGCAGTAGACACAACACTGGTGTGATAACACTGCTCTTCTAGCTAGAAGAGCACAGCACTGTATGGGCTGCTGCAGGGAAAGTTAACATTCCAGCCAGACCTAGTACATCCATAAGACTTCCAGAACCACCCTGTGTGAAGAAACTGCTGGGGCCTGAGGAGGAAGAGGCAGAAGTGGTCTTTCTGTGATTCCAGATGGTCTCCCATGGAGATGCAAGCTGAAAACTCTCTGAGTTTCAAAAATCTCATGAGAGATTTTCAGAACTGGAGCAGAGGCTGCTTTCAGACAGATATTAAAATCAGCTTTGCCAAAACTTGTTCTGGAGTGAATTTATATTATCCAGATACTAACATTTACAGTCTCTGAAGTCAGTTCCATGTGTCTCCCAGAACTGTGGGGCTGTGGAATGAAAGCCAGAGAGGCTTGTATCCTGCTCTCTTGGGAATTCCTTCTTTCTAAATTTGTGATTCTTGTTACCAGAAACAAAGAAAGAGATAATGAGGCTGAGGCAGCCAATGTTTTTTTTTATTATTATTATTATTTTTTAAATATATATATATGATAATCATTATTTTTTTAGTGAATATATATATATACATATATAAATATAAGTTTTCACCTTTTAATGCTTCTTTTATATGTGAATTCTTTATTGCCTCTGTGGACTGAAACGTGATTTGCGGGCTGTCAGCACACTGTGCCCAGGGAGCAAAGCGAGAAGGGACAATGGCCACAAAGCACAACTCATCATCACAGCTCTAGGATGACAGAAGGATGCATGCTGGCATGTTTGGTGGCTGGGTTTGAAATACTATCTATAATTCTTCTCACTTCCTACAATATTTCAAGAGCAAGATAACATATTATGTCTAGGTTGCTTATTTAAAACTTTGTCATTACCCTCCCACCTCCCTGTAAACAAAAAACAAACAAGCAAAAAAAAAAAAAATCCACAAGAAATACAAAGAAATTCAAATGGTACAACTCAAAGTTATATTCAAAATTGTACCAAAATAAATTTTTAGTGTGCATTCACATTAGCCACAGAGCTTATTCTTTTCTTCTCCGGTAGGAGCAGAAGACTCCTTTTTTTTTCAGGTCATTTTGGTCTATAGCCAGGAAAAGTTTTATGCAAATAGATATGCAAGTATATTACTTAAAATTAAGGGTAGATAACATTATGTTATCTAATGTTAGATAATGTTAGATAATGTTAGCAATGACATAAAAATTCCAATCTGAATTAGATTTGCATCTGTATATTGGAAAAGAAAAGGGAATATCCCATATGTTAAAAGTTAATATTCAATACTAACATTTCTCTATCCCACAAACATGAGTTTTGCAGTAGAGACATGTATAGCCACATTGCCTTCTAATTTTTTATATACTTTAAAAGACTGAACAGTAATTCATGGGCAGGTATCTGGAAAGATATTCAGGAGAGGGTGTATGTGGGGGAAATAGGTTTGTAACAACTCGTAGACTCAGTGTTTCACAAAGAAAAATAATTCAGCACGAAGTTTTTAGATGCATTTTGCAAGTTTGTTCAGTTGGAATAATTCATCCAGCCAGCTCTAATGAGAACTGAGGTGTAGGGAAGCTTGCTCACTCTCAATGGAAAGAGGCTGAACTCATTTCAACTTTAACCAAATAGGGGCCCAAAATGGGAATTTCATACCTGGTGGTCAAATAAACTTTGTATGTCGGATTCCAGCTTTATGTAAGCTGGAAACTGTTTTACTAAACCACATGGCTGGGCATCTGAATGCCAACTTCCAAATTCCTGTGACAGAAAGAGAAGATATGAAAGAACATCTCATTGGTTAAACTTTTACATACTCCTTTCAGATAAAGAACTACCCAGAAAGTGCTGAACTGTGCTTCTTTGTAGTGCTTGAAGTCCTTGAAGACTGTATGAGAAATGTAGGTAATATCACTTACACATGCTTTGTTTATTGCCAAACATCTGATTTGCAGGAAAAGAGATGGCATAAGAGAATGGTGTTATAAAGATAAATTGCTGTTAGAGACCAGCTATTTTATAATCAAAAAAAATATGATTTAAACCTTACACTTAGGTTTCTTCAATCAGAAGTTTGTAGAGGGAAACTGTAGACATTTATTAATGTTGTTAAATCGTATTTTCACACAAAACAAAGCAGTGGCTTTTTCTTTTTTTTTTTTTTTTGAAAGTATAGAGATTGGAAAGATAAGCATTATGGTAGAAAGAATATATATGGCTATAGTGAAAGCAATTTAAAATCTTTCTTAACATATATTAAGAATCTCAGCATTTCAGTATAAAATATAAAATACATTGGAAAATATAAACTAGTTCTGTTATCACCCTAGACCCACAAAACAACCCAGCTAGCTAAGATATCCAGCAAAGAAATGAGAAGACACTGACTTTGTAATGAAGGAGGTGTTATTTGCATTGCAGTAAGTGATAACACAGACTAGGCTGAGGCAAATTTTGTTCTGCAGCAAGCAGGAGGAAGCATGAGGATAGAGAAGACTGAACCCCTTGTCTGAAAGGAAGAAATTAGTTTTGCAAAGCCCAGCAGAGCCCATGGAGGGGGTGCCAAGGAGGAAAAGAGTGATGACATCCAATCACTGTGAGAGAATGATGCTACAAGTACCTATGCAGCTGAAAAACAAATGCAATTAAAAAAAAAAAAAAAAGAAAGAAAAAAAAAAAGAGAAAAAAAAAAAAAAAAAACACAGACAACTTCTTTGTAGAGCATTTCAAACCCTGTCAAGCAGACTGAGGCTCTCCCATCTGCCAGGAGGGTCAGCAAGCTATAAAGTTGTTTGAGCACAAGAATTAATGTTTTACATTGAAAAAAATGTAAAGCAAGCTGTATCCAGAAAATTCATCCCTGTGTTAGATATTCATCTCTGTAGGATTCCTACTCTGCTAAAGCAGGCAGGCTCTCTAACTTTGTTGATCAAATCCACCCATGAACAACGTGGTGCAGGTGTAGGCACAGACTGTTTTCGTCACTATCACAATGACTTGCCAGAGGAAACTAGCATGAGACAAAATCCAACAGGGTTAAGATAAAAACCTATCATGTTTTCAACAAATCTTACTCTTGAATGATATCTTCCCCCAAAAATAAAGTGAAATCTAGTTAGACTTCAGGATTCTTTCACAATAGCTATTATTTAACTGTTAGAAAAAAATCTGCAAGACAGATGAGACTGAAAGTCTCTTGTACTCTGGTTGAAAAAGTCCCTGAGAGCGCACTGTCAGACCACTTAAACGGTGTGAGAAATGTTGAAGCTCAGGCTGTGGATGAAGTGTGTGACAAAAAAAAAAAAAGCCTGAAATAACTCATGGTCCCATATAAAACCTCTGTGAATGGAAGAAATTACATTAACTGACTCAGACAGGGAAAAACAGATATGAAAAAAAGACGTCTCAAGGGTGGCACTCAGTCTGGGGTAGGGAAGAAGTGGGAACAGGCAGATGGGACACACGGAGGAGACTCACAGTAGGAAAGTGAGTCTCTCTGAAATTAACCTCTGTGATCTCTCAGCTTCTGTAATTGTGGACAGGAACCAATGCTGAAAAAAGCAAGTAATTTGCTAAACTACTATCAGATTAAACAGTTGAATGCAAACATGTAGATGACATATTGAAAATTTATCCATAGTCACCTGTTTTATATCCAGAATTCAAATAATGAATAAAAATTTGAATTTGGTACATTCCTATGAACTGTCATTTTAACTTTCTACTATTTTATATGAATATATAGAGCAATGGACTCTAGAGACAGTTCATGGTAGCTGTGCTAGCTATTGTCATTCATAATCCCTCTTGAGATTACCCAGTTGGTAATTTGTCCACTTGATACCTCTGAAAATATTTTTTGCGGGATTTTTTTTTTTTTTTTGTCTGTTTTCAAGTAAATATCAGAATATGTAACTTATTCTCTTGGTTGCTTGTACCTTTTCCTTTCAACTATCTACTAGGTGCAATTTCTCCAGAAAACTGCACCTGTAAAACAAATCCTTCCTCACCTGTAAAACAAATCTTTCCTCTTCCAAAGTTTCAGAACCTTCACAAATGTCGTATTGTCGATCATTAGCAACAGGGGAATTCATCCATGCCTTTCAGTCATTGACAGGAAACAATAACCCCCTTTCAGGTAAAGCTCATTCAGAGGGCTTTCTGTTTGAGAGATGGCTTCTCTTCTGTTCTCTACTGTTCAGCAGTGGTTCTCTACTGGTCAGACACTGCAGGCTGGTCTGCATGTATGGGCACATGCCACCCTGCTGAGGGATGGCTGTATCCCCTTAGGCAAAGGGATAAGGATTTGGTGGGACTGGTTGGCCTGGGCTGCTTTATTCTGGGGTTGCAGTGATCTTCCAGGGTCTGTAGGATCCCATGCTCCTTTCTGCTTGCCTGCCCAGCCTTCTCTGGGAAGCAGCTACTGACACACAGAAAGTTGACCACCAGAAGAGTTTTGATAAATCTTTTCACTTCTGTAGGCCATGAGTGTCCCTAAATCTTCTGCAGGACTTGGGCAAGTGTAGACAAGGTCGAAGATGACTGCTTTGTTGTCTCCCTGTGATCCACACTCAAGGGAGCAGCAGCAAATCTAAGGCAGGCCCTAAAACAGGTTTCCCTGAAATACCGTATCTCACTCTTCTTTCTAAGTCACTTAGTGTTGTGGCATTTAATTTTTCTCACAATGTTTTGAGATTATGATACCTTAACTCATTTTCCTTTCAATTAATTTTAGCTTTTCAATAGTCAACACGTAATTTCTTTGGTATCAGGCAAACCAGTCCTCTATTTCTGTTACCCACTCATGTGTGACATTATTTTATAATTTTGTAACATCTACTAATAAATCAGAGCATACTAACCCACTCTTGTTTTTTATTGCACTCAATTAATCTTCTGGAAAGATCTCCGCTACTGGACAGAACATCACAAGTTAACTTGCCTATTCTTAATATGAGGCAAAATATAGTTCGATTTCCTCAGGTGAAAAAATGAAATATTTCAGCTGTGACACTCTTCAAAGGAAAAAAATCTAACACATAATGTACTTTATCACAGACATATAACATAGTTCAGGTAAGATAAGAAAAAAACACACAAACAAACAAGAAAGATGAAGAAAGTGAAATTAAAGCAACTAATAAGCAACCAATCATTTCTAGAATTTGGATGTCAAATTCTGCTAGTAGAATAACAAAGCAAAGATATGTGATATGAATTTCATATCTATAAAGATGTGCTGTTGCTAGAAGTGAGCTTCTACCAACATGTTGCCCAGCTATGATTCTGCATCACAGTGGAGGTGCTCTGCACAACTGTTAATGAAATCCAATCAATTTTCTATTCAGGTTCCTTCTAGGAAAGTTTATTCCTTCTAGGAAGACCATATGCTCAGTTTTCTTGTCTCAGAGTCTTTCTCTTTAACAGACGTAATCTCAGGGAATGGTATATATATATGAAGAATATGTATAAATATTATACTCTAGATTTTGACAAGTGTCCTTTGGATGACCTTTGGGAAGTTGCTCATCTTTCCATGTCTTAGTATCTCTTCCATGGGGATGATGTTATCCATCTCTGTAAAATACCCCGAAAGACATGACTGAAAGAGGTTTTTAAACTGTCCTCGATTCCTTCTCACTCTTTCTTGACC